>NW_008825532.1:3008247-3039648 GCF_000699105.1 Pygoscelis adeliae
TGAAACTTGAACTGAATACTCTGTTATTGAGTCAGTGAAAAGAATTCACCAACAGTTGTCCTTTCCCCAGATGGCTTGAGGACTGGCTCAGGATGTGGCTTGGCCTTGTGCAAGCGTTGAAGCAGTATGTCTTGCAGAGATGATGGAGTAATTGGATTCAGCAGCATTTCCCATATTGCTGGTGGGCTCGATGCTTGTCAACTGGGGCTGATGCCCGAGGTGATGTGGTCCAGTGCCTGAGCTTTCGACCTTCCTGTGGGTTGAGCCAGGGAGAGCTGGATCCACCTGAATCGCAGGGCCAGGCCTCTCTGACAGGTGATGTTTCTGAGATAAGGGTCAATTTAAAGTATCCAAAACCAATGATAGGCAAGAGGCACAACTTTCCACAATGGACTTTGGTGGCATCATGATGAACACAGGTTGCATGTGGCATGGGAGGGATCTGAAGATGCAAGGCTTGAGAAAATGGCCCTCCTGGGCCAGAGGGAGCACCAGGGTTGGTGTGGAAATGTCCACAGCATCTGCCTGGAGTCCACCCAGGCCACAAGTGCTGCCAGTTGTGCCTTCAGGGTAGGAGTCTTTGGCTCATCAGTGGAGGGAGCCTGGCTGCACATGTGTGGTTTTGAATAGCCAGGTCACCAAAACGAGACAAGTAGCAAATCAAGTTGGCGGCACAAATAAGCAGCATGAAAATCCCTATAGAAACTTCCGAGGTGATTGCAAATGTGAACAAGAGCCAGGATTTCATCAAGGTGTTTTGTACAAAAGTCAATCTTTTAAATAAAAGGGAGGGGAATCATCCAGCTCTCCTGGGACAGTAACTAAGAATTTACTTAGAGATGGGGGCATGAAGCCTTGAATCTGGATGTTATCCTACTTAAAAGCCCAAATGAATAAAAAGAATTAATGTGTGTGGGAAGAATGAAAGCAAAGCGGGCTGAGATTTAGTCACTCGGGGTCGCACATGTTCAGGGCCTGTCTCATAAAGTTCCTGTTAATTCTCTTGCTGCTGCTGGGGCAGCCTGGCGCCCCTGATTTTACCGGAGTGGGGTGGGCAGGGGAGAAGGTGTCTGATTTAGATGCTGTGAAAACCATTTCTAAAATCTAAAACTGTACATTTCTGTATTGCTTGTAATCATGGTAGCTTGTCCTCTTGTTTGAGTATGTTTTTGAGGAAAGCTAGCTCTTTCCTTTTCATAGCCATAGCAACAAGTCATTGCTATGGGTTTTCAAACTCTGATGTAATCTCTGTTTTGGTCCAGAAGAGGGACCTAAGCTTGCACTGGAAATGACCTTTCTGACAATCAGACCATTGGGTGGTACCTCTGATAATACATCTCTCTGCTCTCCTTAGATCATTGCTTTTTATTGCTTTTATGTCCTCAGAGGCTGCTGCTAATAAGTGGTAACCACATATTATTATTCTCTCTTTCAAGGTACATACTTCGAAAACCCTGCTGTAATTTTAGTGGGTATGGACCAAAACCTTCTCCTTCTTCCAAGCCATGGAAGAGATTGATCTTCTCTTCTGGCATTTTAAGATATCGGGAAGATTTTTTTTCCACCTACCATTTATATTTGTTTATCCAATAATGTTTACTTGATAACAGCATCATAGGTGTGGGACTGCTTTTCTTTGTTAGGCAGATGCAGGGCCAGCATGAAGGGTCAGGGAATTTGTCTGTAGCACCCGACCTAGCATTTGCTGCTGCATGGACAGAAAAGCCTCCATGTAAATGCTGGACGGAGTACACAAGGAGGCTGCACCTGCATGGGTGAACCCTTCTCCAATAATTCTAGGGAAATTCTAGGCATTTCTGGGGAAAAAAGGGCGTGAGCCATTGTGTGGGCCACCCTTGCTAATGGTTGCATATGGTTAAGCTGTTCCTTTGGCCAGTGTGCCGGGGATGGCAGAGAACCTTGTAAGACTAGTATGGACATTTCACCTCCTCTGTCCCCAAAGGGATGCTCCCGCTGTTGGTACTTACACAGTCTTTGTCCTGCTGTCAGTCACCTATGAAGCACATAGAGCTGTTTTAGCAGCAGTAGATTGGTGCTTATGAGCACACCTGGAGCTTCAGTCTGAACTGGCTAAGCACGGGGCAGGTACCAAATTTCTCATGTCCTTTATTTCACTCACCTGATTCCTGGAGAAGGTATAATTTGATATAGTAAATTCACTCTGTTCCCATGAAAAGAAATGTTTTCAAAAAATTGGATTTATTACAGGCCAAGACTTTGCTTCTCAGAGCATGACTTTTATAATCTTACTCTTTGCAGATTACAAGCAGTGCATATTCCCTGGCATTTCCGTTATTTTCTGTTTTCTTCTCAGTCCCCAGGTTTCTTACCTGGGGTTCCCTTTCAGAAGTTCAGACGCGTGTTGGCCTTCTGTCATTGGTGATCTCCTCATGTGAGATGGAGTTCAGACTCCCACTTTCTTCTTTGGAAAGGCAAGCCTGGTTTGCTTTCTTCTGAGTGGCTCCTTGAAGGTTTGCTCAGCAGTGAATAAATCCTGGTGTCTCTAGCCCAGAGCATGTGGAGGAGAAAGGAATCTGTGGCCTTGTGGCGCCAAGCCCAGGAATCTATTAGAATAATAAATCTAATGTATTTGTGTGTATAAAAAATGCTGAAATGTTCACTCATACTTTATTTAGAAGTTTTGCCACACACAGTAATTTTAGGCTTTTCAGAAGTTTTTGTTAATATTTCTAATGTCTTGTAAAAGTAACTCTTAAGAGGAGAAAGAATGGTTGTTTGCTTTATTATGTTAATTTATTACCTACACTGAAGACCACCAAACAAGAAAATAAAATCCATTAGTAATTAAACTGCACAGTACAATCTATTTAAAACTGTCACCATTTTGACAAGCTGAAGGGAAACTCATTTAAAGGAAATGCCATCTTCATGGCTGAATTTTGATTAGCTTCCAGCTCATGTGAAATGTTTAAAGTTGCTTTCTCCTCCTCTTGATTTGGTATTAGACCTTCTTTAGCAAAGGCCTTGGGATATGTGTGACTCTATTCTTGATGACATTTTGGATGACAGTTTTTTGTAATTAATTTCCCAAGGTTTATGTCAGTTCTTCAACCATTTCATTTTTACATCTCACTTAACACCATTTGATTTCTTCTTTTCTGTTTCTCAATTCCATTGGGAAATAGCTGACATATCAAGGAATTTGCAGAAATTAAGGTGAAAAAGGTAAATTGAAACACAAGTCAGTGAAGCAACAAATCAGTCATCTTCATTGCTGGGAGATACATGAGGACCGCAGTCCCTCAGCTGCCATAAATCCATGAGCCCCACTGGGTTGCATTGCTTTGTCTTGCATGCTGCTGAGGTCCAGGTAACATAATTGCCCTTTGCTTATTCACTAGCAGGATGCTCAATTTGGGAGGTAGAGCTCCTTCTAGGCTCCCTGAGAGATAAGGCTGAGGGTGATGAGCCACCTCTGTTCAATGCGTAACTGAGTTTACTGTGGTGTCTGGATGGTGACTCATTGCTGCAGTGAAGGAAAGAGCATTTCCATTTAGTCGTCTCCCAAAATTACAAATCACGTGCTTCAGCTGAAGGAAAAATGTGCCCAGAGAGATGCAGGACTAGTGTCAGGACACTCTTCTTGCTGGGATTCCTATACTTTATGTGGTCATGATTTTCAAGAAAATGACCCTCCAGTCCCTTTTGCAACTTAGAGAAGTGTAGAAAAGAATGAGGAGAGATTTAAGAACCATCTAGCCTGCAGAGCAGCTGCCTTTCATTTACCTGCTGCTCCTGCAGGCTTCAGAACTGTCTGCTAGGCTTAAGAGCTTATGATTTATTTCAGCTGGAAGGTAAGTAATTATATTTCTCAATGTGCCACCTTTTACTTTGCCTTGTTCTAAGAGACCGAGTTGGCAGATTAAGGGCCTTTAATTTATGTTCATCAACAAGTCTCTCATCAGTTTCTCTATAATTTTCTCTCTTGAACTGATAACTCTGAGCATGCATTGCACCCTTTGGTCAGCAATGAGCGAGCCTAAATCACTGCAGCATGAGCAGTGCTAGGTCCCTGAAAGGCTCCGGAACTGTTCTGCAAAAATCTGGCCTCTCCTAAACCCAGTCTGTGTGCTCGGAGAGCAACTAGCTGAAAACTGAGTTGCTTCGAAGGACGGTCCCATTTCCACTGAAATTTCAGTGTTTTTTCTGAAGGTGGCAAAACATGCACCATGTTTTAAGTACAGGTTTAAGAGGGAGAAGATGATTGGAAAGAGAAGTTAAGTTAGTGCCATCTAATGACAGGTAGGCATGAACAGCAGTATGTTCGGCTTGCTTATTTTTCCAATCCTTGTTGGCTGCTTTCTTCCTTTTCCTTGTCCTTTGCTTCTGTTTTGTCCCTGACATATTTACAGATGTGATTTTGCTCTACATGTATGGGTGGTGGGATCTGGGTATATTTTTAAACTGCCAAATATAATCTTAGAAATGCTCAAGTGCATTACTCAATTCCAGAATGACTTGGTGTGAAAGCCAGGTGGCTGTGCATAATTTTCTTGTTTAAAAAATATTATCTTTCCATAAATACTTGTAGCAGCTTCACAAAACTCACTTGCTGAAGTCTCAGATAAGAAGGGATCCTCCTGAGTGTGCAAACCCCTGCCATCAATTTGTTAACATGTCAGTTATTACTCTTTTTTTGCCCTGAAACTGCCTGGTTTTGTAGCGGCATAGTAACTTCAACAGGTCTTTAAGTGACAGAAGAGAAACAACTGCACCTTTAAAAAGGAATGCCCTCTTTTTACTAGTGCTTCCCCTTTCTTTGGGTACTGTGGCAGCTGTGTGTGTAAACTTTGTGCATAAACCAGCAATTGGAGCCTTGTATTGTCAGGCAAGAAGGGCACAATTGTTTCACCTGGATCAGTATGTATTTGGTGCTAGGATTTTATGCCGTTAAAACATCTTCTCCTGGGAAGCAAATAAAGTTGTTTGTCTTGCTCATCTACTGAAGTTGTATTTAAGAAGTTTACAGTTTGGAATGCCTTTTCATTTTTGCCTAAAATTACTTAACTTCATTCAGTTGAGGAATATATGTCTGTCTTTGGGAACAGCTATGGCAAATGGGCATTTGGGACTAATATGGAGGTTGAAGAGGGAGAGAACTTTTAATAAACAGAGCCCTGTAATATATAAAAAAAACTTCTTTTGTGATACTGGAGATGCTTTTTCAAATCAGTATCTTAAAATTTATTGAGGAGGAAGGTGCAGTAATGTAATAGGATTCACTACACGTTAGGGGAATGTCTATAAAGATCTCTATTGTAGTATGCAAGGTTTAGAGCTTCATGAAAAGTTTGTGTGCATTAAAATCAGCTGTAAACTCAGCAGGCATGCACAGTGGGGAATCCTGCCAATGGCAGTCTTATTGACTACCCAGCATGGGGCTCCCGTGAGCAAGGACTTGACTGACTAGAATGAAAAACTTTTGGTTTTTAGGTCCATTGACACCGTGAATGCTGTGCAGATATAAAGGAACTGCTTCACATTGCCACTAAAAAGTGTAGAGTGGTGACAGCAAGAGTTTTGATATTATCCTAAAAGGGTACAGTTTTATGCTTCATCTTTTAGAAATCTGAAGAGAAATGGAAGTGTCCAAAGGGTGGAGGGATGAGAGATACAGAATACATGACTGGTGACGACAGGCTGAGGGAACTGGGCTTCTTTAGACTAAAGAGGGCTGCTGTGACTTTGCAATATATAAAAGATTGCTATGAAGAGAATTTTCATGATTTATTATCTGGCTGTTGCAGAAAATAAGAGAAGTGAATAATGAATTTTGACTTGGGAAATATTTTCAAACTACAGAGACTGCGAAGCATTAGAGCTGGCTGCTTGTGGAAGTTGTGAAATCTGCTTCACTGATTAATTCACTACAGGTTAAAACCCGGTTAGATGATTTCTAGTAAAGGAAGATTATATATGCTTTTTATCCTGCCTCAGAACAGGGGAAAAAAGAACACAGCCGCTTGAAGTCACTGTCAGCTCTTTCGACTCATCTCTATCTGCATGTTAAGATGAGGAATAGATATTTACAGAGTTGCTGTAGGTTTAGATAACACTACATAGGGTATCATTTTCTTGCCCGTCTGTGTGAGGGCACCCAAAGATGACACCAGAGCTGCTCCAAAAAAGCAAGTCAGTGTTAAACCTATTAGTGAATACAGGCCAAAATACCATTCTGCAGACAAGATAGCTGTAGTCTTATCAATGATATCCTACAAAAGTAAATGTATTTTTTATCAGTGAATGTCCAAAATAGGAGAAAATCAGAGTTTTTGGATTATGAAGACCCTGGCAAGTATAATACAAAATATATCAAGCTTCTTACCTGAATCAAGAAGGAGGTAAATTGGACAGAAACATACTAACTGGTGTTATCCAGTGTTTGGGGACCAATGCACAGGATCTCATTTGTAACCTAAATGGGCTGCTCAAGTTGGGAGTGGAAGCAAGATCCCGGCTGTAGCCTAGTAAACTCCAGATGTCTTAAGACTTGATGTACTTCCTTACTCGCTGAAGGAACTAGATCCTAGAAAGAGTTGAACAGTTTAATTTATTGAATTGCATGGAAATTCTGGAATCCCAGAAGGGATTATTCATTTTATCCAGCCGAGACACTGTCCTTGCTAAGCCAGGAAAGGATCTGTCGTGATGGTACACCTTTGTCAGAAACTGAACTGTGCCCCTATGGAGAAATGCTTACTGAACTTATTAAGAGGCCAGAAAAATAAAAGTTAAGTGTTGAACTTGTTTACTACTTTAAAACCTTCAAACAGAAAAAGCAATTTAAATCGCTCAGTACTTTAAAGAGAATTATATCAACATGGAGAGAGGCTTTACTTTGGGACTTCTTGTTAAAAAAACAGAACAAAAAACCAAAACCAACCCAAAAAAAGACTTTTGTACTACAAATGTAAAATTACTTAAGTGTATTGCGGTATCAGATAAACTTTAACAGCTGCATTAAAAGATAACCAATCATTTCTGCATTATGTAAGATTAATGCTGGCAATAGACCACTACTGGAAGAGTAAAGTAGCTCTGGCAAACTGCATAGGGAAAGGGATTTACGGAAAAGGTAACTCACAAGCTTAATCTCAAACACTTAAACATCCGATGTTGACACACTTCCATTTTCATAAAATAGTCAGTCATTGCATTAACACTTTTTTTTGTGCTTTTGCTTTTCCTGATGGCCTGTTGGGAGTGAAAGAGAGGTTAAAATCAGAGATGGTGATGATGTGTTTCCTCCCTCCCTCTTTCATAACGTTCAGGTTAATTCTTCTTCAGCATTTAGCCATATAACATGTGCTGCCCCAGATAGGGGGTAATTTCAACAGACCTGTGACAGGCATGAACCTGGTCTACTGTATGTTGTCCCTGGGAGATCTTTTCAAAACCTGAAAGTAAATGAAATAATAGGCAAGGTCTCTTTTAAAGAAAGGATATTTAAGTTTTTCTTTCATCTGGAATACCCCTTTCAAGCTCACTTTCTCCTGCTAGGCTTGTTTTATATTTGATTAGTTCTAGGAGATGGATTTTGACATTTAAAGTATGTGTAATAGAGAATGACATAGTTGGGATTACAGAAAAATATTTGCCCTTGAAAATGGTAATGCATTGTTAAATACAGGTTGCATCATATCTGAGTATAATAAAATAAAAATGGAAATGTGAATGATTGTGTTGGGAATGAAGAGTCTTGGAGTACGACAGAGGAAGACAGAAGAGGGGACCTTGGCAATTCTAGCAATGCAGCACAGCACAGCTGAAAATGGATTATGTAGCATGGTCTCGTGTTTCCAAACCTGATGGTCTATGTTTTGTTTAAAAGAAGCCCAACATCCCCCAAAAAGCCCTGAATTAAAATGAAAAAAATTAAAATTAAAAAAGGTACCTGAATTAAATGTAACCAATGGTGTCCCAGTCAGTTCAGACCTCACACAACTCCTTGAAGACGCTCCCTCTGCTCCCTCATGCCATGGCATGTTGACTCCTCAAATGAGGGGTGCATTTTTGTGACTGTGTTGTTAATGCTGCTGAGGGGTTAAAAGTAAAGTTTTGCTGGGGTGAGGAAACCAGAGGTTATTTGCAGGGTGGATCAATCCTGATTTGTAGTGTGGGTCCCATGAGAGCTGTGTTGGCACAGCTGGAGTGAGCTGAGGGCTGGAGCGGGAGGCCAGCACATGGGAGATTTAGCATCTGTTTTCCATGATAGCCAGCATGTCATCTGCAGTGGGTGCAGTCTGTGGGGCTCTGAAGTTCAACGGTTTTTCCTCAACTCCTCTCTTTCCTGCGTAGCGGTGTGCAGATGTATTTATTCCCAGTTTTCTGGTCAGGGATAAACTGTGCTGAGACTAGAAAATTTGATGAGGAGTCCTCTGGGGCCATTAGGATCGGTCGCAGTTGTTTTGGTTTGTAGGTGGTTGGGCTATTTTGTTGTTTCTAATTCAATTCATCAAAGTCAGCTCTCTAGGGAGTTCCTGGCAGGCTGTTAGTTGCTTTCCCAGATTGAAGTGAAGTGTTGGCAACCAGCTGCCCCATAACTGGGGCAGCAGTTCAGTGGCTGACAAAATGAAACTAAAAGGTTAGTTTTGCCTGTCTTTATTCCCATTAATGATCCTTACTCTTCCACATAAACCGTGCACTGGGGTCCTTGCTGTTATCCTAATGAGTGTTTATGGATGGGTTTGATAGCTGTCTTTTGGGCTGAGCTCGCTTCCAAATTGTCACACACCTACCTGGGAAGCAAAATTTACAATGTGAGTGCACAAAGAAAGGTACAGAGATAGGCAGCAGCATATTTGCTGATGATCTGCATACTTTTGCTAAGTTTATTGTATTAGATGTCAGGATGACAGTTTTTTTGCAAATGTGCTGCTTTTTCTTTTCTTTTCCTATCCTTTCTGTTTTTCAGCTGTCCTTAATTCCTACTGACAGTAACTGAATCGAGTTCTGTTCTAGTCGTGTTTAAAGACTAGAAAACCAAACCCTAGGAGCAAGGAATTACAAAGCAGTGAAGACTACTCCACCTCTCAGTTCCCCATAGCCCACCACAGCTCAGTTCTTCGTGCAGTTGTTAAGGGTGGCTCTCAGAATACTGTTATTAATATAGTGTTTTGGCTGGAAGGAAAATATAGGAGTCCTTTGTTAATAATTTTTGGTCAAACTGGAGGAAATCTGGGTTTGATTCTTTATATCTAATCTATGTGCTTGATTTACTTATCTGCCTTTGCATTTTGTCTAGCCTCTGCCATTCTGGTATCTATGTGTTAATGGAATTTACCCTGCACTTCTCTACTGCTAGATTGCTGCTCCTAGCAGAGACGTACCTGGGGCTCATAAAAATACAGCTGTGGAGAAGTTTATGTTGTGCCTCTGGCAAGCTTAGGGCTGCAACAAATGCAATGCGTTTAAAGAAATGATTGCCTGTTTGTCATGCTGTAGGCTTCCACTCCTATTTTTAAAGATGTCTTCCTTGTTGCTGAGGGCTTCATCCTTGCAAGCCAAAGCAGGAGCTGGTTGTCAGGGTACGGAGCACAGCTACTATCAGCTTGTGTATGATGTGCTCCCCATCTCTAACCTGCAAAATAACTAAGAAATTCCATATTCCTTTCCTTTGTGGTGGGATTAGGGATTACTCGTGACAAAAGATGCTGTAGCCCAGTTGGGTCCCTTCCCTACTTGGATATGGGAAGCAGCTATGTCTGGATCCGTGCTCCCATCCTGTGCACTTCCTGAATACGGGAACTGTTTTTCCTCAAATCCCAGTGAAGGTGAGACTTGATGCAGACCTTTTGTAGTCCTTTGAGGAAGAGACCTGGGCAGCTCAGTTGCTGTGGGTTGCAGGTCTTGGAGCGTTCCTGGTGCTATTGCAAGTGCCTTTCCCTTGTGCTTTGCCTGTGTTGAGTGTTCCCAGATTGTGACATCTCATCTCCCTGAGATACGTGCCTCATCTCAGGGAGGCACGTATTTTCCTGGCTCCCCAAAACAGTTATCCCTCACTCTAGAGATCATCAGACGCAAATAGGCAGCTGTTTACCTTTCCACTGACTCACAGGCATGTCTGCTTTGTGGTGCTCTTTGTGATTTCCATGGGTAGCCTTTCAGATTTCCAAACGTACTGATCTTGTGGCGTGCTGTGCCAGCTCACATCTTCTCTTCAAAATACAAAAGTGCCTCTTCTTTTTCATCTCTCTCTCCTGTAACACTTGCAGTTTGTGTCATTCAACTGTTGAGCATTCTTCATCAACTTTCAGTGTTTTTTAAACTTCTGTTTGCACATCTGTCTGATGCTGAAAAGTTTCTGTTATTTAAACCTGCAGGTCTTTGCAGGCAAACTGGCTTTCCTGATGATATGACTACTCATTGTCCTGTTCAAGCAGTGGCTGTTTTCTTGGTGAAGAGGCAGAGTCCATAATTTCAGACAAAATGAATTATTTGTTCCCTAAGTTATCCACAAAGTAGTGTGGTGTTATGTGTTTCTGAAACTGATGTCTCAGACACCTCTTCTGAGGTCGGTGTCTCAGAACTTCTGGAGGTAATTGTGGGAGAACTGTAGGCACCTTTGTGGAAGTGGGGAGGTTAATATATATATATATATTTTATTGTATACGTGTATATATTATATACCATGAATGCTTGAAGTCAGCATAGGGAGTCTGCAGTGGGATGTGCTCCTGGGAAGAGCCAAAAGAATAATCTTTAGAGAATAGGGTTCTGGTTGGAAGGAGCTTGAGGCTGTTAGGAAATAAAGCTAGTAGGATGGACTGGGAGGGACAGGAAATTAAATTACATAGGAACTGGGTGGATGGTGATGCCAGAGAAAAGCCTAAACACTAGAAGTAAGTGTATGTGGGCTGCGGGAAGGATCTCGGAACAGACACATTGGAAAGCAAGAGTTAAAGGACGTGTTTAGCATCAGGCATGGCAAAAGTGACAGGAGGTTAAATGTGAATTTAACTTGGGGTATTTTTCATTCAGTCCTTCAGAAACGATGCTTTTAAGTGCAAAGTGATAGTAACAGCTATATTGGCTCAATGTGGGCAAAGAATATTATGCAGCAGTAAAAGATGGATTGTTAGACTAATAATAAATGAATACATGGTGTAAGAGGATACCTAGACTGGGTTGAATGTGTTAAATATGAATAAGCAAACCGGTGCCCTTGCTGTGGCTTATTGGCTCCAACTTTGTAAATGTTCTAACTCCTCTGGACTGCTTATTTTCATGTAAGGATTTGCACTGGGATGTTAATCAGCACATCCAGCCTTTAATCTATCATAGGATCAGCGTCACTGTTGTCGATGTCCAAAAATACATCTTTAGAAGTGATAATGAGTCATAGTTGGGACTCTACAGTTACTGGTGGATACTTCTCCATGGATTCAAATGACTTGCTGCAAGAAATCAGATATATTGCAAAAGATGCTGATGATGCTGATACTGGTTTAGATTATGGTGTAGTCAAAATAATGACATTGACAAACTACAGGGAAAATGCAGACAGATTATCCCCTTGTTTCACCCCAGCATACATTCCAAGTTGTTCAGAAAATTTATGCAAATGTCAGTAATATAGAAAAGAATCTGTCCAAAGTCCATCTAGATTTTTTTATGAGGTTACTTTTTGCCCCGATGGATTCATTTATGCTTGAAAATTCAGGGAAATTAACCATATGCAAAATGACTATAATGTATTTGCTAGATCTGTGCTTTCTCTAATGGGTCACAAAGGAGCTATTCTGCAGAAAACTCATTCCTAAGAAGTGACTGTTTTTGGAAGGCTCTTCAAAAATAAGTTGTGTTTCACAGAAAATGTTGTTTCCATTTTCATAGTTCTGCCACCCCTGTCCCTCTCCTCAGTTAATTAAACCTTTCTTAAATGTTTATCAAAACAAAACAGTTTGACTATTTGGAAACTATTTGTCCAAACTGTAAAGAGGAGCTCTGGGGGGGAGCTTGGCACAAGCAGCAAAGCTATAGTCTCTGAGACTGGTCCCGGTTGACTTCAGCCAGCTTATGTCTGGGAAGCGTTAAAGTGGGGCAGAGTAAGATAGAGAGAGAGAAAGCTGAATGCAAAGGTACAAAAAGGAATAAACTGGCAGTGAACCAGGCTGGATGCTCCAAGAAGGAATGGCTAATTGGGTATCATTAGTACCTTTCACACACTGGTATCCACACGCCTGAAAAACATTGACTGCCTGTTACAGCAGCCCTGGCTTGTTCTGCCTTGTGGGGTGGTTCCTTCTGTCTGAAGCACAGATTTGCTTTCAGGCCTGTTTCCCACCCAACAGGGTGCCCCTGCTCGGTACTTTGCCATCAGGCATGGAGAGAGCCCTTGCCCTGAACAGCTTTAGGTTTGTAAGTGTGTTCTCTGGTTCACTTAGATGATGGTTTTGCCCAGTTCCTTGTAGTAAAAAATTCTTTCATATAGAGGAGAATTAGTGAAAAAATCTTCCACCATATCAGAGGAACTGTGGGAGAGAGACTGGAACTAAGATGAAGGACTTTGAAGTAGGCACTTAGTTGTATTTGGGGCTTTTGAATGCAATGCTGTAAGTGGGAAAGAGAAAACTGTTTCCCTCTTGGTTTTTCAATAATGAAGGAATAAAATGTCTCCTGTGTGCAGCGAGCCTGCTGATACAGGGATGTTAGAGGCATTGCTGGAGTCTTGCCTGAGTAAGAACAGCAGGATGAGAGCCCCATGGAGCAGCACTGATGTGCAGCCGAAAGAGATAATGGAAGAGTGGAAAGTAGCATCATTTAAAGAACACATCATGAAGCAGTGTCAGGAAGTGTTTCTACAGACGAAGATAAATTACCGGTATGCAGTCATCCCATCAGCCAAGAGGAAAAATAAATTTTACTTACAAGAAATAACAGAGCTGCCTTTGTAGGAATGGTGCAATGCAGAGAGTGAAGTGGTCCTGATGGACTTCCCCCAAACCAGAACGTAATTGTGAATTTATAAAGGCAGCCAGAAAGAAAGATGTTTTTGATTCTCAGTTTCTGTTTCGCTGTTGTTTCTCTTTACTGTACAAAGCAGTCATAATTCAGACTTGTCATAAGTTTTCAAAAAAAGCGCTGATCTTCATTGCCCTTGTTTTTTAACAAATAATTAATGGGCATTTTGAGCTTGCACCACAAAAGGGTATTTTAACTGTTCAATATGGTGTGATTTCACCTCTGCCTTCAGCTGAAGATCTTTGGGCTCCCGTGCCAGTACACCTCAGTGGGGCTGGAAAATGAGCTAGATTTTGGTAGTACTGTGTTGCAGGTCTCACCTCCCTGTTTTCCCTTGGTTTTGTTCTGTCATTTCTCCACTTTGGCAGGCACTGCTCTTCCTGCTACACTCCACTTCTTTTATTGGCACTGCACCGTCGTTCTTTAATCAGTGCAACGGAGAGGGATTTTCAGAGACATGAAGCAACCTCAACGGTTACTTGAATTTTTACTAGGTCTTAAGTTGAATTTTTTTATTGTACTAACAAATGAAAATCTCAGAGCCATTAGAAATGTAGCAGCACTGAAATGGCCTCAGATTCACCCTTGATCCTCTAATTATGCTTTCCAAGATACTATCTTATTATCTAAAACTCAACTGTGTCATTAGTTATATCTTATTTTTGTAATTATAAGCTATATATTTGTCATATCTACAGAAGCAGAAAACATTAACATTATAAATCTATGGCTTATGAAAAAAATGAGCAAACCTTTCTTTCTGTCTCTCTTTAAATTTTTTTTCCAAAAGCTTTTCCAAAGCAAAGTCCCGTAAATGGAGACTGAGCCTGAAAATTCAAATGGTGAAGTGTCCCCCTTAGGCCACCTTCTTGTTTTGTTATTGAGATATCTGTGTCTATATTAATAGACCATGGTAATAAAGTCCCTGAATTTGTTTTTTTCTACTCTTAAAATACGTCATTCTTCATCTTGGTTCCACAAATAAAAATTTAAATGCAAATTTCAGAGAGAAGATTAGTGCAACTAAATAAACAATGATCTTAGCAAGCATCTGTCGTCATAGGAAAACTTTGCACTGTGGAGGAAAAGAAAGCTCAAATTCAGAGTCTCTCTCCTTTTCTCACAATTTCCATGCATTTGTAGTCCGGATAGTTAGCTGAGTGGTCAGCAAAACTTAACTGTCATGGCTGAGTGGTGAGAGTGATGCATTTAGATTATGCTTTTCCAGGTCAACATCTTGAGTTCGGTGACCTGGTACTTGTCAGCTGTGATCCTCTTTCACATCTGTATTATACACTGTAAAATCACTGTAGGTGTCTCCATGAAACCATAGCCAAACTCCAGTGATAAAGGAGTTTCATGCATGGCAGGTGGTCTTCCCTTACCCTAAGAAGGGTTTCTCCATGCTTCTGATGCCCTCCTAAATCATGTTTTCCCAATATTTCCTTTTATCCTGTGTGCTCTGTGGATTGATTTTTTTTTTTTTCCCATCTACCTGTTGATCTTGGTTTCTCTGCACTGCTATTTTCAGTTGAATTTAGTTCTCACTGTTGTCTAGGTCTCCATGCCCGTGCTACACTCTCAGCTCCAGCTGGACTTCCATGTGTGAGTGAGCTTTACTCTGTGATAGGTCATAGTTCTTGTTTAAGATCACTTTCCCCTTCGTATCTCTGAAATGCACATAGAGGGTCATTTTTCGTTTATTTGCATTTTTTCCTTATTCCTGTGTTACTTAAAAAGTCAGTCATTTAAAATCTTGTATTTCAAACAAGTAAATATTTGGAGTAGGGCAACTCTGCAAAAGGTATGCTTTCAGTCCAGGATACAGTAATAAACTAATGCAACACCTCTTTTGCAATTGTATAAAACCTTTAAGCAAACGTGCAGAATACTTTTAAATTACCGCTAAGTATCTTTCAGTAGCATGGTAATTAAAAATTATACTCCTTTTCCTCAAATTTGTGCTGGCTGTAAAGATCAATATTTAGATCACTTTTTATACAAATACAACGTTGACTTTCAAGAGTTAGTGGGTTTGTTTTTTCTGGAAGTGATGATGTATTTCATTTTTGCTTGGCAAAAATGGTGACTGCAATTTACAGGATTTGTTGCTTTTATGACCTGTAGATGCACAGTGTGTGTGTGTGCCAGCATACATAATCCCAATTTTATTCTTTTATGCAGTTAGAGTAAGAAAAAAGATTTAATACTTCAATGTCATCCACACCATGAAGACTTGCTATGAATGGTAGCAAAATGGCTGTAGCCACCTTATGGAAACAAGGAACTTCAATGCAACAGCAACTGCATATGACTATAGTGCGGTGCTGCTGCAGATGAGATTGGCTTCCTTTTTTCTCTTCAGAATTTCCAGCTGAGAGTTTTTTGCATCCGTTCACATGCACTTGGATGAACTTCAGTCAGAAATCCTGTCTACGCCCCTAGTCATCAAGGAGAGTAACACAGATGCATGTGGTGTAGGAGAAGAAATAAAGATGTTTGAAAACTTTGCTATACGGTCTGCCTAGGGAACTGCGTAGGGTTGCAGGATTTGGCTGGGGACATATCGTATGTCCTGAAGCACAGCTCGAGCAGTTGTCTGATGGTTTCCTAAGGCATCATGAAAATGCCTTGCCGTTTTTTAGGTGTTTCCATTTTGAGTATTGCCACAGTTAATTGGTTATTTCCCTTCCAATCAATCTTTTCTTCTGGCTGACTGAATTATGTCTTTCAGTGACATCACAATTAGCAGTGCTGGAGTAATTGATTTCATTTTGAGGTAATCTTTTGTCTGTTTTCACAGCTTACCTTCCTATCGTATTCTGCAGTGTGCTTTGTGTATGGAGGTAACGCCAACATTATTCCAAGGGTGTTCAAATGAAATGACAAAACATTTCAGCTTTCCTATTTGCCTGAAGCAGTCAGATTTTCTATATCCATAGAATTGAACTTAAGTTTGTATTTTTCTAAAACCCTATTCAAATAATATATTAAATTGTTCCAGATGCACAGTGTTGCTTTGTTGACAACAGCTGTCTGTTCTGGAAACAACAACATTGGTGTCTAATTAGAGCTTACATTGTGAAAATTGTGTCTAGACTTTATAGAAGTTATTATGATTTCTGCAGAAATGGGAAAAAGCCCTAGGGGATATTCATACTGCTCCACAGGGCCTGAAAAAAGCAGACACTATTGCACCTTATTGAGTTATTGAGATTAAATTGAAAACTACAAAAATGATATATTTTATAGTCTGCAGGGCTCCGCTGGGCTATAGGTTGTTTCTAAAGAGTCATGCCATGCCAGCTCTCCCGGGGGACCTTTGACGGCGCTCGCCCCAGTGGCCAGAAGCCAGGCAGGGTCCCGTGCTGCTGGCCGTCTCTTTCTCTGTCTTTGTGCCCCTCCAGTCTCTGCGAAGAGCAGGCTCCCCACAAGGCAAAAAAAGAGCAGAACCCGACTTCCAGCTTGTTTGACAACAGATCTCCCCTAACAGATCGTCTGTGTCAATGCTGGCACCATCCAGAGCATTAAAAATCCAATTTGCTTGTGCCACTGTAAATCAGGAGTTGTTTTTATCGGAGCTGGTGGTCCATTGCATGAAGCTGATTTGTTCCATTTGTGCCATCGTACGGTGAGTCCCTTCACCTGAGGGCTTGGAAGAGCAGGCAGTGCCCCGTCTCACGTGCAGCTTTGCTCTGTGGAGGGACGAGGCTGGGAGGACCATGCAGGTCTTCGCACGCAGGTATTCACCGAAGCAAGATGTGATGGAGTCTGTCCACGGCCCTGGGAAAAGCATAGAATAAAGTGAATGTGTCTGAGGTTTACTTTACCGGGCTCATTCACTTTCATATCATCCATCTCCTGTCTTTTTAGAAGGAAATCTGCTAAAATAACTCTATTTTGATGACAGCTTTTTTCATATAGATCTATAGGGAACGAGGTCTTTTTATGAAAATCCTTTTCTATATTTTAATTCAAATGAAATTCATATTTAAATCGTTCTCTTTAGCTAAAATGTAAATTCAGATGCTAAACAGAACCACTCTGTCTGCTGCAATTGCTTTATCATCTAACTGCCTTGACAACCCTTGTTAACATTTACATAAACTGTACAGGCTAATAATAATGACGATGATGGAATTAGCTCGTTACTATCTTATTTTTGTTACATAATTTCAATCTCTGTAGGAAGGAGAAGACACTATATCTTTTGAATTACTCGATGACTCTGCTTTACTATTATTAGTTATTTGTATGCATTTGTTTCTCTGGATAGCACAGAAAAGCATGCTGGTTTCCTTGCAGGGTATCTAGAAAGCTGTCTGTTGTGCTTGTCATCTAAATTATTATATCATTTAATAATGATATTTTATCATGTTTAACTGAACTTTCTCTGAGATGTATTCAGTGCTGAATCTGGTTGACAGTAATTTGCAAAGTAACTGTGGACAACATGATCATGCATCTCATCTGCTCCATATGAATTTTTTTAGAAGTCATGGCATGGACTTGTGCAGAGAAGTTAGTGAGTTGGTGTCAAGCTGCTGAGTAGTCAGCAGAGCAAGGTAACAGGTTACAGCGTGTGTCCTGGAGGAATGGGACAACAGTCATCTTACAGCCTTCGAGGTCCTGAGTTTTTTCAATTCCACTGGTTTCTTTGCTCTTTTATAAGATATGTAAGTTTGGTGGTTAATATATTTCTGTATTTTTCTATACTGACATACAGGGTATTTTTCCTTCTGCTTCTTGTATCAGTAATACATAGAGGCAAATATATGTAATTTTAATCATTTATACTTTGAGTATGAACTGCTTAAAATCTCTAGAATGGTATTTATGAAAATTTTGAAATAGAGAGGTAATTGTGATTGTTAACCACTGTACAAGAAAGAAAAAACATCAATTTTAAATGGTTATATGAAATATATATATATACTCAAGAACATAGTTTCACCATGTAAAATGATTTATTGAGCTAGTTTTAACTTCCTATTTAGGATTTTCACATGAGCAATAACACCATATAGTTTTGCAAAAAAACTCACTGAAAAGCTGGTTTGACTTTAGTTTTCATTTCTTTTGTAAATTGATCCTTTTTTAAGTAATGTGCGGGAGCAAGCCATGTGACTGGCTGAAGCTTGAAATATCTGTTTTATAATTATAGCTTTTAAATTATAGGAAAAAGGAGAAATTCCCTTTAATTTTAAACTTTATTTTTATGTCTAGGGAGAAAAAATCAGTGGTGCCAAAGCACAGAATTATAGCAATATATTACTAATAGCATGATATGGTATTGTCATGGAGGGACTTGGAAAAAAAAACCCCAACATTGAAAAACTCCGCTGGCCGTTTTGAATGATGCGAAAGAGATTTTCATGCTGTAAATTCTTGCATACCATACTTGACTGGTTTTGATTTGTGCTTTCAAGGTTGTATTGGCCATGCTTATTCTTTTCCTCTTTGCTTTTGTTGAGGACATTCAAAGCCATCGGCAGCCCTCCAGCCGGGAGCTGCGGCGAGCCCGCTCCTCCTGCCCCGTGCCGGTGCCTCCAGCTGGTTCCTTTCTATGAGTCTCCTCCCCCTTTCACATGCTCTGGCACAAGCCTACATATCCCAGACAAAATGTTGCCATTACATAAGGAATGTGACTTGTACAGTGCACAAGTGGTGTGTGGGTGAAGGCACATCTTGGGGGGAGCGGAGCAATGGGCTATGTAAAAATAGGCATTGCGGTACGTGCCAAAATGAGCAAGTTATATTGTCGACTGAACAACTAAACCTAATCCCCCTTCTCCTGCCCACTTTCCTCCCCCAGCTTCTAATAACTGTAATCCAATGAAATAAATTACATGAGCTGAAAGGAAGTAGAAACTGGCTTAATTTTTGTCACTTGTCAAATATTCAATCATTTTGCCTGTTGTGAATTGCATTGAAAATCGGCCACATTTTCGAGTTTGTAAAATATTTTAATGGGCAAACAGAAAGCATTGGTCAGTTCTGTGTGTTTGTGTGTATAGGTATATATACACATACACATATAAATAAAAATCTACATGAAGGTCTGTGCTTCACTGGCTTATTTAAGGATCATTTAACTGCTTTTAAAAATGCGTTAAATAGCGAACAGGGTGGAAGTTGCAAATAGAATGGTTAACTGTGATGAATTAGTGTCAAAATGTGAAGTTGATTAGTCATTTTATATCAACTGTAATTATGGAACATTACCGCAAATAAATCATGTACACTGGGATATACCAAAAGGTAATGTTATTGATTGCATCTGACATTTAGATAATAAGCTCCTATTGAAATCAAACAAAAGGTAATTTTAAATCTTATGTCTTTGTCAGAATTATGGTTTTATGGTCAAAACATTAAATTAGGTAGTTTTATACTACAGCCGTGATGCAGTTTAATTTTGCACTGTTGGAAGGACAGCTCTATGCATAAGAGGCTAAGTTTTAAAATGTTTCTCACGGTGCACTGCTGTGGACAGCCACCAAGCCAGACCTTCAGATGTTTCCAGGGCTTTCAGGTGCCGATAGCTATCTTTTAATATTGCATTGGTTGGCAAAGTGCCTTTGAAAATCCAGTCTGTAGAGACTTCCATCTTGCACAAATCCAGAAACCATCAGTCTGTGCTTCAGCTTTGGGATTTGTGACATATTTTCTATATACATTTGACTTAAAGCCAAAGGAGAGCTGAAACTTTGCAAACCAGCTGCCATGTTACCAGCCAGCTTTGACTCAGCCTTGGAGTTTGTAAATAGAAAGAGGGTCCTGTGTGCCAGGAGTTACCAGTATGAGTGTGGATTGATTGGGAGAAGTTCACAGTGCTAGGAAGGGGGCAAGGACCTTGTTTTTCTCCTTAAAAAAGGTGGTTTGCTAGGATGGGTAACACCATTCCATTAATGTGCCTGTTTGTCCTCGAGTCCTGGGCTGCCCAGGGGAAACCTCTTACTGGATGTGCATGAAGAACGGTTTTATATTGCCTTGGCAGCTGCCGGTGGATGCTTGAGGCAGTTGAGCAACGCCCATCTCAATTCCTCTTTGCTTTGCTCGGTATTTCAGAGAAAGGCCAGCAGTCTTGGTGAAAACATGGGATTTGGCAAGTCTGAGCTTTCAGCAGCTTGTGAGATGTCCCCACCTAAGGAACAACTTTGAGGCATGTCATAAAGGGATGTGTAACTTGTCCACTTTGTGAAAAGACTGTGCTGTTTCGGGTATGTGCCTTGCTGAGCTGCCTGTTTTCTCTTGTGCTGTACGGCCTGCCAACCTGCAGGGTTGTTGCTATGATGGGTGAGCTCTGTTTCTCTAGCAATTAGAGAAATCTGCTATTTACTAATTAGAAGGGCAATAGTGAAAGTTTTTTTCTGAGATATATATCAGTATAGGTTAATTGCGCTCAATAGACCTGTGTGTGATTACATAAATCACAAATTATTTAAAATTATGACTGTGATTTGATGAGCTTGACTGTTGAGCATCTTGGGGGAGCGAGGGAGAATTTCAATGGTTTGTCTGGCATAAAGAAGCTTAACTCTAAAGCTTTACTGTTCATGTTTGTGATGCATTCACCTGGTCTCTATTTGCAAAATCAGTGGGCCAACACCTAAAATCTTTGCGATCCAAGCAAATTGCTTTTGATTTTATGAAATCTTAGCCTGGGGGGGATAAAAGGCTGCCTGAAAACAAACACAGGAGTTAGTCAACCTGTTGTTTGCAGATTGACTCTGACAGCCTGTCCAGAGGCTGCGTCTACCTAAAGGCATCAGAGAAAACATCTCCCTTACTGACCTGAACTTGCCAGCAGAGGAGATAACTCATGTGTGGTATAATTCACACGTGACTTCTCCTTATTATAAATATTGTGGTCATATTGGGATTTTTTTTTTCTTAACTCCTCTCAGTGCTGTCTCGGTCAGAAGCTCACAACTGACTCATTCCTACATCTGGGTATTGACGTCATTGTGATGCACTTTTCATTCTAGCATGAATGTTCCAGTCTCTCCAGTAGGGAATTTAAAATGAATGCATGATGCCATTTATTATTGATGAGAAGTAAATGAACTAGAAAAATGACATTCATGGGCTTTCCAACTCATTCTCCATCGCGTTGAACATATTGGACATCAGAGCCTGTCAACGCAGTTGTCTGAAAACGTCTCCTTCAGTGTCTCACTCCTAAGAGCCTGAATTATTCATCAGAGATTTTACTATGTTAACATATTCTTATGATCACATTGAATTTAATTCCAGTGCATGAAAAAGCAAGTTAGCTGTTTCTGTTTGCATAAGAACAGGTAAATATATTAATGCTTTATCAGCCATGCTTCTAAATCTATCATAGCAAGTCAGAGCAGAAGGAAGCGCAAAGTAATGTCAGATAATGTAAAATTAAAATGTTTATAATAGCCAAAGCGATAATGAGGCACCAGTGAAGAAGTTTCTAGTTCTTGGATGAGCGGCATCAGATAACAGATGTCTGGATTTAGGAAGCTGAAGTGTTTTATTCTGCGGGATGGGGAGTCTGCAGCAGGATGCCCTCTGTGCTCAGGTCCATACATGCAATGCATGTCACAGCACTGTGGCATGGAGAGTCGGAAATGCCCTGGGCAAGATGGAATACTTTGGAGCACAACAGAAAGTGATGAAGGCCTGGAGTTCTGATTCGGTTACTGCTTGGTAAAGGGGTGGGAGGTTTATTTTCTAGTCTTTTGTTTTTGGTTTTTCCCCTTTGGAGACAGAATAAATGTATTCTGGAGAATTTCTCTGAGCTGATGTTCAGGGGCTTCTTTATGACTGGCACTGTGACAAGGGACATAGCAAAAGCAAATCAATTTTTTGGGAGGAGAAATTACATTCTGTTGTGTCAGTGGGCAAAAATGCACTGATGACTTTTTCTGAAACCTGATCAAAAGTATTGTAATTATAGGGCTATTTACAAGCTTGAAAATAAGTTTTCAGGTTTAACATTTACACATGTACAGAACTGTGGATGATGTCATGGATTTAGTTCTGCATATGTAGTATTGGTTTAACCTACAAAGTGGAGGTTAGCAGGGTGGAGCAAAGCTCTGAACCAGAATCCATGCAATTCATCTGCTTCAAGTGCTCCCTTGGAGAGAGAAGACGATTGTGTTTCTATGCATTCAAAATGTTTGTGTTCATGTAGCCTTAAAGCATCATCATGGTCATTTCCCCATCAGTTCAGAATTGACATCTCACGTCAAGGAAACTTGTGGTCCTGCTGAGGTAGCTAACTGCATGGTTACGCAGAGAATGGGAATAGTATTTCTGACCATTCATATGCTCTTACGTTCAGGGAGAGGACCAGTGCTGTGGACAAAGCTAAATATTTACACATAGCCTGAACAGAGTCCAGGAAACGCATTTTGAGTCCAAAGTGCCTCTCAAACGACTGAATGTTACTGCTTAAGCAAAACAGCATCTCTTAAAATTACTGGCATCACTTAAATGCGGGTCAGGTATGCATTTATCTCAGATACTAAATTGAAAGATATGCATAAAGTAGGCCAAATAGCAGGATTGTGGGTTGTGGTTTTTTGGTTTGGGTTTTGTTTTTTGGGGGGTTTCTTTCGTTCCCCTGGCTGTTCTCTTTCTTTCTGTTGGGTTTTGGTTTGAATCAGATTGAACCGTATTTTTAAAAAACTTCCATGATTTGGGATTGCTTAGAAAAGTTTATTTAAGAACCCCCAGTCCACAGGCCTTCTTAAATAAGATGTATCCAGTGACTCTACCGCTGACACAAAGACAGTTTAGAGGATGTCAGCAGAGGGAAAAGGGGATGAGTACAAATCGTCTGATGCCGTAAGGAGCCAGGAGTATCTCTCGTCCATCTGTCTCTTCCCTGATCAAGTTTAAAGGCCTCTGCAGTTGGTCATATCAATCCCACCCACAGACCTGATGGCCTGGTTAAAATCTGGGCTTACTAGTTCACAGCTGGAGCAGGATTTCCTTAGCTGCTAGGTGCCCAGGAGCCATGGGCAAGGGGTGCCCGTGTTTCCCCGTCTGGAGGCAGGTGAGCCCTGCCGGAGCTGTCAGCAGGAGCCCCGAGAAGCTGAGCAAAACTAAACTGTCCAGTGTTCTCCAGGGTGAAATCCTTTTAGCAGAACAGTGGCTTTTTCCACTAACTTTTACTAGACTAAGCAAATCAGCAGCGTGGTAATTATAATCTATCTGTTTTGAAAACTCTTTATTACTCTCTTGCCGCTCAGCAAGCATAGGCTTTTGATATGTATATTGAAAATACATGTATAAGAAGCATTTAGAGGTGTTTGCATGTCTAAAGTACTGCAATTCAGTTTGGAATATTAAAGGAAAAACTATTTTAAAATTTCCTGCCTAGGGATACGTGAATATTTTTGTAATGGGAACATTTATGTAAAACCAACTTAATTTCAAATATTTATATTTTGTGAATGTGAAATTCAGCATATGTATTTGATTATTGTTGGGAAGGGGTGCTGTATTGAGCTGACTGCTAATGATTGAATTGGTATTCATCTCATTGGTAAGAAAATCATGGCAGGAACTCATGCTTAAAAGTTTGAATGCTGCATATTTCCACCTAAGGTTGCAAATGCAGTTCTATCAAATGTTTTGCAAAGAAATTAATAAGTAATGCTGAATTTGACACCTTTTTGCACTACTACCTATTTTGCAAGAAGGAAAAAGCTAAATTCAGTAACAAAATATTCATTGCTAATTACTGCTTAAACCTATGTGTCCTTAGATTTCCTCTGGTGTTTAGCTTTGAACAAGTTATTTAAAAAAAAGCCCTCATTGTCTCTTAAGTTACTGTTCTTAGCACGTTTTCATGAAGTTTTGAGAGCCGTATACAGACCATGAATGTATGTGGTGTAAAAGAGGTGGAGAAAAGTCTACAGTAGATTTCAGAAGACCATTTTGTGAGGAAAGAAGGCAGTAGGCAGTATTGAAGCCTTTATGTCAAATAGAAGCATCAAAGCTTCAAGCCCTGCATGGTGTGACTTCTGCCAAAGAAGTATGACAATCCTCAAAACAAAGCACCCCCCCCCCCCTACACTTTGGATGTGAATATTATCTTTGTGATGCATGGCAACTTGTGAAGCTCACCGAAAACACCCTCTTCTCATTTTAATGAATGCTTTTTGGCTTTTTATTTTCTATTTTTATTTTTGGAAATTGTTAGTTTTCAGTTCTACCCTGATCACACCTGACTTCTCGTTTGCTCACAGACTTTCACAGCTTGAACTGCTCTGCCGCTCCAATCGTCAAGTGGGTTTTCAAAGTGTGGTTTAAAGGCAATTGTTCAGATTTGATCTTGCACATGAAGAGTTGCTTCTTGTCTCTAGAATTTCACATAGTATATTCTTGGAAAAGAAGGAGCACCAGAAATATCTCCCCTTTAAAAGTGCTCCTGTTTGCAAGGTGAAGAACTGAAGGCACCAACACCCATCTTCTTCCCAAGGGCCAGAGTTCTGCCTCAGGATGAGAACAGCTCCTGGAACAACCTACGCGAGGGCACTCAAGGGATGCAAAAGCCAAACAGATCAAACCCAAACTCAAAAAGAACAAACGAGCAAAAAGCCCCCTGTTCTTAGCTTTCTTATAAGCACATTGCTTTCTATGAACTTCATCTTCTGCACTTTGCTTTGTACAAGAATAACCAAGTCTTGCAATAGTTTTCTTCATATATTGATTTAAACTGCAGGTTTAATATATAACTAGTGGATAAGATATTCTAGGAATATAGTGTTATGCTAAAATATGATTGAGAACTGCAGTTTGATGCATAATGTCTATTTAAAGTAGCCACGTAATTTATTGGAGCCAAGATTGTACTGAAATAGTTCTGCAGTTTCATTATCATTTCTGTAGGCAGACCTCTGATCTAGATAACCAAGTGAGTGCTATTTTGGGAGAAAATATTCTAAACGCTTTCCTCTTTGTGAATTACAGGGGGATAAAAGGGGAATACTTCCCTTGTGAATCAAAGGATAATATTTATTTCTCAAGATTTCCAGGGCTTGCTTTTCTTGAAGCTTAAAATAGAACTTTGAGAGTTTTTTGCCTTAACAAAATGCTGGGTTTCTAAAAACTGAAAGAGTTCTGATCCCATGCATTTTCTGTCAGTTTTTCTTGTAGGGTTGTTTTTGTCCAAGCTGTGATTTTTCAGCCCATTCTGTAAATGCGTGCCAGACCTCTTCTGCAAATCCATAGTGCAGGTTTAGCAGTTCTGAACAAAGTACGTGTCTGTAGGCTCTGCATTGTGGTAGTCCTTCACAAATCATCCCGGTATATTAAAAGCTTAGTTCCATCTCCAAAATGCCAAACTGTTGTTTTTTATATAATGACTTTTAAACCTGATTCAAAGTAGCTATAAATTAAAGCCACAGCCTCTGAGTTTCCCCTCTCAAATGTGGCTTTGGAAAGCACCTGCTCGCAGCCCTGGCCTTTCAGGCTCCAGAAACTGCAGCAAAGTTTCTGGAAATTGAAAATTGTCATGAGCATCTTGGCCCTGCATCATATCAGCAACCCACTGATGCATGTGATGCAGGTGGTTCTTCGTTTACCTGCGTCTGCATCTACATTAGCCTATGGATAACTGTTGTCTACCTCTTTTCTATGACTATCTGAAGGACTCTGAATGCACAGGGAAAGGTGAGCGGAGAGGCGGCAGTGAGAGCTGCTAGAGGTCTGCTCTGTAAAACCCATTCCTGCAGCGTGGATTAGATACAAGATCAGATCTTGAAGCACATACAGCTATGTTCCTGGGTTTCAGAAGAAACAGTAAAACTTCTGCAAATAGTTTTGTTTGTTTGGGCTGTTTGGTTTTTTGTGGTGTTTTGTTGTTTATTTATTTATTTATTTTCCTTAGCACTTCATATGCTGCTAATAACAGGAGCCAGCAAGCTGCTGAGATCTGCAGCATGATTTTGGCAGATTTCCTTGATAGAGGTTGAAAAAGCTTGAACTCCACTCTACACCTCTCCTTCCCTTGGTAGCAAAACGACAGTTAACCTCTTATATCGGTAAATGTTTTAGTGAGAAATAATTGGGGAACTTGCCTAAAGCTCCAAGCCATGAGAAAGCTTCACTGGGCAAAGTCATCTAGTGTGTGTGGGGAAGGAAATGGCTCAGACTGTAGCCAAGGACAACTGCAAGTCTAATCCTGGTTCTGAGTAAAGTCAAAGTTTTCATTACATGGTTATTTTTTCCCCATAAAAGACCTGATTGCTGATCTCTGACATGTTTCATAAATATCCGTTACATTTATGTGATCTGGTGGTTTTGGGGAGAAATATTCTTAAAAGCTTTATTTTTTTGTGAACAAACTTTCTGATTAAAACTCTTCTACAGAAAGATGCTTTTTCTGCTACTTTTTATTTTTGGGGAACAGGAAGGGAATAATTGTTGCATATTGTATCGAAATAAGCTGAGAGGGGAAGACAGGCTCACTGAGAGTGTTCACTTTAGTTCAGCTGTTTAAGACTCTCAGCCATGTTATCGCCAGGACCACGAGGCACTGGCCATGAAGGTTTAATGAATCGTCGCACCAAATCCCTATATCTCTGACTTAAACTAGATATGTGTAGGTAGTGTTAAAATTTCCTACTTTTTTTTTTCCCCTTCATTTTTAAGCCATTTCTTCTTGGTACTGTGGGAACATTTAGTCCATCATTTTCTTTTGAAACACTCCAAGAACTAAGTGACGATTTATCTGTGGTACACTGTTCAGTAAAATACACGTGCATTTTGGCTAACTTCTCCAGTGCTGCTAACTTTGTAGTCTGGGAGAAATTCGAAAGCTAGGGGAAGGCTACTCATAACAACTCAGTGGAGCTCTAAATACTATTGTTTATTTCAGTAATAAGATGGGATCTTTGGAAGGTTCTTAGGAAATATATCCTGTAGTTCAGAGCTGGTTAAAAAGGAGCTAGAAAGGAGAGGGTAGGGAGCTGCAAGGCCATTTCATTGTGCTATATAGGCTTTAATATCTCCCTGGTCTTATTTCAGATGCTTGGAGTCACACTTTGCTTGGTCAGCTAATAGTACACAAAGTGATCATTAATCAAAGTAAATAACGTGGCCGTAGCAGGAAACATAAGGCACTGTATGCAGAGAGAGTTTGCATTGATTCCGGGGGATTTTGGACAACCAGGTATCACCGCCGCAATGTAAATAGATAAGGTTTCAGGTTCGTGATTAGTTTACGGTTCACCACGCATTACCTGAGCTGTGGTAATGGTATATGAGTCCTTAGCCTCTGATAAACACTGCTGTTTTTTAAATGCAACTTTAACTCTCTTTTCTCTTTACTGCAGGCCAAAATCATGCATTCACACAGCTACCATTACTCAGCCCCTGGTGGGCTGCAGGGTGTTAAGCTGCCATGGCTTCAGTGCACATGTGAAGGGCTCCCAGGAGGAGTCTGTATAGCCAAGACTAGGAAAGGGAGGTGCTATCACACAAGGTCTCCAGTTGCCAATTTCACCAGATCATCACTGGGTTTTATTGATGCTTATGGAAAAATAATAGTGAAGAATGGAATGAGGTGATTGTGCATTTAATATTTTGTACATGATGCATAAATTTTATCTGTTGTCTTTGGAACGCTGCGCCAGAAACAAGCAACTTGAAGCAGAGAATGTGCTAATTAGCGAGCAGTACATAAATACACGTGCAGGAAGGCAGGCAGACAGGTTGTGTGCAGTATCAGGGCGGACACTGCAGCACCAGCCATGGGAGAGGAGGAAGCCCTGCTAAGCCGGCAAGAGATGTTCCACACTTGAGCTGAGAGCATTGGCACCTTAACAAAGAAATCCTGTTTTACTTCAATAGCAGTAGTTCTCACTTAACCACAGAGAGCCAGGGCTGTGAGCTAGTTGCTTTAGCACTGGAGGAGGATTTTTTTTGTGTTCTGTGTCAATAATGTTTTCTCACTTTCTCTCTTTACAACTTTGGAAAAAAAAATGTTTGAAGTGATGTAATTTTTTTTTTGTCTGGTGATGGAGTTGATGTGAAATTGCAGCTGCTGGGCACTCCTCGCTCAAGGATCTAGTGATTCATAAACTTGTAATACTGGGATATCTTAACTCTCCAGCTCCTGAGCTCCAGGGTAGGAAGAGAGGAGTGCAGTCAGACTATACGGGCTGGCATGAGAGCTGGCTTTGTGGTGAGGAGAGGAAGGCAGTGAATGCTGGTGGTGGATGATAGGTAGGAAAGCTCTGCTTTGCTACATGGTATGGGAAATGCAATCCCAAGTGAGTTTATGGCATATTTGGATTTAAACCTAGAATAAGCAAAATCCAAGCACTTGGAGACATAAACTCATAAAGTAGTTTAGGTTGGACAGGACATCTGGAGGTCTCTGGTCCAACCCCCTGCTACAAGCAGGGTGAGGTTAAATGAGCTCTCTCAAGGCCTAATCCAGTTGAATTTTGGATTAAATCCAAGGCTGGAGAGTTTCATCCTTCATGTTTTCATGTTTATATTGTATAATTAAAGAATATTCCCTTACCTTGCCCAGTTATGGAAGTTACAGAATGTGATTTTACACAAACATCAAAATAATGCAGGTAGGATTTGGTTATTATATAGCGGCTTAACTGGGAAGCCGCCTAAGTAAATGTCATTTTACTGCCTCAGGACTAGTTGAGGCAAATTGTACACCTCGTGAACTGAGCTGCTGACCTGGTCGAGGCCTGTGTAAGGCACAAATTGTTAGTTGAATTGTCATGTCTGGGTATAGCTGGAAGAGGCTATACTGAGGGCTCCCATTGCCGTGTTGTTGTGGTTTAACCCTAGTCGACAACTAAGCCCCACACAGCCTCTTGCTCACTCCCCCCTGGTGGGATGGGGGAGAGAATCAGAAGAGTAAAAGTGAGAAAACTTGTGGGTTGAGATAAAGACAGTTTAACAAGTAAAGCAAAAGTTGCGCACACAGGCAAAGGAAAACAAGGAATTTGTTCACTACTTCCCATGGGCAGGCAGGTGTTCAGCCATCTCCAGGAAAGCAGGGCTCCATCACGCGTAACGATTACTTGGGAAGACAAACGCCATCACTCCGAACGTCCCCCCCTTCCTTCTTCTTTCCCCAGCTTTATATGCTGAGCCTGATGTCATATGGTGTGGGATATCCCTTCGGTCAGTTGGGGTCAGCTGTCCCAGCTGTGTCCCCTCCCAACTTCTTGTGCACCCCCAGCCTGCTCGCTGGTGGGGTGGGGTGAGGAGCAGAAAAGACCTTGACTCTGTGTAAGCACTGCTCAGCAGTAACTAAAACATCCCTGTGTTACCAACACTGTTTCCAGCACAAATCCAAAACATAGCCCCATACTCGCTACTGTGAAGAAAATAAATTAACTCCACCCCAGCCAAAACCAGCACATTCTTCACCCCTTATTCCATACTATTTATGTCATGCTCAGTTCCCACACTATCCTAAGTTTAATTCTTTAATCAAGATTTTTCACCTTTAATTATTAAGTCGGTGCCCAAGAACTGGGTTGATGTGAGAGAGAATAGAGTGTTAGATAAAATGCTCGGGCACAAAAAAGGCCGTGCACAAGCTAGAGTAAGAGGAAAACCTGGGGCTTTTGTCCTCTTTTTCTAATCATCAGAACAAATGACTTTGTTAACATTTTCCCTAGATTAGCCTCAAATGTTTTTATAAACATACATATACTTGACAAGAATTTGGGGCTTTTTCCTAACAGAAAAGCATCTTAATTATTACCCTTATAAAGATGCGTCATTGTGTAATTTGTAAGGAATTTAAGGGGCTTGGAAAATGTTCCCTTTGAAACCTGTGCTGCATTTTGTCCGAAGCGTTATAACTCTCCGTAGATGTGCATCCTTGCAAGTGTTCAGAACACTTCTGTGACCTTTTTGCTGTATGAAAGTATTGCAGATCTGACCGTATAAAGATAATCTCTCTTGTAATACCCTACAACACCATAAATTCTTGTAGAACTGATAATCAAAAGTTATCTAGTAAGCTGGCACCCAACTTGATGGGGGATGGTGAGCCTCTAACAGTTGGACTCCTGCAAGGCTTTTCAATTAGGTGCATCACCATGGTCATTTCATTTTTTTTATATATATATATCAATATATATAATGTGTTGTATGGTATTTTGGTTTAGATGAAGCTGTATCCCCTTTTCAGTTTGTCCCTAACTGTGTAGGACTGAGCAAGTTCTGGTGATCAAGGCACAAAGCTGAGAGCTGTGACCTGGGTTGTCTCCCCGCCTCTGAGACTGGCACTGTGCGATGCTGAGCACAATGTGTTTTTTTTTCTGTGCTGTTGTTTCCTTCCCTGTAACTGCAAAATAAATCTCCATTGCTTGCAGAGGATTTTGAGAATGCAGATACGTTAGCATTGGCTGGCTCAGACCACTTTGTAGGAAAACCCTTGGAAGGGCTATACAGAAGTTTTAGAAGACTGCAGCTGGTATGGCTCCATATTGTGTCCAAAAGGTCTTTTGGCACAGACCCTGATCTGAATGAGGAGGAAGGGCCTGTACAGCGGGAACTGGGTTACAAGCCGTGGAAGCTGCTCTGCTCCCCTCAGCAGTAGCGCTGGTGGGGTGGAAGAAACACTCTTGCCCTTTCCTCATATAAATCTGCAACTGATGCCCTCCTTGAGCCTCACATGCATTGAAAATTATTGTGATAGTATAGGTGGTCAGCTGTAAAATCATTGCTTTTGTGTCTAGGATTTGCTATTACGTGTTTGATGCTCGCAGCAGCATTGACTGTTAAAAATAGTTTCAGCCTTCAGCACATGTAACTGCAAAAAGGTTTGTGCTTTCTGCGGCAGTGGAGAAGTGCTAGGCTGCTCTGGGAGCGCAGCACTATTCACATGCAAATGCTCTTTGTCTTACCAAACTGGTACACTGAAACTCATCACTGAAGTAGGTGTAGCAAAAAAATTTTGGCATGCTCTATGTCAAATACATGTACTGATGTATTTCTACATCAGTAGAAATTCAAAAACTGTCTGTGTGTGTAGAAGTAATGGTACTATCAAGCAGTGTGAATTCAGTGGATAATACACTGAGGAGGAACACCTAATGACTGATTTCTAAATAGTGAGCCTGAGAAAATGTCAATATTAAATCAGTCACAACACAGGCTTCCTAGCTGCAATGTACCTGCATTGGAGCACAGCCCTTCATTTTGAAGAGTATGAACAAGTAGATAGCAGAAATGGACTGGTATCATCTCTCCAAGTATCATAGAATCATAGAATCATAGAATCATTAAGGTTGGAAGAGACCTCCAAGATCATCGAGTCCAACCGTCAACCCAATCCACCATGCCCACTAAACCATGTCCCTAAGCGCCACATCTACCTGTCTTTTAAATACTTCCAGGGATGGGGACTCA
>NW_008825532.1:3040898-3062514 GCF_000699105.1 Pygoscelis adeliae
CACATGCCTTGTGAGTGCCCTCAAGATGAACCGTTCCATGATCTTCCCTGGCACCGAGGTCAGGCTGACAGGCCTGTAGTTCCCCGAATCCTCCTTCCGGCCCTTCTTGTAGATGGGCGTCACATTGGCCAGCCTCCAGTCGTCCGGGACCTCTCCCATTAACCAGGACTGCTGATAGATGATGGAGAGCGGCTTTTCTAGCTCCTCCGCCAGCTTCCTCAGCACTCTCGGGTGGATCCCATCCGGCCCCATAGACTTGTGAGCATCCAGGTGGTGTAGCAGGTCGTTGACTGCTTCTTCTTGGATTATGGGGGGTTCATCCTGCTCGCTGTCCCTGTTTTCCAGCTCAGGGCGCCGAGTACCCTGAGGATAACTGGTCTGCCTGCTAAAGACTGAGGCAAAGAAGGCATTAAGTACCTCAGCCTTTTCCTCATCCTCGGTGACAATGTTCCCCCCCGCATCCAATAAAGGATGGAGATTCTCCTTGGCTCTCTTCTTGTCATTAATATATTTGTAAAAACATTTTTTGTTGTCTTTAACGACAGCAGCCAGGTTGCGTTCTAGCTGGGCTTTTGCCTTTCTCCTTTCCTCTCTGCACGACCTAACGAGATCCCTGCACTCTTCTTGAGTCGCCTGCCCCTTCTTCCACAAGCGATAAACTCTCCTTTTTTTCCTGAGTCCCAGCAAAAGCTCCCCGTTCAGCCAGGCCGGTCGTAAGAAAGAAAGTAGAAGAAAGAAGTAAGTACAGAAAGAAGATCTCAGGATCTGATGTGGCTGCAAGGAGGTTGCTTTGGGGGCGTAGAAATCAGTGACAAAACTTGCACGGGCTTCAGAGAGAGGGGCTCTGAGTGCGAATGGGCATTTGCTCTCCCCTCCTGTAACTCAAAAGTTCTTTATCTTGGGAATTGTTGGGTGTAGTTGTGTAATTGACAGTGTGCTGGTGAGAGAAACTGTAGTAGGAGGACAAATAGTAGTAAGGAGGTAGGAATGGAACGAATTCTGAGATCAAGGGTGACGTTCATGTGCCAGCCTGTCAAATTAACAGCAGAGACAAAAGCTAACGCAGAGCACTAAAAGGCAGATTGTGTTAAGTCATCTGAACTGCTCTGGTTTACATATGATGCCATGCAAAGTGACTTTGGAAATGATTTAATTTTCCACTGTGCACACGCAGGGTCCTGAAAACAGCACAAATACTTGAGCAGATTTGCTTAAAAAACTGAAAATTTTCCGTTCTGTGAGAGCTCCTTTGGTGGTTGGGTTTTAAAATAAATCACGTTTCCATGCATTTTGACTTCCTTGGGCATTATGGGAGATTATAAACTACTTCATATGCAGGGTGACATTTCAGATGTGGGTGTATGGGGCCCTCACACACATTTTGCAGTTATTTGCTTTATCACTTCCTTCCTCTGTATGTGACCCGTCTCCATCAGTGGAACTTGACAAGTTCTGCGAAGTTCCTGCAGGCTCCAGTTTGCTGAGAGGATCTTTTTCTTCATTAAACTGTAAATATGTGGGCGCTATCACTCAGCTTCTCAGCAGTAGCTGCTAATGCTATAAACAGTCTTTGGGGCTCTTTGATCCCAAACCACTTGGTGACTCTTGCGTATCTGATGGCGGCTGTAGTTTGAACCAACTAACCAAATCAAGGAGGCCAGATGGGACGCCCTTGGAGATCAGAGAGCCTTAAGCATGAACCCTGTAGTAGCATCCAAGAGGTGGGTAGAGTCAGAGCTGTTTTAGAGGCTGTGGGATAGCTGAGGACTTCCTGAGATAGGCAAATAGCGAGCTCAACCATTTTTGGGGTGCCTTTGTGGCATTGTAAGATGCATCTAGTGGGGTGTCTGATTCATCTTGCTGGGTAGGGCAGAGGAGGCTGGGAAAAGAGAAAAATGGCTAAAGGATTAAAGCAGAAAGGATTGAAAGGGAAAAATGAGAGAACTTTCTCCAAAAAAGACCAGGTGCCAGGACTATGCAGCTGAAGATGGCCCTTGCTTGCTTGTGAAGTACCACCAGATACCTCCCAGCTGTGGCTCTGGCAGTGCCTGGCAGCAGGGAGAAATGTGATTATTTGAAGTGTGTGACTGTAAAGAAGTGCTGAGACCCTGCAGATCATGCTGACTCTGGAGTGTCCCCACGTGTGGCTGTCTTTTAGCAAACAAACCCGCTGATCCTCTAGGTAACAGTCAGTCATGGAGCAATACCTGGAAACTGGTTAAATGTCACAGACAGCATTTAAAACAGAAGTCTTCCACTGTACATCTCATAACAGTGAAGCCAACTTTTGCAATAATGTCTAGCAGCTAGTCATAAATGCTCCGTAAGCACAGAACAACACGATCACACCTGCTGTGTGCTTTATGATCAGATTTGTCCGGGTAACACCTTGCTCTGAGGTATGGAAATCTAAAACCGGGATTTTTTCAGTGCCTCACCTCACCTGCATATTGGCAGTTTGTATACCAGTGACCCGCAGCCGGGACACCTCAATTGCTCTCAAATCAGCGCTGCGTTGGGGTCGTCCTTTCCTAAGGTGGGTATGATCAGGCAAAAGACATACTTTACTCCTTTGGGAAGTGATCGCAGCTATTACCTAGTCATGGAGATTTGTCCCCAAAGCCAATATTCAAATATATCTATTGATATCATTCCAACTTCAATAAATAGACTTGGGGATGTTCCTGTGCTTTTTCTCAACAAGTTTTACTTACCTATTACTTCTTGTCAACTGTAATATCACATATTTTGCAAACAAATAATTTACTTACTGCTTTCTAGTACTTCTTACTAAGAATTTTTTGGGGCAGGATACTGTGAGAGACATTTCTTTGATATTATTAACCTCAACAATACTCTGCAAACTAAGAATAACTTTTGTATAACTGAAAAGCTTTCTGGGACTACCAGTGAAAAATATAATTTTAAATTAAAGGTTGAGTTATTGATAAAAATATAGTAAAATACAGTTGAAAGCAATGAGCGATAGCTGCATGCATCCAGCGTGGATCCTGTTTTCTTGTTTGCAGAGGTTATTTATTTAGTCACGCACTTGCAAAACAGCCCAATTATAAAAAACACGCCCTAACATAACTTTTTTTTCTCTGAGTGCTTTAAATTGGGGAACTGCCTGAGTAATTTTCTTCTGAGTAGAAGTAATTACCCAGGTTTGTACTCGGTCTCTTTCTTTTTATTAAGGTTTAGAAACAATATTGTATTTTGAATTCCATTATTCTTTTCATCCCTAACATTAAGAACAACGTTTGTGAGCCAGCTAAGGGGCACAGTGTGAGCACAAAGAGTTTTGCTTTGCTTGGGGAGGAAAAACATGGTTGACGCTTATCAGTGGTTAATAAATTCCGTGGCTAAAGTCAATCTGCAGCAGCAGCAAAGATTGTTTTATAATGCTATTTCCTCAGTAAATGACATTATAGAATTTCCTTGATTATTCATCTTTCTGGTTTTGAAAATTTCTAATTTATTTTGGAAGCCAGGTGGAATGAGCTTGCAGGCAGCTTATTGCGTAATTTCCAACTGGCAACAGCACTGGTCTGTGACTGTATTTTTGCTTCTGACAGTGTTTGTTTTAAGCTTTACCAAGCATTAAGGTAAAAAGTACACTTTACGGTAATTGGGAGCCCTGCCTGTGCTCCACTGGAGGGAAGATGAGTTTAGGGGTATTTGATCTATCAACATGCCCCTGAAAACAGGTATGAGTCTCTTTGTAAACCCCTTGCAGTGGGAGATGGCAGTGGGGAAGTGGCTGTGCAGCTGCCACGCATGACTACGCGATGACGAATTCACATCGGTGGCAAAGGGATCATCTTTATCCTACATAATAGTTCTTTTCCCTCATCAAATGGACTTAGAAAGTGAACACCACCTTCTCTGCTCCTTTGTGCCGAGGCTCCAGGGCCTGAAGAACTGGATTTGGGCATGAAACTTGTCTCCTGGGGTGCGGGGACTTTCCTTCCTCGCGTCACAGGCTGGTAAATCCAACCCAGCAAGGAAATTGGAGTGGTGGCACTGAACCTGCAAACCAGGACACGTAGCCAAGGCTCTCTCAGCTCCAGGGGCTTTCCTCCCTGGCATGTGGTGGTTTGCAGCCCCCTTCACTGAAAGGAGCTCACAGTCTGACCATGGCAATTTTCCTGAGACCGATGCACTCGCTATTGCAGCCAGACATGGGTACAATACACATCTCTAGAAATGAGCGCTTTTGTATGCATCTCCAGTAGTGTTCCCAAATGGTCTGTGCTAAATGAAATGTATTGTTTTGTTGATTTAGCTTTTATCTTAAAAGCAACATTTTCAAATAATCATGCATCAAAAAACATCATATTTTGGAAAGCATTACACTCAATAAAATAAGCAACTAAAACATCAACTTCCAATATTCTTGCAGGAAGTATATTTAAAATTCAGGTTGTGTTGGGGGCTAACACAGCAACGAACACCCTGAGGCAGGATTAAGACTAGATTTTGGCAAGACAGAGGGATTAATCCCAATGCTCAGAGTAGATTTAGTCCTTTCCATGTGGGGTTCAAACCTTGCTGCTCTGAAAGGATTAGCACACAGACCACAAACTCAGCATGTGTTACACAAGATAAAAATGGACATTCATTATAAATCATGATGGTACAAAAAACATTATTTTGAAAACTTAAGGGAACTTTTATAACAGCTTATACCTATTTGTTTATCAGCTCGCAGAGGAGTTAAAAGGATGACTACACAGCTCATGCAGGCTCTGCTGTTTTAGAGTTGGGGTCAGTTGCTAACTCAGCTTCCTTCTTCCAAAAAATTCTTTACTGTCAACAATAAATAGACATTTATTATTGGACTTCTTCATACACCTGCCTTTGCTGGTGATGAAAGGTGCACGTACAGAGTTGTATCATGCTGTATGCCGGAGTGGGTACTTGTTTGCTACAGCTAATGTCTGAAGCATGAAGATGTTGCTCCACGAAGGTGTTGTGTTGTTTTTTGAGCTGTAGGTTACAGATGAAGAAAAATTTGATTTATTTGTCCTGGATGTTTATAGAGACTTATTTACATGAAATTACATTGAATTACTCATAGTAAGTGGGCTATTTTCTCCCTGGCTCACCATTTGAGGGGTCTGATTTAGCTAGTGAAGACAGGAGACCTTGGGCTTTGCTGCAGTCAGCAGAGGAGGAGGATCTCCTCTGGGATACAGCTTGTCATGTCTGTGCATCTACCTGATGCCTGATTGCCTTAATCCGCTCCATCGCCAACGACATATCTGAAGACCTTCCTGATTGATCTCTATGCCTAGCTATGGCCATTAAGGTATACGTATATAGGTATACGTAGGTCGTTATAGGTTATAGGCTGCTGGTTGCTTTAGAGAGGACAACACTTGGGAGAGACTCCCTGTGTGGGTATATCCGCCAATGCAGAGGTGCAGGGGCTGCAGTGAGCAGCTGGAGCTGGCCCAGGGATTGTGCCAGGACTACAGCATCTTTTCAGCAGGTTTACAGGAATGTATGCAATATTTTCTCCTCTATTTCCCAGTGTGACAAATAATATTGAAATAACAGTAAAGAGATCTTTTAGGTATAGAGTGAAGAGGAGATTAAAAAAGGAAGAACAGTTTTTTATAGAAATCTGCACCTCTGTGTAATAAAATATTGAATGTTATGAAGTGAATTCAGCCTCATTTTTAGTCCTCTTAAAGTCAGAGGATGATAATATGAAGGAAAATCTATTCTAGACATTTCTTCAGGCATTGCAGTTACTTCATTAGCCTTTATTTCTTCTCATTTCTGCTCTCTGACAGCTTTTCAAGTCTCAGGTTCTTCCTTTTTGAAATGCTTTGATGTGCTCATCTGTCTGACAAACTGTTTAAGGTCTTGATCTTAATTTAACATTTGTAGATACCCACAGAGAATTTTGTTAATGAAGTCTTCAAAATACTAAATGAAGTTCTAGTTTTCTTCATGAATAAAGTTTTATTCTTACTATTATTTTTCCTTTGGAATGATGTTCCTGTTGAACATCTAGGAATTTTTTACTCCTACAAAGCAGCAAGGGGCTTTTAGGGCTAGGTACATAATTAAACGAAGATTTTATATTTCTTTGGGGTGCCTTTTGTTAAAAGAATAGGAATACGACATAATTGAAAAGGTCTTTTCAATGAAAGAAGCCTTTGATACCTCAGAGGCATGAGAGCAAGTGCTTGCCCAAACTCAGATTAGGAGTGCTCCTGCAAATTGATGCATAGTACACTGTTTTCTGGATTGAAGCTGTGGTTTTCCCTACCTCAAGTTTGGTATAAGGTAATGAAATTGAACGGAGGCTTGCTCATAAACTATATTCGTTAATTTTGGAGCTACTGAGGATGATAGAAATCTAAATTCCTGAGTCTGTAATATGGGACTGATGGGAGTAATTCATTGCAATGTTGTAGTCTGATTTGGCATTTCAGATCCATAATACAAGACACAGTGACTGTAAAAGCCTCCTTGAGGCAAAAGGAAGAGATGTATATAAAAGGTTGACATTAAGAGGAAGAAAACATTTCCAAAAGGCCTGTGAAACTAGGAAGCCACGTCTGCCTTATTGTTAAGAATATTTGGGGCTATTACGGGAGCCCCGCTGCGGTGCTTAGGGACCTATTGCAGCCTGGAGGAGAGACCGAACCAAGAAGAGCACAGATGAGAGAGGAGCACATCCACACTGTCCTCTTTGCCTTCACTGACATTGGCATATGCAAACTTTCAGTGTAGTCTGAAACTGTTTTCTACTTGAATCACACAAAATATTTCTTTGCTATAGTAATGTTTGCAATAAAAAAAAAATCAAACCTAAAAAAATCCAGTAACAGCTTTCCTGGCAGCGTGAATAGCATAAATGTACTGCTAGTTTTAAGGCATTTGTCATAACCTTGGTCAGAGCAGACTAGTCAAAATGTGATCTCTTTCTGAAAAGCAAAAACAATAATTTTTTTTCAAGGAGAAACTTTAGGCAAAAAAATACTTCTGGAATGTAGAATTTGCTATTGCTTTTAATCTGCCAACAACTGGCAGTGTTTTGATTGTTTGGGTTTTTTTCTTTTTCCTAAGTGCTTTCCCTCACAAATGAAATGATGTAAATAGATTATTTACATTATCTAAAATAATGTAACACAATTCCATTTGGCTAATGTGTTGATTCTTCTTAATTTTGAAAAGAAAATATTTTGCCTCTGGTTGACGCTAAGACTCGGCATGCACAGCCCCACCACTAAAAGGGACACCTTTAAATCTTAATGCAGACTCATTCTTTAGATAAGGACTGAGTAATCTTTAAAAATGAGAAAGCTGCATCAAGGTGTTTGACAAGGTTCATTAAAGTCCAGTTAGAAAATTCATTTTAACACTAGGCATTAATCCCTTTTATCTCCCAAGCAAAAACAATAGAAGTTTCATCACATACAAGTAAATACATATTTAAAATGTATTATGGAAATAAATAATCTTCATGTTTAATTCATCTCCTTGTATAATAATTGATGTCCATTAGGGATTCTGACCAGGCATAAGGTAGGACCAGCTTCGTCATAACGCAGTGTAGCATTGGATGTGTGATTCTCAATTGTCCATAGTGGGAATTTTATCAAGTGAATATAAATAAAACATATTTTCAGAAGAGTATTGAAAGATCTTTTTTTAAGAGTTCATCTATTTTCTGAGCAGTACAGTCTTGGCACACACTCAAAAACCCATGACTCAGCACTTTTACATTGAGGGATTTTTAATGGTTCTTTTAACTACTTCTGTAAGTTTTATTCATTTTATGATCATTATATTTTCAGTTGTTGGTTCTCAGCCATGGGGAATAACCTCCTCCCCCCTGCTCCCAATATCATGAAAATTGAAATTTCCACTTGGTTGTTTGATTACAGAATATGAGTTTTGTGAGACTCATAATGATGTGGACATTTACAACATCAGTAAATCCAGACATAAAATTCAAGTGTTAGGCAGCTCCTATGTCCTATGGCTCTTAAGGCTGCTCTTAATTTCTTTTATGCATCAGTGAACCTTGCCAAGCATGCAGCGTTTGTTATGCCATGGTAGAAGTGTGGAGCCAGTCCTTTTCCCCAGTGCCTGCCCTTTCCCTGGCTCCATTTCCTCTAAAGGACGGCTTATCTGTGCGACACTGTGCAGCCTTCTGAAATTGTGCAAAACCTTTAAATAAACATGGTATTTTGGACTGAATGCAGGCATGGGGGCTGGGGTGATGGCTTTTCAAAGTGCTGGATTTTAGCCGTTCAAACACTGCATTTGAGTGGCCCATGCTGTGGAGCGGATACTATGTGCCTGCAAAATTATTCATTAGAAAATTATTGGGAAAGGCAAATGAGTTCTGTGATGCTTTTTTATTGCATTTATCACAATTACATGCAATTCATGTAAACGGATTTCAGGAATCTTAAAACATAAAAAGCAGGGTTTTATATAAGCAAATCACATGGAAGGTAATGGCACATTTCAAGGAAAGAGTTGCCCATTGTGCTCTCACTCTAAGTCTTGGCCATAATGAGTTTAGGAGAGTTTTTAATTCCCAAATTGGTGATGTTCAAAACTTTGCTGGAAGTTGCAGCTGCTCAGTTCTTAGTCCTGTGGCATGGGTCATAAGGGATGCAGCGTTTTGGCTGCCCCACAAGAAATGTATTTCTATGAGTTTTAAATATTATTCATTGGTACTGACCTTGCAGTAACATTATTTCCCAGAGGAAACTCAAGTTTTAAGCTTCATAATTTTCAATGTAAATCACTTTAGAACCCTACATTAAGGAAAACCCTCGTAAGATATTTATTTCAACTGTAATTATAAAAATAATGTTCCAATCTGAAAAAAAGACTAATAAATGGGAAAATCCACAGAGAACCCCTTAATACCTAAAACCAAGCCAGCCCAGTGACTCAGATATTATTAGTTGTTATTGCTTAGTCTTCTTAAAGAACTTTCTCTGAGACTATCTTAAAAGACTAATAACTAAATGAAAAAAGCTGCACTTTTCCTCTCTTAGGTAGGCTAGGTCTTAAAGCTGACATTTAAGCATTAAATAAGCATTTTGTGAAGGCAGTGACTGTAACAGAGGCTCTGGTCTGTGTTTCTTCACCCCTCTGTGAGCACTTGACCAGTTATTTTGGTGAGTCCCACCTGAAGGGACAGAAATAAGCACACCCATTTTAGTAGAAATGGCTCAGTAACTTTTAGATGGTGACAAAATTAGACTTGCGACTATGAACTCTTGGGGTAAGTACACTTGATCATTCCTAAACAGTTGTCTTAAATTCAACCCAAATGTTGCCTGCTGATAGAAATGCCGCTTCCTTCATTTTACATACATTCAGAATCGGTACCTTATATGATGTCTGCAGCTTGGACAGTTCGTGTCATTCTGTGAAGAAAGAGCAAGCTAACAAGGAATTTGTTCTTCCCAGTGATACTGTTTGGAGGTTCAGCTCTCTTTTTGCTGCCCGTACTGCTGTCACCCAGGATTAAAAGCTGTAGATATCCCAGGGCTGCAGCGAGGGCTTTCAGTGACTTGGATGAGGACTGCAAAGATGCATCAGAACAGTGTGGGCAATGACTTCTGGGAAGATCATGAAAAAATAAAGTATGGCTAATGGACCTGAGTTCCTCTTTCTTCCCTTTTGGCAGTCGTTCATGGTAACACAAAGTAAGTATAAAGCCTTGCGCCAAGACAAAATGTTAATGATTTATGCTTGCTTTAAGAGATCCTAAAGCCAAGAAGGATCTTTAAGGGCTTCCCTGAATTAATTCCTGTTTGAACTAAAGCTCGAAGCTTAAGCCAGACCTTGCAGGACTGCAGCTGCCTGCACCATGGCCACCAGGAAGCTGAACTCAGACTGTCTTTGTCGCAGGGCTTGGGTTCAGCTGGGCAAGTGGGTGAGCCCGCCGGCAGGTTTGTGGGATGGTTTGCATACTCAGACCTGAGCAGGGGGAGTGCTTTGCTGGATGGGGCCATTAGAAGCTCTCTCCTGGGCTGCCCTGCATCTACTGGTCTACAGGCTTCACTGTCAGCTAGAGGGATAACGTCCTGGTGTGTGGAGATGAGCATCTGGACCTTCCTGAGACCAGGATGGGTCACATTTGTGATGCTGAGCAAAGCTGACCAGGCAAAATCGCCAGGGCAAGTAGCATGCAGAGAGTTTTCTCACATTGGCAAGTGGGTCAGTGGGATCCAGTGAAAAACAGAGACTGAAGGAGTGGGTGTTTGAGCCTGGTGATGAGCTAAGATGTGTCCGACATCCTGCTCAGCCTAGGCGCTGTCTCCTATTTTGGATAAGACCCCTTTGCTCCTGTGAATTGGTTGTGTGTGGGTGCTGGACTACATTTTCTGTCCCATCTGCTTCGGTGCCACTGAGGAGTAAGTTTTTGGATCTGCCCTATGCTCATTCTTGTTGATAGCATCCTTCAGATCAGATCCATCTCCAGGGGGCGTGAAGTGTTATGGGTTTTTTTGTTGTTTTTTCTTTTTTTTTTGTCTTTTTAACTTAAACCTGGTATTTCTATTTGAAATCAAAACATTTAAAATAATCACCTTCAGAATTAAAATGACATCTCATCATTTCTATATTAAGATTTAAACCCATCGTAATATCTTAAATTTACATAAAACCAATATTTAAGCATTAGATGTTTCCTATTAACATGTAAAGAAAGCTACAACCCAGGGAATTCTCTGGCTAAACACATGAAACTATGCTTAACTGCAAACCATTTTAGTTCAGAAGAGCAGCTATCATCAATCCTTTCTTAGGCAAAGGTGTAGGTGAGGTGAGGTCTCTTCTAGCCCTTTGATCGTATTATGATCAGCAACAATTGGCTCAAGTCACTAATTATGGAGATAATTTTCTTCATATGATGACTCATTTAAATGCAAATCATGTTTGATGTTTTCTTTTCTAGCCAGTGCACCTATTAAAATATTTTTTTTCTGTATTGTGAATTGAATTCGAGCTTCGATCCAAAAGCAGTTTGACACAAATTGCAGGTAAAATTAATAATCTAATAAACAAGAAATGTAAAAATTAGGAAAAAGTATAGTTGTTAACCATGGTATGCTATTAGCATAAAAAAAATTGTAGCTACTGTAATGACACAACCAGTGGTAACTGTTACTAGGCAATCAGAACCCGTATTTTTTTGGGGGGAAGATTAACAGGTAACTAGGATTATACAGTAGGGTTAACATCAGTTACTTAAATGAAAATGTTTTGGCTGCAGTCAGTGGCTCCTAGGTCAAACTTCTATTTAGATCATACTTCTGCTTTGCATAGTGTTTCCTTTAACGTTTTCTGCTCTTTAAATGCCCAAGTTGGGTTTAGCATGCATTGCTTTGGAGGTGAAGGGGGGAGCTGAAGCCGCTCTCACCCTTCCTGACTCCAGAGCAGCAGCTCGCCTTCCCTCCGCCCACCTCAATCACAGGGCTGGGGGTGGTGTGAGGTTCATGGGCTGAGGTGCTGGGCTGAGTATCTGGTCTAGGGGAAGGGAGAAAACAACCCCAGCAGTGCACCAATACAAATAGCTTTGTCACTGGTAGATTTGGCTCCATCTTTTCAAGGGACGATTTTTTGCTCTGTTACAGAAAAGGATCTAGACTAAAGACACTTGGGAGACTTCTCTGTTGGCCACAGGGTACTTGTGCATCAGGGGCAGAAAGCAACTCCCGACCTGGTAAAATGTGGGCAGTGCAGTTGAACCTCACTGGTGAAGAGGGGATGTCTTCTGCTCCAAGGCATTTCAGGAAAGGAATGTTGTCTCCTGTTATTGAAGAAATCCACTCCTTTTCTTATGCAAAACATATAGTAACAGTAACAGAAAGCATCATTAACCTTCCTCTCATTTGGGGAGGAATTGGTTGACTGCACTAAAATTATTATGAGTGATATATTGGAAAAATGCTAATTGGAGACAATGTCAGAGGAGAAGTGTCTGAGAGACAGAGTGAAAGGCAATGTTTGCATCTGTCTTGTTCTCTGTGCAAAGGACTGCAGTAAAAAGGAAAATGACAGAGGGTAAAGCTGAAGCCGCGTAGAAATGCTGTGGGTTTAATGTGTTTGCTGTACCCTACCTTGGTGGCAGAGAACCTGCCACTTTGCACCCAGTTTAATTTCAGCCCAGGGCCAACTTCCACAGGATGAAAATTTGAGTGTGGTGGAGAACGTTATTGCCTGCTTTTTCTGGCTGCGAAAAAGCTTAATCGTTCACTCTTTGCTCTACTCTATTCTATTTTCTTTCCTAAGAGTGTTCTATAAAATCTACATATCTGAAATTGCCCACGCTGACTTTTTAATGAGGAAAGAGCGACATGCTCATACCTTGGGACTTCGAATGTCACCAGTTGAATCGGTATAACGGATTGAAGTTAGATGGATGGCAGGCTGAAAATGCTCTCTTGGTCTATGCTACTCTGAGTTGCTTAGTGTCCACTGGAGAAAATGCAGTTCTGTGTCAAAATTGTGCTCTTTCTCATCAAAAGATCAAAATGAGAGTTAATCTTCTGCCCTCTTGTGAATGTGTGTGTGGGAATTGCTCTGTTGCGGGGTGTTGGGTTGGGTTTTTGTGGTGGGTTGTTTTTTTCTAGATCACCAAGTGTGCTGTTGGTTATGAATTAGAGGTTTTAAATCAGGCCTCTGGAGATACGCAGCTATCTTCTTACTATCTTCTTACATGCCATGAAGCCATTCAAAGGAAAACTGAAAGGCTTTTTCTGTAATATAATAATTTTCCTTTGCTTTAGTTAGTAAACTGGGTTTAAATATTCTTTCATTCTGTTTTTTGGGGTTCTATTTGCTGGTTCCCAGTTCAATCCCATTTAAGCAGTTCTGGGGTAAGGGACAGGCATAGCCCATCCCCCCACCTCTGGCTCTCTCCCTCAAACCAACGTGCAGAGCCATACAGAGAAAAAGTTGTCCAGTACAGTGCCTATATTGTGGTCAAAATGCAACTGCAGTCTACACAGTCATATTTTCAAAGATTAGAACAAATAGAAGAAACATTTTTAATTGTTTGTGGACTAAGAGAGAAAAAGGCTTGCAGTTCAATCTGAGATTTATAACCTTTGCAGTTCATTGTTCTCTAGTTACTTCTTTCCAAGATCTGTAACCACTGTATTGTCCCTGTTTCTGTCGAACAGTTAATTAAATTAGTTCACTGACAAACTATTATTAAACAACTTCAGTCTGCTTTAATAGCTAGTTTTCTAGTAAATATCTGTAATGGTTTTGTCCTGGGCTTTAGGCACCTAATTTGTTGCTATCCAGTGTCTTGCATCTTTTATATATTCTTTTCCTTCTCAGACATGGTTGTGATGGGAGGCCTTTTCCCTGGCTGTGTTATGGTAGGGTTGGAAATGCAGGGTATGAGGCTCTTCCTTCCTGCAGAGGAAGCAGGCACATGTTTTTGCCATATCCAGTAGCACACAGGAGTTGGCCGGGGTGCATTCAGTTTGACTACGCCATTCTGCAGGGTCGCCTTTTGCAATGTGGACAGCTGCACGCCAGCTTCATTGCGTGCCTCATCAGGTTGTGTTTCCCACACACAGCCTGTAGCTTGCAGTGCCCTCTGGTGAAGCCTGGTTCAGTAACCACAGACATTTCTGCCTCCTGCACCCACACGCAGCTTGAAGAGGATGCTCTGAAATGGGTACCCTCGGCACGGGTTCAATGTGCTGGGGTCATACTCTGAGGTGGATGGGCTACCCTTCGGCCTTCTTGGATTTACTTAGTACCAGGGCAGTCCATGGGTAGGATTCAGATATCGTACCCTCATGCAAGGAATAAATATCTGTCTTAAACAGGATTGTAACTCGCTTGTTTTAAAAGAATAGTGTGAAGTCAGCATAGGTGGCTTTTCTTCCTAAAGCCATAGAAATCTCTGTGAGGCTCCTTCATCAGACCCAGAAGAAATCCAGTGGGCTCAAAGTCATAGGCTCGGAGTTTTGCCTGTGGAAGGAAGGTCTGGAGAAACTGGGCTTAAAGTAGAAATAAAAAGGGAAAAAAACTGAGTAAAACCCTGTTTTGTGTCTCAGTCACAGTTTAAAATTGAGTTAAAAGTTTTCAAATTTTTTTGTAGTTTTTTGGGCTTTTTTAAAGATGATACTGAGCAGTTGTGTAGCAGCTCAACTACAGTGCTAAACTCGGCCTGCAATACACTGAAAAATGTATTAATAATGGTACAGAATCTTGAATGCCCTGACATTATCCTGCTACTACACTGGCTTTAAACATTTACACATTTCAGAACAGCAACTTAATTCTTAATTAAAATCACTAAGCAAACACAGATTATATTTAATTTAAATATTTATAGAATTTGTTTAAGCCTTCAAAATAGGTTAGAAGTTGAACAGCAAAACTGTTAACATCTGAATGATAATTTTACTTCTAGGCCCAATTAAGAAGCTAGTCAGGAATACAGCTAATAGGTTGCTGTGTTTGAGGAGATATTTTATAATGCTGTATGTACAGAGGGCCTTTAAAAATGAGTGGTCTTAAGTAAAAGGGATAGTTTAGAAAAATTTTGTTACTTCTGATAGTAATTTAAAATCTTGCATTGTCTCTTTGCTTTCTGGGAGTTGCAGTTCTTCCCGTTATCCTGAATACAACTGCAAAAAATACATAGTGAACCAAAGAGAGATGAAAACATACCAACATGCCAATTCACTTTATTTTTATAGTGCTTAACATGTTAAATTGAAGCACATGATTATCCCAGTTGATTTTAATTAGTCAAGTCATGTAAAGTAAAGCATGTATGTAAATGTTTTCAGAGTAGAAGTATAAGCCTGCATAAAGAACATTTTTGCAATCTTAAGGATGTTCCTATCTGTAAGGACATTCTTTGCGTTAAAATCTCACAATATTCCACCCAGCGATATTGTTCTGGTAATCCAGTATATCCTTTGACACAGCATTTTCTCCAATACAGTTCAGTCACGAGTAACAGACCACCAAGGCTTTTTCAGGGACAAGTTCAAACTCTTGGCTTCTCCATCCTGTTTTCCTCAAAGCCAGTTTTATTCCCTGCTACACCTTTTCATTCTGGGAGACACCTTCCCTATTGCATTTATCTGTCACATACCTAAAGGTGATCAGATCCTACAGGCTTTAGGATGATTTAATGTGCCTGTAGGTTTCATTTTGCAAAAATGTTAATGTTGCCCAAATAACCTGATGTCTATGAAATCTTTCAGGATTGGGTTTGAACCTTCTGAAAATCTGTTTGGCAGTGTCTCACATTTTTCAGTATGCCAACAAGTGCTCCTGAGATTGAAAGGCTCCTTGTGCCTTTCATACAGATGTTCCAACAGTACCTCTTAACTTGTTTACGGTCTTCCATTGGTTTTTACTCTGTATTATGAAGTCTGTAAGAGCTGCAAGATCTTTTCTGGTTTTCCTTTATAATGTTACTAAATGTTATGTGAACTGTTTTAGACTGTATTTCCTGTCTATTTGTACACTGCTGTTTAGGCTGGAATATAGCATGTGTTTAATTCTTTCTTGGCCTCATTACATCTCATTCCTTGCTTTAGTGCATCATCTGTCTTGTTAGTCCATAAATCTGATCTGTTCTAATCACTGTAAATTCTGTTTCCCCTAGCTGTGTGTCACCAGCAAGACTAGTCACTTTGGAAATTGCATTCCTGAAAGGTCATTTTATGAAAGATACAAGAGGAGGCATTGTGCAGTGCTGATGGTTAAGGCTGGGGCTCATCACTCAGCCTCAAAGCAGCTGCTGCAGTCTGTTCTCTGTTCATAGGCTGATCTTGGCAGCTATTGCATGCTGAGATGGTCACCCAGGTGAGTGCCTTTGGCCTCAAACTAGTAGCACAGCAAAGTCTTCACTGGGGTTTGTGATCTGTAAGCAGTAAAAATTACATCATATTTGTAGGGTGGCCTGGTAAAGGAGAGTTGCCAGTTCAGAGTCACTTTTGTTGGAAAAAGGACCTTTTGAACACAGAGGTTTTGTGGTTCTTAGAAACAGACGGTGTTGCAGAGCCAAGAACATGCAATGGCTGTTCCACCACAGGATCCTCTTATACAAGAACACACTGTGCAAGTCTCCTGTGCCTCACGCCTGGCTTTCTCCCCTCTTCTAAGAACACTGGTGGGTTGGTACTTGGTATGTTGATATGACAGTAGGTCTGTGGTTTAGCTGAGATCAGTTACATTCAGTAACTTTCCCCTGTTTTCCATCCTTATAGATGTCAGTGCCTCCACTATGCTCTTGTTTCTGTGCCGATCCTGCTTTGGGGCTGGTTTGGTGGCACAGACACTGTGTGCTGCAACCAACACGCATCTGCTAATGGCCTTCCTTGTACTGCTGCTGCTTCTCCTCCTCCTTCCCACTCATTTAGCACTTCCGCATTGTGTTAGATATCCACAGGAAACTCTTGGGCAGAGATTTCCATCTTTCTTGGATACCTGTACAGCCTCTAGCAGAGTGAGCCTTGGCTGGTGCGACTTTGATGCTCTGGGGTCTGGGTGAGTGCATAGGGTGCACTGCTGAGTTTTGTCGTTTATTTCCTTAGGCTGTGCAACAGTCATGTTTTGGAGCAAGAGCTGTTCAGTTTCTCAAACTATCATGCTCTTTCCTGGCCTGGGCTCCCGTGCTGGACTGGCTCCCCTTGCCAGCTATGCTGTGTTCCATCATACATGTAGTGGCTCATGGCTACAATTCACACTTGCAAAAGCATACTGTTCGCTGTCTTGGATAAATGAGTTTGAGATTCACGAATGAAAAGAACAGGATGAAAGCTAGATACTAGTATTTATTTTTCTTTAATCCCTCTATCCTATTTTTCATTTCTTTCTGATGTTTCAGATGGGTGTCTGATGATGTTGTAAACATAACCAGGGAGAATAAGTGGAGATGGAAATATGCCAAGTTTTGGTTGGGTTACTGAAGGGCAGTTTCCAAAGCCATGTGGTACTACTACAGCAAAAGTCAACTCTGCTGTTTCATAGAGGTTTTAATTAATTAATGTATTTATTTAATTTTGTGTGGTTTAGTAGCTTTTTAATGACCTTTTGAATTTGTTTCTGTTTGTGGGTGATTCAGATTACTTACTTTTCTAGCCTGGGGATGCTGCAACATCATGTGTCATGCTATGCTGTCTTTGATAGTCGACCGGTGACTGCAGAAGGTAGAAATTCGCCCTGTTGCACAGAAATATGGTGTTATATTCCCTTCTGCATATCTGTCAGATATGCTACTTTAATTACCAAAGTTAATGCTTAGGTGTCTGATTGCTGAAAAACTTTGGTGACGGATTAAAGCTTCCTGGCTGGAGCTGGTTTGTTGTGTTTGCAGAGGAACAATTCAAATGAGCATGAGGTTGCATCAGTTGAACCCAGAGAAGAAATTCAGATGTAAACCAGATTAAATAAACAAGTAAGGTGGAGTAGAGAGTGGTGTGAGCTCTTGCTGGTGTTTGTGTGACGAAAGCTGATTGTATTTGAAACTGTTAGCTGTGGGCAAATTTTGCTTGGTGTTGTGAGGTTTGAATTATCCAGAACTATGTTTGGTGATAAAATAGTAAAACCACAACAAATTCTGAATAAGCCACAGCTGACCAAGTCATCCGATTAATAGGATTTTATCTAATGGACTAATTTAATGGGAATGTTTGAAAAGTACTGTGTGGAAGTCACAGACAGATGTAAATTTCAAGGATGAACATCATTCTTCATTCTTCCCTGTTTCTCCCTCTTCACCCAAAGGTCTCCCTGGCGTATTTGAGTCTCCTCCCCAGTGAGCCGTTCAGCTCGATGCCATCCACAAGTGCAGGCTGCTTCAAAAAGAGCCCACTGAAGGCATGCTAGCAAGACCCTGAGTCACGGACGGAGCAAACTTTCCTAGCTTGTCACTGTACACTGACCTCAAATCCTCTCTGGAGAAGCTACCAGAGGGGCTGAACTTTGCTGTTTCCTGCTGTGCTGCCTGGGACCTTTTCTGTGTTAGCAAAGGCTGATGGAAACCTGAGTCTAGGTGGTACCGTATGAGAGTGAGATACTCGCCCTGCTCCCTGACGGCCTGTCCCTGCTTCGGTCCCTGCCAGCAGCGCTGCGTCACTATGCACCAGATGTGCAGGCGGCTGCAAAGAGCTTCCCTCCCTAAGCGCAGGTGCTCTCTTTCAAGAAAAAAGTAAGTGCTGGTCAGTAAATGCTGGGCAAATGTATTACTGTATGTTCGGATTAAAAAAATGCTGCTCCTTGGGGGCAGGCAAGGGGGAGAGGGCAGTCCAGAAGTCTGGCAGTGGCTGGGTTGGCTGGATTGGGAAAGTGCCAATGCCAATCCACTGCCCTTAATTTGCCTGGCAAGGCAGCTCTTCCAGATGAGGTGAGATGAGGTGAACCCAAGATTCTCCTTAGGAGGGTTTACTTGGTTTAAAATGCTTTGTTAGCAAATACTGCTTCTGAATTCTTGTAACTTTAGCCCCAGTTCACCTCTGTCTTTATTTTAAATTGAAAAGTACTTTACCTAAAGTGTTCTCATCAGCCAAACCACTGCTGGGTTCATACACAGAATAGTTTAGTGTTTATCTGTCTCATTTCTTTACTGTCCAAGGTGAATCTCAGGGGAAAAAAGCTTTGAACCAAGTGGCTTCAGGCTATTCATCTGGAAAACAGAGCCACTTAGACCTTTGTAAAGAAAATAATTTAGTAATCAGTGCAAGAGACCTGTCTCTAAGCCAACCCATTTGGAAAAATTGCCAGTGTAGTAATTACAAACATTTTATCACAATAATACTGATGATGCTTTTCCGTTATTGCCAGCATTTCTTCTTCCTTGCAACTACAGGACTGAGCTGGTTTTGCATCCTCTTCTGCGATCCTGCATTAGAAATGCTTTGTAATTTGAGATTGACACTGCAGAACTGGACATTGAGCAAAGATGTTTTTCTGAGCGTTTCCCTGCAGACCAGTGCAGCTAAAACCATTGGAAAGTGAGGAAGACATTGCTGCCACGCTGCTGGCAGGGCAGCAAGCGTTGCCTTCCCAGCTCTGTACATCCTCCCTCTGGAGCAGGGAAGGACCCAGGTCTCTGCTTTCTTGGACGAAGGGGAAGAAGGGGCCAGATAAGTGTTTGTTTGCCTGCACCCCCCTGCCTGCCAGCCTGTGCAATCAGCAGCAGGTTGTGGGTATCTGTGGGAACACACCAGTGCCTATGGGATGGCACTGATCTCCTACCCTGCCCTCCAGATGTGCCAATTCTAGGTAATCTCACTCAAACACACAAGTTTCCCACTCTCTCATAAATTATCAGTGGATCAGTGTTTCTGTGCATTCTGCTAATTAGATATGTATAGTGACTCTTAGAACTTTTATCTAATCTCACACTTCAGGCACTTATAGTTTTTCCTCATTCTTATTGAAAATGCGAAAATTCTTATTTATGTTCTTGAACACACATTTAACAGTGCAGTTTCTGTACCTTCCAACCAGCAAGGTGCCATGGTGCTGGATATTGCACAAACACAAACGATACTGCTTTCTAATTTGAAAAGTTTACTGGCAAACATAAAATTTGGGGTGACATACTGCATAAAAACAAAGTGAAGGGTAGGCTGGTCTCAAGTTGCAATGTTAATCCCAAGGTTTTGGCTGTGTGGTTTTTAGTTTTGCTTTTGTTTTGATTATCAGTTGCTTATAATATTTTGAAATCGGGTAAGGATCGAGTTCCTGTAGCTGTGCTGGTGAGATGCTCACTACTGTCCAGCAACAGTTGTATGTTATTTAGGGCAAACTTCTGCAGGGTTTGCTCGCCTGACTTGGTTGCTGTGGGCTGCTATGTGGAAAAAAACGCATGGGGCAAAGTTTCCCTTGAAGCTGGGAGCAGGGAGACAAGTAACAGGTTCTCCTGTTTCAAACTTGAGGAATCTCAAGGCACCACTTTTTCCTGTAGTTCACAAGTGAGGCAGTCCAGGCCCAGCACACATATCAGATCTAATGTTAGGCCATCTTGGTTTCATGCGATAAAGGTTGCTGCGTATTTAAATTAAAAACATGGAAAAATACAACAAGGAGCAGAAGTGATGTACCTTGAGGAGCTGTGCTGTTACTTGTAGGCATAGGAGTCTTTTCAGTGCCTTTCACAGGCTGGATTACATTGCTGGCAACTATTTTCAGCATTGTTTTTTGAGCAATATTAGTGAGAAGGGAGCAGAAAGAAAATAATTTTAAATTGATGAGCCCTAAAGGTTCATCTAGAAGATTTTAATTAGCTTCATAAAAGCTCCTGTAGACTTAAACTAAAAAATTACAGCAAAGATGGTTTATCTCCTTTTGACAGTCTTGTCTTTAAGCCTCTTGATTTTTAATGTACTACCCTTATTCCTTAAAACCTAGAAAAGTGTTCTGAAGTTTTACAGACTAAAAAACTGGTAGGTACCAATCCTGGAGGATGTTTTGAGCAACACTGTAGCAGGTAGCAGGGAGACAGAGGTCTGCACACAAGGACAAGACCCCAGGGGGGTCTCACTGGTGATGGGAGACTTGCGAAGTCTCAGACTGCTGCAGCACATCCTCCCCTGATCCGGGTAGAGATGGGATGTTTTTTGCCCCAGTGCTCTGCATGGTTGCTAGTATTGTCAATGAGTCCTTGATTCTGTAGAGATTTGGGGAGCAGCACATCCAAGTGGCCAGAGTTTACTTTGAGAGAGACTTCTCAAGAATAGGTAAGACAAGAATCAGTGACGAATGGGCTGGCATTGGCAGCAGAGGTAACCAGTGAGTGTTTCAAAAGGCAGACTCTTCTCTTGTTCTTTGAGAGATTCCTAGTATTTCGACAAGTCCATCAAAGAACAAACTTTTAAAATATGTTTATTCCAGAAATGGCATTAAAGAGGATGCGGAGGCTGTTATGCAAGTTCTGTTCAAGGAAAACATTTGGTTTTCCTCTCCTGGCAGAGGTGGGGATGATTTGTTAGAATTTGTCTAAGAATTCATGAGAAAATAACTTTCTGGTGGAGAAACAAAAAAAGCCTTAACAGCACCGACCCATTATTGCTTGTAGATTTTGATAGTGAAGATTTGTAATTTTGGAGAGGGTAACTATTTCCATGAAAAATCCATGGTTGCTGTCTAGCAGTAAAAATGCTGTGAAGAATCACACAGGTTGTTTCCGGGGAGCATTTCTCCCTGTGATGGCTGCAGTAGAATTGCTTCGTGCTTCTCACAGGAGATAAAAAGCCCCCCTAACCTACTAGTGTGCTCCATGCGATCATATACAGGATTTACCAACTGCCCTGCTAATCACCCAGTGGATATAGATTAGGATGTCCTGACATCAGTGTTCAGAGATCCAGAGCAAGGGAAGGCACCTCCAGCTGGATTTTATACAGAGCTATTTGTCTCCAAAAGTGCCAGCAGATTTAAATTACTGCTGCTGTTGTCAACAAGTTTCTCCTGCATGTTCTGTAATGCTTAAGGTCCTTGGAGGTTTTGGATCACTGATGTTTCTCAGTGTAGCTACAGATTGTGAACATAAGGGTTACACCAAGTATATTAAATAATTAATTGAAAGGCAGAGGTTCCTTTCCTTCTGTGTACTTTGGGTAGAACAATT
>NW_008825532.1:3062532-3066635 GCF_000699105.1 Pygoscelis adeliae
CTGCTGACTCCATATTTCTTGCTACTGAAAAAGATAACCTGGTCAGGTAGCTAAATGTTAACTTGAAGCGTGCCAGCTTTTTCACTTGATGTACAATTGCTCTTAGAAACATCTGCTGCCTTGCTGCTACCAGTGCCAGAGAGCGTTTTGTTTGATGACTTAACATATTATTCTATCAGGAACCATTTGTGGATTCGAATTCGGATGCAGGATGAGAATTTTTGGGAAAAAAAAGTTAATTTCCTTGAATTCAAACCATGCTTATCATAAAACGGCCCATGTCCTATTCCTGTTATGCTCTGAAGCCAAGTCTAAGCAGATTATGCACCTATACGAACTGTATAGGGCAGTGACTTCGCTCTTATTATTTGCAGCAAATTTTCTTAGAACGTGATGGCTAAAAATATGAGGCCAGTTTTTTTTTTTTTAATGTTGAAACTCTATCCGTATCTGTTTGCAGTTTATTCTTTATTGTGTGATTACTTTCTGTACAGACTGAACCATGCAGCAGTAGTTTGAGGCTCACCTTTCAAAAACCTGAGAGTTAAAATGAAGTGCCAAAGCCTTAGATAGACCTGGCTAATATGGACAAACCATAGTGTCTTCTGATCGCTTCTAGTTAGTGCTCCTTAGTTCTATCCTAAAAAAGAAAAAATAAAATTAAAAGAATATATGTAGTCTTGGACTTTTCTAAAGCAATTGCAGCTGAAGGAATATCTGTATGGAAATTGGTTGGGGAAACTTCTTGCAGCATCAGAATTTTGGAAGTATATGGAGCAGGAACAAAAACCTGTGAACATATGGGTCCAGTCCTCGTGCTCCAGTGGAGTGATGCTGAAAACTTTTAGCTGGTATGTGAGTCGTTCATGAAACCCAAGGGGAAACAATGGACACTTGGGAGTTTTCTTTTCCATGCAACAGTATAGATTAGTGCAAGGAAAAACCCAGCAAAACATAATATTTATTGCTTCTTTGTCTACACAACCCATTTCTGATGCTTGTGAGATTGATCTGAGGTTCCTTCTCTGTTCCCATCCTGTTCTCAGGCTACACATATTTTTGACCCATCATTAGTTGCTTCATTATATGAAGTTTCCTGTGTTCAGGTAGCAATGGTAGTAGGAAACCAGTGTTTCTAGGGAACACAAGCAAGCTGGAAATGCTAATCCCTTTTCCTTTTCCTCCGTATAACACCCACAGGTTTGCCAGTTTCTTTTTTATCACCAGGTACGTAGAACCAGCTGTGTTATTAGGGTGGAGCAGACAAAGAAAGTACAGGCCCTGCCTTCAAATCATGAAATGTCTAGGTTTAAGTCTTCAGGGAATCTGGGCAGTGCTCTGCTTTGCCAAAGAACAGATCCTAGGTACGATAAGCCCATTACCAGAGAAATCACGTCCTTCTGACTCGTACCCGGCTCAATAAATGATGCCTGAAACACGCAGTCAGACCTCATTATTCTCCCTTGATTTGTGTCTGTGCTCAGCAGTGCGGATGGATAGTTTCTCTCTCTTGTCTTTTTAAGAGTTTATGGACTGCGGAATAGCTGTTGCTTGTCCACTGTGAAAGCGGATGAACTAAATATTTACCAGTGCTTTTTTTGGTACCAACAATAGTGCCTGGAAGTGGGCTACTGAGTTTCAGGTTTGTTTTGCACCCTTCCTTTGTTCCAGCTCCCTCCCAATAGCAAGGCCAAGTCAATTAGAGCATCAAGAGGGTTCAGATTACTAATGTGCTTAGCATTTACAAAGCTTTATTTCTTTGAAAAGAGAGAAGAGGATGAGTCTTTCTGCTCCATTACAAAGACCATTGCTTTTTATGCTGAACAGAGGTTTGCTTGTTTGTTCTTTTTTTCCTGGAAATAAATTTCATTGAAACTCTTTACTGCTGCATTGAATTAAAAGCTACTTCTGCCTATAGGTATTTTGATAATATTGCAAGAAGCCAATATCTGGTGACTTCCAGAAGAGACATTTTCATACAAATTTGGCTTCTGCTGATCTTGATTCTCGCTGGTATTAGACACTTCAATAGATCTAGTATATTCGTGGGTTTTGGGGCAATGTAAAAAGGTACAATTAATATTATTGACCTTTGATTTGGGAGAGCATGTGGGTTAGATTACATGTTACAGTTTCTTTTGAAAGGCATTGCAAATTTTTCCTTTGGCAAAAATTCAGATGCAACAAAGTGAAGGTCAGCTTTTCATTTGATATGACCCTTTATAACCTGGATTTGCTTCTAATCTTGTTCTTTCAGTTTTTGTATTGCTGCAATTCCATTGTGCTTAGCATAAGTGGGACCAAACCTAGGGCTATTGTGTTTATCCTGAAGACCTTGATAGCAAGCTTGCTTTGCATGTCTCAGAAGAGTTAACAGTTCTTTTTGAATCCTGACCTGTAAGTACAGTTTAAGTACTAATTTAGCTACTAGGCTTCAGCATTAATTCAGGAGATAACCAGTAATCCTGGCTTTCACAAACTTTTGTAAGTTTACAGAATTATAGAGCTTTCTCTTGCAAGGAAATTTCTTGATCTTATTAACAAGGAATACTAGAAGCTTAAAGCTGGCACAAAAACAGGTTTATTTTTTCAATTTCCAGGGTCTGATCATAGCATGCTTCCCCAGTTTGCAAGCGAGGCCGTGAAATGCATCTCATTCACAACAGCGGAAGATTTGCCCCAGCATCTGCTGGGGAGACGGGTTGTCCTTAGACAGTCATGTTTCTTCTCTCCTTTCTTTTCTCCCTAGTATCTTCCTGACTAGGACTGCCCAATTATGTCCCAATTGGCTTCTTTCTTTTAATTGACCAGCTCTCCTTCTGAATGGGGCTCAATGCTGACCTGCTTTCTCTGCTGGATATGCTTGCATATTTTTGTAGCTCTTTTGAGACAAGCTATTAAAAAAAAGAAAGAAAGAAATCCTAATTTATCCGGCTTGTGGATAAGCAGGATTTAAAATGCTGTAATTTGCTTCATAACTCCCTGTAATGAGCAGGAGGGGGCACCTACCTATTTTCTTGAGCTTAGCAACTCTAGTGTATCCTATATGAACAGGGATGTAACTACTGTTCCTAACAACTACTTTCCTCTGCTTGTTTTAACACTTCCTGGATATGTTAGTCAATAATTTTAACTGCAGTATGTGATTATGACCTGCAGTCATCTAGTAGAGGTTGCATAAGGATGGGTATTAAGCTAAAGCAAGGGTATGCACACTGTATCTTGAGAGATGCTTCTTTCAGCTCGCTTGCTCACTCCTTTCCTTTCCTGAAAGCTTTTCCTGAGGCTTTTCCTGGTGTATTCTTAGCTTCTCCTGACACCCACAAATGACTACAGAAAGATGGGTTTCTCTGTTGTGTAATGACTGTCAGCAAGCAGGACTCCTTCACTTCTTTGGGCCAGTAACAGCAGGAAAACAGCTGACCCTGACCTGGTTTTATTCTGAGTGATGATGCTGACTCATGGTGCTCTGTAACCTTGTGGGGGATTCTTCCATAAAAGCAGTCATGTGTTAAGAGTAGAGGTAAATGGCATCAGAGAAAATAGCTTCAGCTGCTGTGAGTTATTTGTGTCCATTTGGCAATCTGCTCTTATCCTCAATTAAACACCATAATGCCCTGGTGTTCCAGCATATACATTGCCACCCAAAACAGGTATGAAATAAAAACTACTATATTAAAGGAGATGTGTGACCACGCGATAAGACTGTTAGGTGCTTAGGGACATGACCACTGCAACCTATTCTTAAATACACTGATTTTATAACAGGTAATTTGTACAGGCTAGGGAGACTGGGAGCATATTCTCCCTGTCTGACCTCTTTCTGAGTTTGGGAGAATCTATTTTAAATTGAGTGTCATCACGGTTCATGCCTTGCCATTTCCACATGGTAGGAGGAGACATTAGGAGATCCTATCTCATGCCAAAGCAGCTGGTAGCTACATAAGACATGACATTAGAAAGCAGCTTGCTATTATCATGGAAAAATACTAAAGGTCCTATCTTCAGACCTTGTAAAATGTCCTTAGTTTGGCATTGTGAAAATATGAGGCGATATCTCTGGTGGTTGTCATACAGTTATTTTGGCTTTGTATTGCCACTCA
>NW_008825532.1:3066658-3068887 GCF_000699105.1 Pygoscelis adeliae
AAGCCAGCTCATGCATGTCTTCACTGTGGCCTGGTGGAGTGGCTCATAGGGACAATCACAAACAAGACATCTGGCTGAAATCCTGCAGTTGAAGTTGCAGCTACTTGTGCAACTATCCATCGCCCACCACCATTCTTTGGCTCTTTAGCAGGCCAGTGACATTTTATTATGAAATCCATGTTGTTATTGTTGTGTTTTAGTAAGAACTAAAAAAGGACTCCTGGACTAGAGACAGACAACTCCCTATGACATTTGCCATGAGAAGGACACCTGTGCTGGAAGTGAAGAGTGCTCAATACTTAAGGCTACGTTTAATATGCTGTCCACTGACCTTTTGTAAGACAAGAGCTGAGAGTGCTAATGCTCAGCATAGTCTGTGAAAGGATATGTACTTTTAATCAGCTTCCCAATAGTAGGATAATAACAGCAATAATCCTTTTAGTATTCTGCTTCTATTATCTCTGTCTACATTTTCCAAGGTCACTAAAGCAGTAAGCAGTGGGAAAGATAAGCTTCCAAGGAGTTGAACTGTAGAGCAGTGAAAAACATCACACCCAGAAGTATGGATTATTCTCCTGCTTCCCGATCTTGGTGAGGGAGTCAAACCATGTAGAGAACAGACTGAATGGTTTCCCAGGGCACTGGTCACAATAGATTTCCAATATAGCGTGAGCTTCATCTTGTGGTCTCCAAGCATCATTTGTTACATTCAGACTGAGAATTTGGACTTTTTCCTCTTATCAGGAGACCAAACTATTTGGCCTGGGGGAGAGAGGGGAATTATTTTTATAGTTGAGGACTCTGATTTGTTTTGGCTTCAATGAGTTTGTTTAGTTTCTTTAAAACAATGAGAAAAACCACCCCACCCACCCCCAAAAAACTGTTATTGGCTGCATGTACTAATTTCTGTTGGTGAAATTTTTAGCATAATAGGTTGGATGCAGTAGCATCCAAAGAAGATGGATGACAAAAAGAAGATGTCATTTACATGTCCAAAATGTGCTTCTGTTTTCAGCTGTGGTGAACTCTACCCCTAGGTAGCAGAGACACATAGCAGACACTTTATTAGACTGTATACAAGAACCAAATCTGGCTGTTTGCATATTGAAGCAGCATAATATTGAGTTGCCCATTTCTTGTGAGCTCTTGGCATTATAGTGTCTCTGCTGGGTCAGTCCAAAGGTCCATCCAGACCAGTATCCTGTTTCCAACAGTGACTAGTAAAAACTGCCTAGGGAGGAGCGCTGGGCCAAGGGCAAGCACACAGTCCTCACCCCTGTAATCTCCCAGGCTCCAGCAATTTCTGCTTAGGGACTTCCTAAGCCAGATCTGGTATTATCCTGTTTAATAGTCCCGAATGGATTTTTTTTTTCCTCTTATTATTTTGTTTAATTGCTTTTTGAACTAATCCAGAATTTAGTATTCATGACATTCTGTGGCAATGAGTCTAATAGTTTTAACAGGCCATTTTTTGAAGAAGTATTGGAGGATTTCTATAGGTTACTGGGGGATTTTTCTAGTTTACCACCATGTCACTGGTATTGGCTACCCTAGCTTTTCACAGGAAAATATAAAACCTTTGTGATGAACAGTTATTTATTGACTTTCCTACAGAAATGTGTTCTTTGGGCAGTCAGTAGTATACTGCTGTCATGAACTTAATAGTTCACATACCGTATAACTTGTGGCTGTTTTAACTATGGATGATGTTACTTTTGCCTATATAGATGTCTTTTGAATGCACCTCTTACCTCTAATTTAGTAGTATACTATGCCATTGAGCAGCAAATTTTATTCTTCTGCATAGAAAATGCACTGCATTTTTGTTTAGGCCTTGATTTGTTCTTTCTTTGATGTTGCTTTAAGTAAAACAAGCAAGTTTTGTCCTGGAATACTAAATAATTATTTTACTATAGATGTTTTGGTTAATTTGGTTAAGATGTTTTCCTGTCGGAAAAGGACCTGGGGGTGCTGGTTGACAGCCGGTTGAACATGAGCCGGCAGTGTGCCCAGGTGGCCAAGAAGGCCAATGGCATCCTGGTGTGTATCAGAAATACTGTGGCCAGCAGGAGTAGGGAAGTGATCGTGCCCCTGTACTCAGCACTGGTGAGGCTGCACCTCGAATACTGTGTTCAGTTTTGGGCCCCTCACTACAGGAAGGACATCGAGGTGCTGGAGCGTGTCCAGAGAAGGGCAACGAGGCTGGTGAGGGGTCTGGAGAACAAGTCT
>NW_008825532.1:3069089-3077591 GCF_000699105.1 Pygoscelis adeliae
AAGAGTGGTTAAACATTGGAACAGGCTGCCCCGGGGAGGGGTTGAGTCACCATCCCTGGAAGTATCTAAAAGACATGTAGATGTGGCGCTTAGGGACATGGTTTAGTGGGCATGGTGGTGTTGGGTTGACGGTTGGACTTGATGATCTTAGAGGTCTTTTCCAACCTTAATGATTTTATGATTCTATGATTCTAATTAAAAGATGTAGCCAAGCCCCAATTTGTAGTACAGGATTTATTTTGATTGCCAAAGCCTTGAGCTGCCTTTACAGCAGCGCTCTTGTTCATAGCCAAGTTCTGTTCCTTATGCTGTTCACATGGAGCTCTGCAGGCAGTTCTCACTCCATCGGCTGAAGGACTCCCCATGGTGGACAGGGTGTGTATGAGGACAGCATTGTAACATACATGTTGTGTGTGTACATAGGTGATGGAGAAATGAAGAAGAGTGGTAACAGATTATAAGCAGCAGGATCAAACAGTACTTTCTCATGCCAGAAGAAACCTTGTGATCTAATCTGACCTTTTCATATCACATAAACTATAAAATTTAATCCCTTGCAATTCTAAAGCAGGAACATTTTTATTTTAGGTGCTGGCCATGAACCTTTCCTTTCTATAGCATTATTGTCAGTGTCAAAGCCTGGGTTTATTGCATACTGTGGCATGGTAATGATTTTGTTTTGTGTACCATGCTGTAAACATCCAAGCAAAATTGTTGACAGTTTTAATGTGTTTTGGAGCAAATGCATTTCCTGAGGTATGATGTGTTCCACCTTATCCTTTAGTTACTGTATCAATTCTTCTGCCTCAGGCAGAGATGCTTAGGCTTGTGTCTCTTGGTTGTTGCTTTTAATTTGAATTCAGTTATGTGCATTGAAGAAACTTTCTCAGACATTACAATTGCTTTAAATTCACAATAGAAATGGTTTGTGAGTCATCACATGGTTTTCAGACATTCACGCTGCTGAAATTCAGGCATCTAGCTTATGCTGTGCCAGGCAGCTGTAGAGAATATCTTTCCACATCAGCTGCATAGGACAGCAATGATATTCAAGTTGCATTAAAGTTGCATAAGATGAGTTGAGCTCCTCTGCTCAACTAACTGCTGAGCATCTAACTGCTCTTGAAAGGAATGGTCCTGCTCAGGTTTTCCCACCCTGCTTTCAGTCAGGGTTGTACGTTTCCAGCACTTCTCTTGCATTAGTTCTTGCCTTCACTGAACCCATTAGTGAACTAATTCAACTCACTAATTAGTGAATATCCCAACTGGAAAAAAAAAAAAAAAGAAGAAAAAAAGCAAAAAAGCTGGGCTGGTGAACTGATACAGCTTATTTCCAAGTGATGAATTTCAGGCATGATGAATAGCCGGTCCGAAACATGCCCAAAGTCATGCTTTTCCTCAGGTATTTGATGGAACAGCACTGAAGCATGAAAGTTCTGTGAAATACATTCCTGACTATCTTAATTTTATCATCTCCCTCTATTTTCTGTCTTTCTGTTACTGCTTCTAGTCTGGCAAGCAGAGTGGTTATCGAAGAGTTCCAGTTTATATAGAAGGGTGTGCTTTGCTTTCGCGGCTGAGCAAAAATCTTGAAGACTTCAAGTGTGCGTAGTCCAGGCTTTCTGTAGTGAGAAACCAGGGATGAACCCAGCTGGGGTATGTTGTTTGCTCTACTGCTTCTCTCAGATTTTATTTCCAAGATAGTAGTTCTTGATTTGTCTACTTGTAAATTGAATATATGTGTTTACCAGTGTTGTACAGACATTGTGTGGCTGAAAGGCTGTCTGAGAGTCCGCGGATAATTGAGTTGCTGTGTAAGCATTTGTAATGAAAGAGTCCTGCTAAACTAGCTGTCAGCCTTTCTGTAGAATTTTTCCTGTGAAGATATGCCAATATATTGGTGTCCTAAGGATGCTTTGAAATATTGTCGGGTGAATTAGTTCACCTAAAGAAATGTCTAACTTACAGCCCCGTTTCTCTCTGTATCTGACACAAGCTGGTTTCTAAGACTGCAAAGCCAAAAGATACCGAGGCTGGGGTGTTCTCCATTTTGCTCTTTCTTCCCCTCCCATTTTGGCAGCTTGCATGGCTCCTGCCACTGGCCAGGTTTGTAAATGGAAAGTTGGCAGTATTAGCCACAGGACACCTTCAAGCCTGGCTTAAAGCAAGACTTGCTGAGGTCTTGTGGGGAGGCTTCTTCAACATGACTCTCCACCCCACTGTGCAGTTCACCAGTGTTGCCTTGGGTCAAACCAACCCAAAGGTCCTGATGCTGCTGGAAAAGCATCAGATTTTCATTAAGATGCAGAGATGAGCTGATTAGTCATGTTGATTTACAACAATGACTAACTGAACTTCTGGGTGCAATCTGAATTTTGGGGAAGGCTGTTTGCTCTGTGGCAGTTCCCTGTTTTTGTTTATGATTGAAACGGAGTGGCCTTTTATCTCAGTGTTTGGCAGTAGGTGAAGCAATTGTACTATTTTGGCTGCCCTCTGACAGCTTCTCACAAGGATGCTGGGATCTGAGACAAGCATGAATCAATTGGCTTCTCAGAAGAATTCTGCGAACTGGCTCTCTGCCACTCTGCCTGGAAATGGGACAAAAATAATGTCATTGCTCCATTCTCTTCCACTTTGCTGAAATGCCCCAAAATCCTCAGGCTAGAAAAACAATCCACAAAACCAAAAAAACAGCAGTGTATTTCTGTTGTTAATAGTGATGGGATTTAGGGTGACTGAAAGACCCAAAGTACTTGGCTTTGCTTGGTGAACCAGAGCAGAGAAATATGGATTGAACAGTCAAGTGCTAATCTGCAAAGAGCAAGTGGTGTGATTTTGCCTCGGGAAGAAATCATGCTTGGGTATGAGTGATGCACAGCAGGGGAGCAAGGCTGGAGACTCCTGAACTAACAGCTGCTCCCTCTCGAGCCAAGGAGCTTCACTCCCAAGCTGCACACCGTACCCGCTCATTCTCTGCAGAGCTGCCTCAGATTTAGGAAACCTGTAAGGGTGGAAGGATGTTGCTTCAAAGACATGGTATCAGAAGATGTTATTTTAGTTATTTAGTCTGCCTCCCCGTGTGTGGGAGATTGGAAAATGTAAGGGCAGGTGATAAATGCAGCAGGAGTTTTTTTGGGAAGTGCTCACTTGTGGTTTTAAGGCTGGGAGCACACCTGTGAAGAGCAGATGTCCCATATTATTTGTCACAGGGAAAAATAATTTTCTTTTAATAATACAAACACACTTTTTAAAAAACAATGTTTTAAGGTTCTCAGGATGTAATTAAGGAAGCGTGTGCAATAAGCAACGGAGCTGGCCCCTTCCCAGAGCTGGTGTGACCGCGTGGTGCAGTGTCCCCCCTGCCAGGCTCTGATGCCAACGCTGTTCTTTGATACCTGCAACATTCCCATCTCCGGAGCTAACCTCTGGCAGTTGAAGGTCTGTGCATCTTTCAGCACCTTAACTTTCGTCTCATTTGTTGACAAGATTAGTATGTTCATATTTCATACCATTTTTGAAGATACAAAACCAGGGTGGTTTCAGTGTTGTCTCTGGAACGTTACAATACTTCAGTGTGATTTTGCAGGGTCTGTTATAATCAATAACACAATTTGCTTTTTCCATTCTTGTTTAATTAATTTAGAATTAAACAGATATGTCTAGAATTAAACATTTTCTTGCCAATTTAAGATCACTTATTAATATATTTGGACCTTGAACACAGATTAAAATTTAGTATATTAGTTACTTTTAGGCAGCTTAACATTTTTAATAGAGAGAAAAATCCATCTTACGTAACTAAGCCTGTAATTCTAAATGAAACTGATTTAGCTGATAATTAATTTTGAATTAAACAGATACGTCTAGAATTAAACATCTTCTTGCCAATTTAAGATCACTTATTAACAATATATTTGGACCTTGAACACAGATTAAAATTTAGTATATTAGTTACTTTTAGGCAGCTTAACATTTTTAATAGAGAGAAAAATCCATCTTACGTAACTAAGCCTGTAATTCTAAATGAAACTGATTTAGCTGATCTGATAATTAATTAGTGAAATTGGAAATTAGATAAATTCTGATTCATTAGCATCTGCTTTTAGAATGCAATTGTAAGGCAACATGAGTGGGAAGAGGATGCTGGGAAGTGTGTCTGTTGGTGAAGTAATAATTACAGAGGACACAAGTAATTTAGTCAAGATTTAGGACTGCCTTAACTGACTACTTAATTTTTTCCCACAATGAAACATAAAACAGTGCTAAAGATTTCTCTGTTGTTATAAAATTGAAGTGAAAGTGAGGGTCATCAAAACTCCTATGACAACCATGAACATACTGAATAAACTTAGATGAATCAGTAACTTGTATCAAGTAAGAAATAATAAATCTATCTAATTGATTGCATGGGAAGTTGGAAAGTCCTTGACTAGTATAAACACTACCTAGCAACAACTGAAAACATCAATGTGTTATCAACATTGTTCTCACCCTAAATCCAAAGCACAGCACTGTACCAGCTACTAGGAAGGAAATTAACTCTATCCCTGCTGAAACCAGGACAATACTGAATAAACTTAGATGAATCAGTAACTTGTATCAAGTAAGAAATAATAAATCTATCTAATTGATTGTTCTCTGGAGTTTCATCTGGGGTTTATGGGATTGCGGGGTAGAACTGGTGGGAATGGGATAAGGCAAATGAACTGAAACACAGCAAAAGCTGAAGGAAAAGCTTATCCCACCCACTGCAGAGAAGAAACCTCAAAATGGAGCATTAATTTGTCTTAGTTCAATGTATCTAGTACAACACACACTGTAGTTATGTAGCTGTTTGATATGAGCTGTTGTTAGATGGTGCTAACACTTCTTCCATGTGCAGGATTTTCTTCGGCTTGTTTGTGGACAGCTGGTGGTCTGTGAAGAATTGGCTGTTGATGTGGCTTCTGTTCCTCATTTCTAATCCTAAAAATAGATGAAATACTTTCTTCATCTTACTCTTCCATGCAGCAGACTTGCCCCAAGACTAACCATGCATCTGTGAAGTGTGGGAATGACAGGATCCGTGAGACAAGGTGCCTGGTAGGGGTTGCTCTGTGCTAGGGAAATGTCTGGGAGTCTTATATGAAACACCAGAAGGAGTCCAGTTGCTTTAACGATTTTAAAAATTTCTGTATCCACAAGAGACTGTTACTCCCTGCAAACCAGCATCTCTGCCAGTTTGAAAATGCTGTTTTTTCAGTGTCTGTTTCCCACACATCGCTCTTCCTTAGATAGCAGAGAAGCACATTGCTCTCATCTGTTTGGATACTTCTTTCTTGTTGCTGGTGGTGGGGTAGGTCTCTAGGTATTAAGCATGGGTCCTCCCTACCCTTTCTGTGCCCCAAAAAGGGTTTAGCTGTACGGTGGTTATTCTGTTCTCTGACGTGTGTTTTGGTGAGCAACCAGAGCTTGTGTGCATGTGGAAGAATAGAACTTTAGGTGCCAAAACAGACTTTGGACATGCTGAGATGTTTGTGCTGGATTACAGGAGTCTCTGAGCCCAAGCTGGAGGTGAGGGATTGCAGGATGACAGGCTGAGAACTCAGTAAGGCATCCTGAAAGTCCTTGAAAAAAGGGGTCAGAGATACCGTTGACTTAAGATCTGTGAGAAGCTGTTTTTTGCTCTTGCTCATGGTGTTTGCATAAGTTACAGATGGCTGAATTTTTTGTCCTCTGCATCTAGTATGCAATGAGTAGTTTCCTTAGTCTGTAGTGAGACAGTGCACTGTCATTGCAATGATTCATTACCTCACTATCATTCTGTACACAATTTATCAACCTGAAACCAACTTTTAGAAAATGCCCAGTATGTTTACAGTATGGGAAAAATACTCGATAACAGAACTAGCTCTGTGGATAATTAGAGGCTGGGGTCAGGACCATAGATAATACATTGTTGAAATGACCAGTTCTATAAATATGTTGGTAAAATTCAGAAGTACTGGAAAGCAAATTAACAAAGAATAAAGGCCCAACTGTTCAATTGGCCCCAACATAGACCTTAAATCTGTGTGAACAAATGTTTATGAGCAGAATTAGCCCATTTGGCTATACAATCTGTGCACTGTGTACTTGCTTTCATTTGCAGTAAATGTGAACAAAAAACTTTATATTCCACTGTCATGTGTGCAAATCCAAGCCCTGGATCTATAGTATGTTTGGTGATGCATAGTGTACGTTGGTGCAGAGGCCAAACTTTAGACCAGTTCTTGAAAAGGCAGCCAAACAGCCCAACTACAAAATTGTGCTCAAGGTCCACGGTTCTGGTTTCAATAAGCAAAGTCCCAGAAGGACACTCAGCTTTCTCCTTCTGATACCTACTTATTATTTTCAGCACCCCAGTGCAGAACTGGAAATGTTTGGAAAGACCCAGACTGAGTGTGCTTTCTTCTTCAAGGGTTTTTTCTTTTATTGGTCCTTTTAAGAGTAACTAATTATAATAATATACTTTTAATAGCCCTCTGAGAGAAATCTTTTTTTTGCCTTTCTTGCAAGGTAGGTGGGTTTTATCATTTTTTTCAAGACACTCAAGAAAAAACATTCACAAAGTTTGCAAAATAGGTGTTGTGGTTTGTAATTGGCAAACTAGCCACTCAGACCATTCATTCTCAATACTACTTTGATGTGGGAGTAATGTTTTGTTCAACTTCAAGCTGCTCTGCCAAGTTCAATTTTATAGGTGTGCAAAAATCCAGGACATTCTTGAGTCTTCCTCAGCTGGAAATCTGAGAATGTGGGTTTTCATTTTTCCACCCTGCCTGCTTCCATCCTGTCTGAAAATCAAGACAGAGACGAAAAAGGTACACTTTCAAATTTCAGAACGCCAGTTTAGATTTATGCCTAGTAAAAGGGTTGAGGATTTTCTAACTAGGATTGTCATTCTCTAGTATACAGTGCTACAGTTGACTCACTTCATATAAAAAGAATGTAGTTCATTCTATTTTGTAGGCACCAGAAAAATACTCAGAAAAGTGACCCTACTGGGTCATGATTTTCTGCTAGTGACTCACACAAGTCAGTCCCCTGGTTGAGTGCTCTTGAGGATGATCTTTCTGTAAGACAGAAAAATCTCAGTTATTGCTTTCAGCAGAAGTTAAACAAGCTATCATCTTGAGCAGCTTGGAAGGAATAAACTGTGCTGAACTGAGCTCAGCTACAGGCATGCATCCTACGCAAGGCTCTGGCCCTCACAAACTACTAGCTACATTCTTATGCTCCAGGGACTGTTAAGTTAAGAAACATTTCCCTTTGTACAAATACTCTGTGAGTGATATATGCCAAAATGACGCACAGATTGTCACATATTTGGGCTTTAATATGTTCTGTTTTCCAGGGAAAGCATCAATTACAGGTAGATCGACAGCCAATGCAGCTTGGGCACTAATGTCGGCAATCCCAGCACTGCCACAGAATCGGGCTCACAGAAAGGCAGCCCAAAATCAATGCAAGTTAAATAAACTTTTGAAAAGTTCTGAGGACTCTTACTTAGTTGAACCATAACTAAGAGCAACACATTAAAAAAAATCATCAGGTAATTATTAGAGAACAATAACATTGTTAGGCTGACTGGGCTATACACCAAGGGGCTGTCAATCACAGTTGTTATGAAAAGCAGAGCACTTAGAGGCTGTCAGTCATACCTGTTGTAAAAGCCGAAGGACTTCAGGAATTGTTATGCCTGAATTTACCAAATGCAGAAATAACAAAAGCACCTGAGTCTCATGCAGACCGATATTACAGTTTATGAGGAAGTTTTTGCATAAGTTTATGCCTTTATTAATCTGAAAATACCTTATGACACTGGGAACTTGGAAAGGTTTATTTTTCAGCTAGCTGCTTTATATCACTGATGTTTTTAAAGCTGCTTAAGTGTGTCAAATCTGGTAACAAAAAAGTAACTTTTGTTACATTCCTTTGCTGTGAAGCAAAAATGTTGGGAGTTAGTATCTAAATAGCAGAGAGCTGGTGCTGGAGCCCTTCAATTTCCTGGGCAGTTTCACACATTTCTGCATATCCAAAACACTGCAGCAAATACCAGCTGGAGAATTTATAAGGACTCAGGAAATCCTTAACATGGTGGTACTCATCCATAGATGCTATGAGAAATGGTCCCCGTGAGACCGAAAAAAACCCATAGAACCTTGTGTCTGTTTATTTTTAAGAGAAGGGTTGAATGCAAGTATTTGCCTGATTTAAACCAAAAGAAGTAGTTAGTTGTTGGGGGGTGGTGGTGGTTTTTTGGGTTTTTTTTGGGGTTGTTTTGTTTTGTTTTGTTTTTTAATAAATTTGAAGAGCTTTTGTGAGAAAATGGCTTTCTGATGATATCTTTCTGCATTTGAAAAAAAGGAGTTTCCTGTACTCTGCATCACTCCACTGTGTCCTGGGTGTCCTGGATTTGTAAATCACCGCATTTTATAACTGAGGCCAAGTGGAAGCATGTGTCTGTGCATTCAGCTTTTG
>NW_008825532.1:3077635-3091089 GCF_000699105.1 Pygoscelis adeliae
TGTTTGTTACTGAATAAATAATGGATTTCTACTTCTTTGAAAGGTTTCCATTGAGGAATCAGTATCATTCAGTTTTATCCCAGAAGACCAAGGGCTATCGGCAGATTTCTTGCTGCTCTGAGCCCTGCGGGAGCCCCAGCATAAGTAACCCTGGCATTAAGCCCTACCTAGGCATGAATTTTTACATTAATTTTTTCTCATATTGGGAGCTTCACTTTACCAGACACAACATCAGGAGCATGTTCCCTGAGTACCGATACCTTCCCTCCTTGCCAGCACTTATTATTGCAATGATGACCTTGGTGTCCTATTGTATTGGGCACTTTATTAAGCATGGTGGGACTGAAGGAGGAGAAAGGGGAGAAGTCCCTGCTCCAAACAATTCATGGCCTGACCATCCTAAATAGATTTGGAAAGGAAAGGAAAAGGGGTTAACCTGCCCAAAGTCATCCAGTGAGCCGATGGCAGACCCAGTGGTAGAAGCTACATCTCTTTGATGTTCAGAGGAGTTTCTTAGGTGGACATGGACCACACCACCTCCCCTGGCGGCATGCCCATGTACCGCAGCAATAAGCATCATCTCGCCAAAGCAGTAGCTGCACTCACACAATTGGTGTTAATTCAGTGAATTTTTAAAGCAAATGTTAATAATTAAACTCAAGTGGTTAACAAGTTTCTAGAGAAAAGATCAAATTATACTCTTCAAACATGGAGTTAGAATTTTGACTAATTAGAAGAAATATGTTTTTCCCGTGAGGGGCAGTTGTTGAAGTGACAGTTTGGAGACTGTTGTGACAGCATTTGCAGAGATGGGTGCCAGCCAAAGAACAGAGCTTTTTTAGTATCTCTGGTAGTTTCTTTTGAAGGCATAATTATGTTGCATTCTTTGCACAGTTCATTAGGAAAAGAAAAACAAAGAACTTGTATTCCATGCGGTTGATGTTCACACATTTTTATCTTAGCATGATAGAAGAAGTTGTTAGATCCAGAGAGTAACACAGTGTCTCTCTCTCTTTCACTGCTAGCCTAAAAACATAACTAGTGCTAGGTGGAAAACAGCTTTTCTAGCCCACAACTGTTATTCAGGAGACCTTTTCTTTTTTTCCTTTGTGAAATCTCAGAAAGTGTAAAAATGTCAAAAGGCCTATGTAAACTAAAAATCTCAACAAGAAATAAGGTTGGGTCAATTTGGGTCATTTTGACATCTTGAAATCTTTGATTCCTATATAATTTTTAATATGAATTTTTTTTGCTGCTACTTTGTTAAATATAAAAATTAAAAAGTAATTTCAAACTTCAGGATTAATTTTGTTTTCAAACTGTAAAAATGAAATATTCTCAACATATTTCCCCAGTACTTTCTGTTGAGAAACGCATCAAAACTGTTTCCCCGCAAAAAAGTTTCTATGTTGACTTAACACATTTTTTTGGCAAGAAAAAAAAAGTTTTGTGGAACTATTCCCAACCAACTCTAGCAATAAATATTCTATTTGTTACATCTTACCATTTGCAAGCAAAACAAGTAAACAGGATTGCTACAGAGCCAGAATTTACCAGAGGTGTCAAGATAAAGCAGATTCATTTTCTTTGAGCATACATAACGCAGTCTTTATAGCACAAGAGCATATGAGAGAATAAACAATCTTTACTAGTCATTAAATGAACATAGCAGAACTGAACCATCGCATACTTCTAGAAGCTAGCAATTACTTTTTCACACCTCTAGTTTAGTCCCTTTATGCAAAGGAGAAAACCTCATAAATACATCCCAATACCTATAACCTACCTGACACCAACACAGCCCGTTGACCTGGTTATAAATGGCTTAACTCCCATTTCTGTTTAGTGACACCCTGAACTGCCCTGATACTTTTTATGCTGAGGGTGGTGAAACACCGGCACAGGTTGCCCAGAGAGGTGGTGGATGCGGTGGATGCCCCATCCCTGGAAACATTCCAGGTCAGGTTGGATGGGGCTCTGAGCAACCTGATCTAGTTGAAGATGTCCCTGCCTACGGCAGGGGGGTTGGACTAGGTGACCTTTAGAGGTCCCTTCCAACCCAAACTGTTCTGTGATTCTATGATTCTATGATATGGTGGGAACTAAGCTCCATACCCTAGGACATCCAAGCCTTGGTGTGGACACTGTTGAGCAGTGATGCCTGATCTCCTCAGATGGAGAGAAGGGTATTTTTAATGTCAGAAGACGTAAGGGTCTACAGCAATGGCTTGTGCACTTGCTAGCCTTAGTTTCTGCATTTTGAAGAACCCCAAATTCTGCAGGTAAGGAGACGCAGAAAACTAAAGTAAAACATAATAACTACTAAGTAACTACGACTAAAATGAATTAAAAACACACTAGTATACTTACAGAAGCACCTTTTATCTGCAATTTCCCAGCTTGTTTCTCTGTAATGAAATTGTTATGGGTTGGGCATATTAGGATTGATCTCCTTTCAGATGTAGGCGTCTCCTCTGTGGCAGTACAGGGACTGGGGTGGGCAGGAGTGGGAGATCTGTGATGCTGCTCTGCAGAGCGAGATCCTGGAGCAGTGCCGACACACACAACACACAGCCCATGCCGGGGCCCAGAGGGAAGTTATGTGCAAGAGCTGCTGCTTTACTGTTTTATGAAAGCTTGTGCACCTGTGACAACACTGCAGGGATTTTATGGGGTAATTTGGAAAAAAAAAACCTTCCTGCAATTCTCCGTTGGTTTATTCATGCTTGCAGAAGCCTTTTCCTCTGTCTAGGGCAAAGGGAAACTTTTCCTGCTGCAGAAGCTGGAGAACTCACCAAAACCAATGATAATCCCCGAAATTTGTAGAGAAACGTAACGTGGGGCTAGTCGGTTGGGGATGTTTCTCAACCTTTTCAGGTAATTTGCAGCATCCTCCTTGCAGCTGAGGGAACTCTCCCAGCATGCAGGAACATAGAGTGGAGATGTTTCCTTGTTATATATATTTTCTGTTTGTAACTCTGAGCTATGAGCTGTGAAGATAAATCACAGTAGGTATGCCACATTTGTTCTGGAAAGAACCTAGTGGTACCCCAGGATACAGCTGTCACTGGGAAAAGGAAGGGTAGAAGATACTATTTTCAGTCACATAGGAAAATGGTGCTCAGCTCTGAATTCTGCCCAAACCCTCTTCCAGGTAAGAAGGTCCTTTCCCAGATAACAGGGATTTGAGGCAGAGATTGTGACAGGGGAAATGCCCGAAACCCAGGAGTCTGTTTTTATTCTCTTTCTCTTTATTTTTTTCCCCTGGATTGTTTTTTAGAAAAAGAAATTATTACTGACTTATTTATTACTGAGAAATGGATTAAGATAGAAATCATGCGTGGATTTTATATATATATATATTTGTGCACATATATCTCTTTATATACAAAAAGCTTATTAACTTCCACCCTAAGCTGGATGGTGGTAAATTGGGAAGAAATCTTGGCTTTCAATGGCAAGCCATTCTGGTAGCACCCAGGCAGGTCTGTCCTAAGATCTCACAAAACAGTGCAGAGCTTGGTATTCTGTGGAAGATCTCATGAACACCAAAAAAATAATTTCCTAAAATAAGGGATACTCCTGGCTTGGAGGAATTCCCTGATGGTTTGTTGCTATCACTGCATCAGCTCTGCAAGTGAGGCATGTTGAAGCATGGGGGAAGAGAGGACAATGCTTAAGTGCACAGCTGCTGTTACTCAAAAATCAGGCTAAAGCTCATAAAAATCAGCACACAGGCACACCTGGGTATGTATGGCTTTGTTTTTGATAGCTCTGTGTGAAGTACATCAGAGCAAGCATGCTTTGTGCTGTCTGTATTGATAAAGATATCTTCTAAATAACATTTATCCAAGCAAGAAAAGAGCTAAGAGGATGTTTATAAAAGTCTTTCATGTCCTTGTCTTGTCCAGAAGAATTGTTTAGGATTGTAGCTTTGCTCGTTTATTATTTGTGTGTATTTTGTATCATTGATAGCCTCCGTTTCCTGTCTTCACAAAAATGTAGGAAAAAAATTACGCAATCAGCTGCTCACGTCTGGGGAAAATGTGATCAGGCAGCATAGCCTGTTGGGTTAAAATAGTGCAGTCTTGTGTGTCAGTGGCTGCTCTTGGTGGGCCTAAAGGACAGAAGGTTAGGATGTGTGGGTTTGCCCTCGTTCTGTGTGCCTATAATTTTTTTTTTTTTTGGCCTTTCACTTAAATTCCTGTTATGATGCTGGCAGCAGAGATTAATTCCCTCTCCAAAAGGGTTCCAGTCTGGGGTCTTTTCACTAGTAAGGAAACGTGTTCAGCTGACTGCTGACACAACATCTGTAGGCAAAAGGCTTGTGAATGTCAAAAACATTCCTGTTTTAGGAGGTTTGTTGTACACATTGTGCATGTACTAAGTTTGTACGGACTTTGGCTCATGTTAAGTTTCTGTGATGTTCTGTAGATATTTTAAAAGTTTTCAAAAAAGTTTTTCAATGCAAACGGGGTCTCTTGGCACCAGCAGCCCTCTCAGGCTAGAATGTCCCCCTGTGCTGTAGGATGCCCTGCTTGCAGGCTAGCTGCCAGCTGCAGACTCTGCTGTGAATCCTCCTCTCCGCCCAAGAGCAATTAGTCACCATCTTACGATATTAAAAACTTGTTACCTGTCTGAGCAAACGTCCATAATGTTATAGGAGAAATTTGCCCTGATCTGGTTCATCCCAGAGACTGACTTGCCCCAGCTGTGGCTTAACCAGACTGTAGATCCCACTTGCATTGTGCTGGAAAGGGATAAGGTACCGCGGCTTGCTCACAACGCAATGTACAGGAGCATCGGGGCCTCGTTCCCTGCTGCCTGGCCTCTCCTTGGGTTTGGCACAGCTAAGACATGCGAGTTGGAGTGCGGGTTGCGTTTGGGGAAAAGCAGTGTTGTAGAACCCTGCAAACTTCAGTGCTAGCTTTGGGGAATAGTGTGTTATTCTGGGGACATCTGCAAACAATGTTGTGGTGGAAGGATGGTGTCAAATATAAAGCTCAAACCCTTTCCTTAAATTTTAACTGTTCTGGATGTGGAGCTTTTTAAGAATCTTTCCTTGACGTTTTTGAGTGCAAAGTCACTGGCCTTGAGTGCCTTTTAGAACCATGAGTCAAGTGCCTATATATATATATATATAGTTCACATGTATTTTGCTTTCTGTTTTTGAAGCCTTTTGGAGATGTATTTTTCATCTTTTGTCTGCAGCTGTGAGACCTACTGTCTCAAAGGGCTGGGATTTAAAAACCCAAGACACAAGCTACTAAAATACTTGCAAGGAAAACTTGTGACAGTTGGCAACACTAGGTTAGTTTCATTTTTCCCAAAGTAATATGAAGGCAGGAATCTGAGTAACTCACACTGCTGTTACCTCTCATAACTGGACTGTGCTTTTTGCGGCTTAAAAGAAATGAAGTAAAAAGTATTCATTTTATATTAAATAGTAGCAAGTAGGAGGAAGAAGTATTTTACGATGTTTATCAGAATTCTTTATAATGTTGGTTTAAAAAATAACTTTAAGATTAAAATTCCAGCTTTGTCCTGTATTTCAGTCGTTCCTGTAAAAAAGCTTATTCTATATTTTTCCTGTTATATGTTACGATTCAGACCTGTGAGGTGCTATCTCTCTGTGAGGTGCTAGCTCTGTTTCTCTCCTGGGAGCAAACTGCATGGAGTATTTAGCTTTGATGTAAGCTTTTGATTTTCCTGGGTCTTGTTTTTCTTGTTATGTTTTAAATATGGACATTATTATAATGAGCAAGCCACCAAAATATCTCTAGTTCTCAAGAACTAAGCCCTGTTTTTCCAGCCTTTTCTACCCTGCCCTCCCAATCGCACTCCTCGGTGTTGTCACTGAAGCCTCACAGCTCTTCTGGAGCTCAGTGAGAAGTGACCCTTTCTGTAAGCTGTTGACCGAAGTGGTTTTATCTCATTTGCCATATAAGTAGCAGAACTTACTTTGTTCTCAGTGGGCTGCAGTGGTGTGGTGAGTAGGATCAAGGAGAGAAGTGCAGCACCCCTGTTTCTGAATGAATCAGCTGCTCTGATTCAGAGCTGGGTCTCGTGGTGTTTCAGGGCTTCTGCGCTACGGTGCTGATATTTTTGGCAAAATAAAGCCCTTCTATATCCGAATGACTACAATAGTGCTTTTATCTAGAAAGTGCAAAGTATTATGTCTTTCAGCCTTCTAAATGAATTTATTGCTATAGAAGAATCCAATATAAAAAAAAATTGCTTGGTACTGTTATGCCTTATGAATCCTCAATGAAGTTACAATCTCTAGTTTTTGGTTGGTGGGTTTTTTCTGCTTTCCTTCTCGGTTCTGTGCTTGAACAATGTCTGTCCTCCCACACAGCTTTGCTGGGGAAGTGAAAGCAGGATTAAGTTCCAATTTCCTTACTTTCAGAGCTCTTCTCATCTGTGCCCAGGACAGAGTTGCCTATTGGTTTTGTGGGGCTCAGGTCCCCATATTTGGTGACGTTTCTGTGCCTTAGGTCAGTGTATGCCATAGTAATAACACTTGCACCATCCCTTGGTCCTCAGCAAATGTGAAGTCGTACAACTTGGCTGGTAATGAAAAAGTTTTAAGATAATATGACTTACTTTGCACTTGCCGTTGGCTCAAACGGGATCCTCTTTGTCTTCAACATTTTTTTTGATTGATACAGAGACAAACTACTGCAAGAGGATTTCTTGGGTTGCATCAGCTGTGCTTAGGTGACTTTCTCCAATGTTTCAGAGGCATTTGGTTTATAACATTTTGCATCTCAACAGCTCTCACAGCAGTACATAAACACTGAGACTGCAACTAGGTCCAAAATCCCCAGTTTTGCTCAGGAGCTGTAAACTGGTATTTCTACCCATTATGTTTAATGACTGCTGGTTGCCTCTTCCATCCCTGAGGTTTCTAATAGCTTGTATGGCACTCCCCACTTTGGTGAACGTGTCTGCCTTCCTCCAGTCCTCCTTTCTGGTGCGATATTGCTGATGTGTGTTCCCAGGTGTGTGTTTTGGTAGCTTTGGTCTGAAATAATGCTCAGATGCCTGTTTTGCCAGATCTCCTTGCTTTCTTTGAAGCTCTTGCAAAGTGTTGTGCAGTAGCATATCACCACCAGCACAGTTTTTGCTATCTATCACCACCTATTGATGTTCTTCTTGTCCAAAGGGGTTTTCCAGCAGAGAACATCATCCTGTTTTGTGTCAGCATCTGTACTGAACTCCTTGGTTTTCTGACAGCTCAGACTTGCCGAACAAAGCACTTGCGTAAGATATTATTTTTAATGACACTGAGAGGTCTGTTCATTTTGGAGCAGAACATAAAACCTCATTCTGCCTAGGGCAATCTCATGGAAACTTTTATGTTGTAACTGGAAACAAAGCTTGGGTCACACTCCACACAGGAATTTCTCCTCAGTAAGGTTCAGATGTTCATGTAGCCCTGTGTCATGGGCTTCTGCATGCTGCCTTCCTTATCTTTACATAAGGATCACCTATCAACAGGAGTGAATTTGTTTTTACTTTGGGGAATTACCAAGACAGTTCATTAAAGGGCCTGCAAGTTAGTCGTGAGTTCAAAACCATATGCCTCTTAGATCAGCCAGAGTGACTGGCCCAGTGGCTTTTTCCCCAAATCATTAAGGAGATAGCGAATAGTGGTGACAGCAGGGGTTCGTGCCATGTCCCCTAGTCTGAAGGTCACGATTTCAGCCCCGCAGACTGATTCCCACCAGCAAAGCACTGTGGCTCACGGCAGCATCAACGGGGTGGGAGATGCTCCTTATGACCCGTGTGGATGAAGCTGATTTTGGTCTCACTGAGTAGTTAGTGTTTCTAATTGCTATTTGTGCTGCTTTAGTGTAATACAACTGGGAACTGAGAAATGGGTTTGCTACTTCTTTGACCTTTATGTGCAAATCTTCCTTGAGGATCAGATGCGTGTGAGAGAAAAATGATGCCAGTGTAATTTAAAACTTATGTGATGACATTTGTTAGCTCATCTGCACATGGAAGTCTATTATTGCCTGTTAATTAATGGAAGTAACATAATTGTTTCATTTTTAGAGTGCTGCCATTTATCAAAACATGTTTGTAATGGTTACACTGCCTGGTGTAAAGTTGCTTAAAATATTAGGTTACCTGGTCTGATGCTGCTTGTTCTTAAATATTCCCATGATCATGTCTTTATATTAGCTGGTGGCAGCTTTAGAAAATGAAAATGTAAGATGCACTTTTACCATCACAGAACTCGAGAGGTGTTTGCGTTGTTGTTGCACAAATATACCCAAGCCCCATTTCTGCAACTGTTCCAAATGCTGGTCTGCTGATACAGGGGAGAAGATCTCCCTTCAGCTGGGATGTGCAGGAAACGTGGTCAAATAAATGGGAATGATACAGGAATCAGGGCTCTGGGCTTCTGCTTCTTGGCTTTCCTGTTTGCTAATAGGTCAACAAGCCAGCATAATTAATTAATCCAGCCTGCTCAGAAGTTGTATCTATTTGGCACAATGCATGCATATATTGGGAATCCCAAACTACCGTTGATGGAGCAGGAGCGCCTGCGTGGCACAGCACATGCTGTGCAAAGACAAAGTTGAAACATCTTCAGTGAGACTCCCAAACACAGCCTGGCTGTGGTTGTGTCACACTCATCCCCACATTGATCAGCAAAGTAATTAATGGGCTGTGTGCCCAAAGAGATGTCTCTGCCGCTGACTCCCCACCCTTAGTTCATGTCTCTTCATGCAGTGCTTGCTGTGTACTGTAGTTGTACTTACAAACTATAGTAATTTCTGCCTCAAACTGTTAGTTTGTTTGAACTTCTTCTCTAGCGAGAGACCCACTCTTTACTCAAAGACTTCAGATATCAGAAAAGGTATTGTGTCTGTTGCCTTCAAACATACTTTTGCTCCTTGTGAGACTAAACAAAAAAGAATTAAATTCCAGCTTAACTGGGGTCAGCGGCAAAACTCTCATTCACTTATAATCAGTGGTGCCAGCACCCAAATTATTTTGGTTTGTGGTGATACTGAAGTTGTTAGAGATCAGAAGCCAGGAGTGATGGACCTGCCCTGTTGTTTCTGATGGAGTACTTCCCTCCTGTGAAGGGCTGCTTGTTACCAGAGGAACAGAAGTGTTCCTCTTTCAAACATGCTTTACCCAGAAGGGGGAAAAAAAAAATATTTTTCCCCACTTGACAGCTGATGGTTTGTTACTTCCTTAACTCTGAGCTGTTCACATAGATATTACCTTGCTGACAAAGTGAAAGCAATTTAATAATCACTTGCAAGAGAAAATCGACTCCATTAGAGTTCAGTTGCCTTTGTTCCAGCCATTAAAATGCAGACACTACCTGATTCATATATAAATTGTTTTGATAATTTCATTATTTTTCCTTAATCAAGTTTATTAAAAGTGCATTTGACCACCTCCCTCTGACATACTCGTGCTAGCATGACCTGTGTAAGGAGAGGTTGGTTTCCCATCACCCATCGCTTATGTGGGGACGGCTCTCTTTCGGTCTCTGACCACAAAACAGCAGTCATCCGCAGCCTGACTGGAAAACCTGCTGATGCACCTGAAAAATTTCACCCAAATTTTAGGTAAATTATTCCTTTAAAAAAGGAAAGGGCTGCTTTGGATCCTATTTGAATGATGCCACTTCTAAATACCAGTTTTCCTTCACTTCTAAATGCTAGTTTTCCTTCATAGGCTGTCATTGAGACCAGAGGTTGTCTTTACATTACAGTGTTTGCTTCTTTGTTAGTCTTTAACCTTCATATTTTCTCCATCGTTATGTTCCACATTTTGTCTACAGCTTCTCTCCTATTTTAATTTTCTTCATCTGGTCCTAACCATTTTGTTAAATGCAGCCAAGCACCTGCCTGCTCTTTGCAGCACCAGCCACCTCAGGACTGCTTCCCTTGCTGCAGTTTCAGCATGCCTTGTGCACTCTATTTGTGATAGAATCTGAATTGTACAAAATCCTTATTTCATGTGTATGCTCATAAAGAGAACCAGCCATAAAGAGAACCAAATTGCATCAACTTTTACAGACGTCCTTTACCTTTCATGTCATGCTGGAAACTGAAGTATTTTCCATCGTGTTTCATCTCCATTTCATGTTTTCTGACTCATTTACTGATGTCATAGATGGCAGTTTGTGTCATTGCAATTTGCTCCCATGGAAATGACTCCTGCACATGTGCGTGTGGCATCCGACTCCTCGCTCTTCACTTCTTACATAATTTGGGAACTGTCAGAGCTCTACCCCAATGTGCCCATCTGTCTATTCTCTCTAAGTTAATGAGCCTTTTTCTTCTTGCTTCAGGCATATTACACACCCTGACTTATTCATAGATGATGTCTATTAAAATTGTCAAATGCTTTGAAAATTAAATTATTTCTCTAAATAGCGAGCCTGCTTCTAATCTCATTGAAGATGTTTCAACGCAATTGGCCTATTTTCTAGTACAAATGAAGAGTGACTATACTGAGGTCTGTCTGACCAGAGAGGCGATTGGGCCTTCTTGTTTAATTGAAGATATTTGTGATTTACTCTAGTGTAAGAGCTCAGAATCTGCCCCTGACTTAGTCTGGGACCAGCAGCACAACACTGAATTTACCTGGAATAAGGCATCCAGATTAAAGTGACCTCTCATGGCATGAAGCAGTCAGCATGGGGGGGGGTTGCTTGTTTGCTTTTAGAGTGGTGGAACATACAGAAAACCATTTGATGTTAATTATTACGTTTCTCAAAAGGGTGAAAGGGAATGAAGGGAAAAGACCTACAGTTCATAACAGAGTTGCTACATCAGTCTAAGGAGAATTGACAGTGAATTATGAGTATGAAATAGTAAGGCATTAACTGACGTTAGATAACAATAAGCAAAGTAGGGGGGAAAAAGCTCAAATTCGTATCATTGTATTAAGAAAATCAGTAGTGAATTTAGTTCATACTGGAGTGTGTTTTCCCCAGAACAATTTGGGGGAAAAAAAGAAAAGTAATTTAAGATTTTTAATAGTCTTTCTATATTTTCCTTTCTTCTTTCTAAACCCAAAGCTGATCAAACATTTTGATTTCTGGCCCCTTTTTTCTTTCTCTCAGCTGTAAGGCTTAGGAAAGGAAAGAAGTTAGAATTAAAGAAATGAAACAAAATATTGTTTTGAAAAAGTCAAGCTAATAAGACCTTTTTTTAGAAGTCTAGATAATAAGATTTAATCAAAAAGCCATTTTGTTGGAACAAATTAAAAGAAGCATTAAACTGTCCCTATTCAATGCTGAAAAGGGAAAGCAGGCTTTGCAAGGTGCCTGTGTACACGTGCAAGGATGCATCTCATCAGAGAGAGAAGGAAGGGAAAATGGAAAAGATGTGAAACATGGGATCCTGGATCTTGGGAGGAAAGCTGGACCGAGGGAGGAGTGCTGATGGCCTCTTGAGCTGAATCTGTGGGTCAGCCTCCTTGGAGCTAGTCTGGGTGCATGTCGATGGGAGGGTAAGGTCAGCAGGGCTGTGGGTGACCTCCCCAGGGCTAACCGATGTTACCACCCTGTGGTGCTGTGGGTGAGGAAGGATCAGGGCAAAAACTGATGGCGATAGCCAAGGCAAGAGGTCTAATGGTGTGGGAGTGAGGAAGAGGGGGTGAGAGCAAGTTGGTATGCAGAGAACCATGTAATCATTTAGATGCTAAAGACCAGTTAGATGATCGATGTAGCTGAAGAAGAAAATATACTTTCTTGCAAACACAGAACTTACCAAGAAAGGCAGAGGAATACTTGGCATTCAGAAATGTGTTATGAGAGGCTTTGCCTAGATATCACAAACCTGATTGTGCAAGTAGTCTCTTTTCTTCAAAGCAAGAGTCATGACTATGACCCTGCCTCAGTGGAGCCTACAGAAAGAAATGCAATGGGGACACAGGGGTGGTGGTGGTGGTGGTCAGTTCCACCTTGTTGGAGTCTACCACGTATTGTCCGCTTGTATGGTTAAACAAGCCAAGCCTTTTACTCTTTTCTTCTCAGATGACTTTTGTTCTGCTGTCCCCATGGATGCGTGCAGCCCAGCATCTGAGCTGGCTGGGTACGTGCTGGTGCTGGTCTGCATGGCCGTGTCCATATGACCCAGCAATCTCCAGTGCTTACTCAACTTCTCAGTCCACTAACGCATCTTAGGTGCAACATAACCATGGCCTGCTGCCTGGAGCTGTCTCACAGGCAGGACGCTTCTGCCCATGAATGCACAGGCTTGTTCCTGTTTGAGTCATCTTTCTTGAAAATAGAAGATTAGTGAATAAAAATACAAGTATTAGGACTCAAGTGTCTTGTGCCAGTAGCATTAATTCCTTCTTATCTTTACAAGAAATCCCTTACCTATATATATAGCTTAGATTATATTTTTCTCTTTCTTGTCTCTCTTGTGCTGATGTATGGCTTAGACACTGAAGTAATTACCTTTGTTTCCAACTGATAAACTCTTAGTTTACAGCCAAATTCTGTTATTTATAGTTTGTATTATCAAATACAAACTATCAAATTATCAAATACATATTATCAAATTTCATTATTAGTTATGTCATTAGTTCAGTCCTCAAAGCCATTCAGCTTCTCCTGTGCCATGTTCCAGCCTATCCCAATGTGGGTGTTGCATCCTGCTTTTGAATCATCAGTACATTTAATTTCCAAAGCAAATGTTTTGTTTTGGCATCATTAAAAAAAAATCAGAATGAAATGACTATCAAGATCAAACTTTGCCATCTTCAACGAACAACTTACTTCCAGACGAGGGTTTGGTTTTTCAGCCTAATCCATTTTCATCTCCTCTGCAGCCAATTCCATGGCAGTTTCACAACTGCTGTGTTCGTCTTTTTCTGTGGAGTATACCTAATAATTTCCCTGGTGACACCATATCAAATGGCTTAATGAAGTCCGTGTAAATTAGAAGCACTGCATTTTTTTTTGGCTAGAGAATGGGGTATTGAAGAACAAACAAACAAAATCCCAAGACACTAAGTCAAGACTGTTACAATGTACATCTGGGAAACTCATGTCACATTTTATAGCACTTTCCATGTATCTTCATGTCTTTAATTTTCCTTTTAAACCTGTTCTGAAATATTGCCTGGTTAAGGTCAAACTAAGAGATTTATGATTGTGTGGATCACTTTCTATCTTTAAATGCAGGCATCACACAGACCAGTTCTTTTAGTCTGATGTTGTTCTTTTTCTTTTTTTTTTCCCCCCATACCTGTTGTTGAGTTTTCTTTTCTACCTACTTTTGTCTTTAGGGTTTCCTTTAGTACTGATTTACCAAAATATCCAGTTGTGATATGTTTAGATCAGAGAAGTGTTGGCTTTCTGAATTTATACTGTCAGTCATCCCCTTTCAGGTCCATATGGATCAGTCTTCCAAAGAAAAAACCCCCAAAAACACTAAAAAGGGGGAGGGGGGGGGGGG
>NW_008825532.1:3091113-3122526 GCF_000699105.1 Pygoscelis adeliae
GTGTTCTTTGGGGGGGGGGGGTGTTTTGTGTTGTGGTGTTTTGGTTTTTTGTTTGGGTTTTTTAATCTCTTTAAGGAATTACTTAACTTACCTTTTATCAGTCTTCACTCCCTAACATTCCTAGGATCCAATGTATTCCTCATATATTAAATAGCCTTGTGAGAGCCTGTAAAACTGGAAGAAGAGGAAAAATACAGCTGCCAGATCATGGTCCCCTTCTCTGCTGGGGAAGGCAGTAGAGCATCTCCATACACCTTAAAGAAGAGGTGCAGTGGTGGGACCAGAGCTTTGGTGTGTAAGAGGCTGCACACTGCCGAGAGCTGGGTTTGAATCACTCCATGAGCATTATCCATACAATAGTAACCTTTGGCTATTCTTGCTATGAATAGCTACATTTTCTATGTAATTGTTCTTATATCAACTGTTATTATGTATGGGATACAGATAAGTCAAGTAACTCATGAATATTTCAATAATCCGTTCTCTGACATTGTACAGGTATGTGAAAACACATATTTAATTATACTATTTAGTAAAAGCGCTAAGTGGTTTGTCAGTTCGTTAGGGGCACATTTTATCATGCTTTGCCATTTGCTTTGCTTTTTTCTGGCTTATCTGATGCTGTGATTTTTTTATTTTTTTTTTTAACGATGCTCAGGCAGCACTGACAACAGGAGGGGCACTCAGTGGCATATATTAATAATGCACCACAACATTAGGTAGGAGGCCTCTATTAAACATCTTATAATTTAAAATAAATAGCTCTCTGAGCTTTGAATTAAAGGGTTCTGCAGGTTCAGGTGCTTACTGGTAAAATCAATTTAAGGGAGAAGGGATTTCAGCCGTGTGAACCCTATGGTGAGCAGCCACATCCTGGTGATGTACCAGGCTGCACACAGGCGCAACGGGTCGAGCTGCCTGAGCCCAGGGTCCACGTGCAAAGCAAAGGGGAGATTCTCCCTGGATCACGTGTGGCATGTGGTGCAGGGTGTGCCCCACATCACTGCGTAATATATCCAAGTTTCTTCATTAGAAAATGAGTGATGTTACCAAACTGGCGTGATTTCAGAAGACAGAGAGCTGGAGTGAAAAGAAAGCTACAAATGCAACATCAGATGATTTCTTGCTTGCTTAAGAAATTTGCCTTATTAAGTAATAGATGAGTCACCACTATTCCCCTAAAAATGGGCACGTGTTTTATGTAATGGTGTGTGTACATTCATGCCATGACTCATGATCTGGCCTGGTGAATATTCATGTTCTTCCTTTCCAGATTGACTGCTGCTCTTTATCACCATTGCAAAGTATGCACAATAACTTAAGAATGTCAGGTTCATTTTTACTGAATGTGAGATTTCCCCAAAAACATAATCCTGAAGTGATTTATTTTCACATTATTTTTTATTTAGATGCATGTATGTATTTAGGTGTGTTTTCCTGTGGGTGCATACATACTGGTAACAAATGCCATATATATGGTAACTTAGAATTATGAAGATATTCAACCACACATGGGATTGAGCACTGTGCTGCAAAAACTGCTGAAAATTGTGGAGTCTTCTGTTTTTTAAATAAGCATGGCTTTAAAGCTCACAAAAAGTTAGCTACAGAAAGCCAGGCAAGTGTTTTTGTTGTTTTGTTTTATTTTGGGAGCAAACATTGCAAGTGCTCATTTCCAGACCTTAATGCTGTAAACAAAGAGCTGTCATGCAAAGCATTTAAGAGAGGAGAGAAAAATTGGTTTTCATGTAAGAGTTTAGTACTTCACTACAACCCTGAAAAGCTGAGGGTAAAAAAACCTACCACACAAGTTTTTCCACCAATGTTACATTTGATGTTTACCACGTCACACGGCTGAATTTAAAAAGGGACTGAGGGGATGTCACCCCGGTGGTGGCAGAAGCGGGGGGTCTTTACAGCCACAAGAGCTGCCCTGGGGGATTCTGCAGACTCTCAAACCTCTGCGTGGCAGGGAGAAAATACACATGATGCCTATAGCAAGTGTTGACTTTTTAATGCTGGTACTGAATGCTTTCAGTTGTTTATCAATAAGGATGAAGCAAAATCCAAACTTTAATTCACGATTAACATCATACACAGTGGCAGGTAAACATCCCACACAATAATAAGGATCCCAAAATATATCTGCCAAGGAGGCTGAGGGATGCTCAGCTGGTCCTTTTACATAGGTGAATTTCAGCCACTGGGCACATGCTTATTTAAAAAAAAAAAAAGGCAGTTTGGAATGATATCTACACACAGGGAATACAAACAACTATGGTGTAATCATTCCAAGAAGTTAGGACAGTATGTGATGAGACTCAGATTTATTCTGTTGTAGTATTTCTGTGTGTCTGAGCTGAGAGAGCAAGTTTATCATTGCAGGGAGTAGCAGAGCATCTACATCTTCTTGTGAGGTTCCCAGGTGCTCTTCCACCAAGGGAAAATAAAAAATAAGGATGCTAGTCTTACTGCCAGAAGGTAGATTAAGATCTCTTCTGTGTTCTTGTATTGCCTTGAAATGTCTGGAAAAGAAATTAATGCCTTTCTGACTCAGTATGAGGAAAGATACAGAGAGGGAAATTAATGCTATTTGGTTTTGGACAGAATGGTAGTGATTCATTATTATGACCCTACAAAGTATCATTACTTGAGCTTGTGTCTAAGAAAATCCATTTTCCTCTTGCTGTGAAAAAATAAAATATTCTGTTTTAGTTTGCAAGTAATTAAATAGTTATTTTCTGTGTTGGAATTAAAAAACAGTGGTAAAAAGCGGTGTTTGGGGAGGTTTCCCTAAGGTTTTATTAAGTGTTTTTTACACCGATTTATCTCCAGTACCTGCTGGGAAAACTTTCAGAATTTCTTGCAAAACTGAAGAGGGAGTATCAAATAATTCCTTGGAAAGAAAGTCCCTAATCAAAGTGCTAGTAAGATGGTCCCCAGTTCAAGAGTGGCTCTGGAAAGTATTTAAATACTTAAAAGTAGGCATAAGCACTTCTCTGGACTGCATCTTCAGTTAATTTAGAAGTGAGTATCTGCAGAATAATCATTAGGTTTTGATTTTTCTTTTCCCACTGAAATGATTGTGAAAATGTGCCTCTGTGTTGATAGTGCATGTATTGCTTTCAAAAGACAGGAAGATTTCCTGATGCTACCAAGTGACTAAAACAAATTAGGCATTTCTACAGTTGCCACTTTTCAGCATATACTTGAACTGTAGGTTCCTCAGATGCCTGCGACCTCAACAGGTGACCAGAGGTGAGGAGCTGGCATCGCTGTGTGCATCTCAGTGGTGTGATGAGGCATATGTTGGTGCAGCTTTAGGGTTCTCATCCTCACATCATGCAGACTGGGGTCCTCACGGTTGCGCTCTCCCACCTGGACAGGCAGTTTTATTTCTGGCCTTGGGGAAACAAAAGGAGACAGGATATGCTGGTCTTACCCTGAGCTTAAGTAGTAGGGACAAGTATAGGCTGTGTATCCAGGGATGGGAGCTCGAAAACACCCCCAGGTTGGACAGCTTTGCTCAGAAGCACATTCCTGATCCAATAGTAGAATAATTTAGGCTGAAAGGGACCTCTTGAAGGTCTCTAGTCCAATCCCATGCTCAAGGCAGGACTAACTTCAAAGTTAGATTGGGTGTCTGGGGGTAACCCCCAGCTGTGTTTTGAGTATCTCCAAGGATGGAGATCCCGCAGTCTCTCTGTCACCCACTTCCCTTGTCTGACCACCCTCACTGTGGTTTCTTTTATCCTTTTTCCTGTTTTATACATGATTTCCTTAGATCTATCACTGTGACAGTTGCTTCTTGTTGTTTTGCTGTGCAGCTCTTGGAAGAGTCTCACTGTCTTCTCTATAAGCACTAGCAGGTAGCTGTAGACAGCAAATACGTCCCCGTTCAATGCCTTTTCTCTGGGCTGAAGCAAACCCAGCGTTGAACCGAACCCAGTATTTAATGTGCTTCAGCCCCAATCACATTGGTGGTCTCTGTTGGACTTGCTGCATTCTCACACACCGTTTAAAAACTGATCTTCATAGAAATAGGGATGCATCTTAGTGGTGCTACAAAAAGGAGGAAGTTGAGTTGCAAATGTCCAAAATATGGAATTTTGTAAACATAAAAATACAGTTTTATTTGGTCACTAAAACTAAAGGGGCCCTTGCAAGGGTGTCATGAAAAGATGTATTTTAAAGCAACCTTCTGTTCCAAAGAAAGTTGAAAATGAATTTGGCAATGCATTAAAAAAATAAATTAGTAAAGATGCAAATAGCAGGAAACACAGAGTTTAGAGTGAAGAATGAAGCCTTAAATCTGCCTTCTTGAGCCTAAACTGTGTATCCTGTTATATAATTTAAAATTATTTTCTGTTTTGTAAAAGGCTTCATGGAGCTATAACAATTTACGTCAGCTGACTATCTGGCTCAGATATTTGTGGACTATCTGCAACTATTTTCCTGTCAAAAGTTGCAGTACTTGCAGGTCAGTTTACTCAACTTCAGATTTATCTGTACCTTATGGAGGTCTATCGTCAAAGCCAAGGCTGAAGGAAAAACTTTTGATTTAAAAATATGCTTGATCTTTAACAACTTGTTGGCTTTCATCTGCTTATCAATGAAATGTGAATGCGACTCAGAATTGGATGCTGCTGATAGTTTAGGAGGAAAAAATCTCTTTTGCTCACATATGGCCTTTGTGCGTTTGACAAACCGTTGGACGTTGCTTGTTTTTCTTGTGGTGAGGGAATGGCTAAAAGTCATTGCTTTTGATCATTAAGTACTTTGGTTTTTTACAGCAAGACTTACCATGAATTAATGTATCATTCTCCTCTCTGAGTCTGCCTGAGACTCAGGTTCTTTTTTTGGGCTAAACTGACAATCCTTGATTTCTTACCCAATTTCAAATGCATATTGTTAACATTCAGGTCCCAGAGAGTTATTAAATGATTTACAAGCGCTCAGGAGCTCTGCAGTCTGTCCAGGAGAGGCAGGATCCTGGCTGGGGGCCGGGGAACATCTCGAGTTCTCAGCAGGTGGCTGATTTTCTCCAGGAAAAAATGTTCTGAGCTTTGAAGGGTAAAACAACTAAAGACGAATGCATTTAATTCAAAGGAAAAAAAACCCAGTGTTTATTCCAAGAAAGGTTTGTTTGGTTGGTTTTTTCCTTTTAGCAAGAGTAATGGTTGTAAACACTCCCAAAGGCGTGTGAACCCCCCCCAGTGCCCCACCAGTACAGACTTAGGAACCACCGTAGCTTTTGTTTGCCTTCAACCTAACCTTCTGGAATATCTGAAAACTTCAGCATACCAAACTCTTGTTTTAAATAATTCATGTGTTCTTGATAGGAGAGAAACAAAAATGTTTTTCTAGCTTCAGTTTATTCTAAACTGGACTTAAAGACTGAAGGAAAAAAATGTGCCCAAAGAGCTCATTACTTACCTCTATCAAAAAGCAAGAGTAGCGTAGACAAGAACTTAGCTTTGCTGAATGTTTAAATTATAATTTTAAGGACTGTCAGTAGTAGATTGAACTGGAGTTGATGATTGACCACAAAATTCAGTATGTGTGCTTTGAAGTTAGCTATTGGAAAAAATCTGTGGTAGGCACAGGTTTTAATTCAAAATTATAGAGATATTTCTTAAATAGATGCAGAATTCATTAATAAAATGTGAATTATTTTTCTGGTACAGTGATGTGCTTAGAAGACTGTAGCTGAAGGAATTAGTCATAAAGTTTTACCTTGGGGAGACTGAGGGATGCAGTGAAAAAGAAAGCTGATGACTTCAAGCCAGAATCCATGTAAAATAATGTAAAGGTATTAACAAAGCAATAGGATGGTTAATTCTGGGGGTGGAGCCCAATCTTGAGCATTGCTGTAGTCAAATTCCCACACGTCATTTTTCAAAATGAACATGCAAAATGTTTCCTCTATTGATTTTAAGGCAGTTGAGATAGTGGTGGTGGGGTTTTGTTTGTTTGTTTGTTTTACCATTATCTTCGATAAAACCTACACCACTTTTGAAAACCCTTGTTATCCTGATGTCCTCTCCAAGGTATTCCTGCCACGAGAGAACCTGATGCTATTCTGGGATGAATAAAAATTATTCTCCAGGCAGTGAAAACTGAAAATAAAACAATAAATAAAGGCACTGTAGAAAAAAGGCGGTCAATGAGACTTGATAAGGGCTCTAGCACAGTTTTTTTCACAGAAATGTGGTAGAATGGAGCCAGAAGCATTAGCTCAGACCTAAGAGTCACCTGTTTTCCATGTAATGTTTTTCTTTCTGTTTATGCCGAGGTAAGAGGTGAAGGTCCATCACTGTTTATGCCAGACCTGATGATGGCTGAATTTAGGCAACATCAAAACAAGTGGTGATGCTTTTCTGGTGTGAGAGATTAGCTCTTCCTTCCTCCATTTCCTAGGTGCGGGGACCTGGTTGCACCCAGGGGTGGCTGTCGGTGGCAGCGAGAATGAGGGCTGCCAACTTCTTTCTGGACACCATCAGGGACAAGGTGACATACAGAGCAGTGCCAAAATCTTCGATTCATCTAAACCAGTAATTTGGGGGCTATAGGGTAAGGCAGAGCTCCTGCCAGTATCATTGCTTTTTTCTACACATCTCTCCTACATATGTACCCTGTTATTTCAGGTATTGCGTTTCCATAAGTGCACCTGGAAGATGCTTTTTTAGGGGTGTCTGTGATTTCCTTTTCTCTTCCTAGTTCTGTATTGGCACAAAAATAGTAATGGTTGTCTTCATGAGTCACTCCAAGTAATAGACAGGTGAATGGGCCAAGTTTTAAAAGAAAGCACAATCTCCTAGTAGCCAATAGTATTTAGCGTGTGATGTAGGCAGAAGGAAGTGATGTCATGAACCTAGGGTATATATTGCTGTGTTGCTTATCAATAAACGCCATTTTGCCATCCACCACATTGGTGTCTGTGTGCTGATGGCCCGAGCGGCTCAGTGTTTGTCGCCGTGCCGCTCCTGAACCAGGTCGCTGCGCCTTGCGAAGGCAACAATGGTTGTCTTCATGAGTCACTCCAAGTAATAGACAGGTGAATGGGCCAAGTTTTAAAAGAAATCATAATTTCTTCTAATAGCAAAGATGGAATTTGGAGTCTGAGATTCATTTTTACCATTATAGTTCTAATTCAGAAAATTTAGTTTCTCAATATCATAGCATAATTTTACTCTTGCATATAGAACGTGCATTTTTAACTACTGAAAGGAGTGTGGGGGGAGGATTACTGAGAAATCTGTTAGATTTTAGAAAATGTAATTTTCTTGCTGAGAAGTTAGTGTATACCACATTTGCAGAATTTACTTTGTGTAGAAAGCATTTTGCTCAAAGTCTTTGTGTGTGTGTGTGAAAAGTTCTCATTTAGAACAAGAAAATTAATTTTGAAGTCTCCCTTTCTTAGACCTTCCTGGCAAAACAGATTTTTCTTTTTTTTTCCTCCTGAGAATAACTTAATTCCAAGGAAATTGGTTTTGGTGACTAGTATAATTTTGGAACCTCATGCTTTGCAGTACATTAGTAGCCAAATAACATACATTTTATTTTTAATAATAAAACTGATGAATAAGCAAGTGATAATTCTGCCTGCTGATTTTTTTAACTCCATGCTCTGATGCAACATCATTCATGTAAGAAAACGTTATTGCAAATACATTTGTGAAATGCAAGAGAGAATGACCCTACTGACCATTTCAGAATTCAGTCCTGAGCAGTTACAAAATTAGACATTTTTAACTCAGAAATCTTATCTTGCAGTTGGGTTGGTTTTGGGGTTTTTTATGATCCAGAGTTGAGGCATCTTCTTGCCCATGTTCCTTTGGCAACCCCAACTAGCACCTGCCAGGAACATCAAGCTCATTCACATCTATTGCAAGAGTAGTGGTAGCGTCACCTTCTCCAAAACCTCCAAGAGCTCAGACTTGGGAAGAAGTAAGACCAAGGCTGGGTGTCCTGCTGTCTGACCACGTCCTCATGTTTGGGCATGAACTTTCTGCTCATCCTGCCAAAGTATTATTGTGGCATGAGCAGGAGTGCCCAAGAGTCACAGAGCCAAAAAGAGAGAGTTTCTGGAGACCCAGAAATTCCCACTGGCTTTAATGGGGATGTCCTGCACAGCGAAGCTCAAGTGCCACAAAGCTGCCTAGTGCCTCCTTCACTGTGGAAAGGTGATTTGGCAAAATGGTTAATTCTGTTCACAGCTTTAAAGTAAAAGCTGTATTTTGAAAAAAAAAAAAATACTCTGAAGTATTTTGAAACTTTCTAGAGACTTTTTTTAGACCAGCTAAATTGAAAAAATAAATGGTCCAGTGACTACTTGCTAATTCATCTGCATGTGCAGCTGCAAAATTATTTTCTGTGCACATAGTGCAAAACTTCTTCCTAAATATGAGGTTTAGAGACCCTTTGGGAGTAATTAACTATAATGCAGAAGCAAATCTGGGTTCATTGTACGCACTGCTCATTTAAGAAATGTTTTTGTGCACAAAGCCCATTAGTAAGTTTCCAAAACCTCCATGAATGTTAAACATTTTATTATAGGACTCTGAGCGCTTCTTATTGTACATAAAATCTAATGTAATCCCATGAATTACACTTAGCTTTTGATCCCTGGGTAGCAAATTGCTGTGTCACATGTGTGCCACAGTGTATTCAAGGGCTAAAATCTGGCTTTTATTTAGTTACTCATTTAACAGTGATAGAACAGCTCTTTTCCTGTGGACTACACAAAAAGTTGAGGATATGCTCAACATAAGTTGCATACTATTGATTTTATTCTACTTACTGGTCGACTTCCATACAGTGTGTGTGGTTTTTTTGTTGTTCTACTAACTGCTTTTCTTCTGTGCTTTTAGTCCTATGCTATATATGGTTGTTGGGATCTTGACTCTGATGCAATGGAAATGCAAAGCAAAGCTGATGTTTTAATCAGTTGTACACGATTGGCAGTCAAAACAATTGAGTTCCTGAGGATGTGATTAAGCCAGGATTGGGAATACATGCCCTTAGCCTCAGTGGGTGTAGGCATGTGCCTGAAGTTAAGAGTATGTTTAATTTGCTGAATTAGGTCAATGCATGAGGCTAATGGACTCCTTCAGAGGCAGCAGCGTGATGCTTTCTGGCCTGTATTACATGAGCGGTCAGGGGATGTAATCTGACTTGCCCTCACTATCAACTAATTTGTGAAGAAACACAAATCATGTGAGATACTCTGAGGAAATCTATCCTGCTGACTGTGTGTGTTATGAGGGTGCTGATACTTGCACGTGCCGGGCACTAGTCCTGGACAGCAGGCCAGTGGGGACTGGGCTTACTGGCCCAGCTGTGTGCTGGTAATTAGCACGGAAGCACAGTGGCACAAAAACAGATGAAGAAGAGCAGAAATGACTGCTCAGCTTTTATAGAAGTTTGTCTTTTCTCATCTCTTAACTCTTTGTTATCTGTTTGTTTGGAGAGTTTGACGGCATAGCATTGTGTAATGTTACCTAATATATATTGCATCCTATCCCCCATTTATTTCCCAATAAAAAACAAACTATAGTCTTCATCATTAAAGGAGAGTTAATCATTAACATCTGAGGGTTTTTACAACACCTGCACTTTATCTCAGAATATTCAAAATATATCCAAACACTTCCATTTAAGGTGATGGTTTACACCGTGCTTTGGCTGCACTATGTGGATTGGTTAGAATTTCATGCAATTACTATTTTACACAGCGGCAGAGTATCTGTGAAGTGGCTATCAATTGAAACATATTTTGCTCTCCAGACTTGCTTTTGCAGGTTTCACAAAACATTTAATTAGTGATAATCAGCTTTTAACCAACCAGAGCACACTGATGTGATTCTCTCCCTCTCTCCCCCATAATTGTAGGCATAGTCTGTACCCATAAGATAAATTACTTTCAGTCTGGAGAACATCCTAGCCAGCAGGAAGGGAGAGAATAAGAATGTCATTTGCATGGGGATAAAGAAGGTGCTGTATATACTGTGATTTCAGTGAAGAATATACTTTTTCTTTCCTTTTCAGAATGGTGGACCTGGAAACCAGCTGGAGATTGCAAAGTCTCCTTTCCCTCGAGGTTGCTGGTCAGTGGTCATCTTCCACCACACCCAAGGAAACTAGAGGAGCTCCACGCTAACTTCTGTAAGGTTTGTTTCACTATGGAAGATCAAATGATTTTTTGGCTCAGGTTTTGTGAAGTTCGGCATCTGCCTTGGACCCGCAATTTGGAAAAAGGATCATCTCTGAGGCACAGTTAAGAGACAGAAAAACCAGTTCCAGACGATGAGCACTTTAAGTAGCACTGGAATATTACTCAGCTTAACGACAGTGTCTGTCACGCTGGATTTTAGTTTACATGGTGGTCTGATGGCTTGGTCCTTAAGCAGCAATTTGACTCTAAATCAGAGTTTGCCTACATCTGATCCTCTTAATGCCTCTGAGAAGGGCGAAGTCTCTCGGATGTCCGTGAGGGAGAAGAACTGGCCAGCCCTCCTGATCTTGGTTGTCATCCTGCTGACCATTGGGGGGAACATATTGGTAATTATGGCTGTGTCCTTGGAGAAGAAGTTGCAGAATGCCACAAACTTCTTCCTGATGTCCTTGGCGGTGGCAGACATGCTGGTGGGTATCCTGGTCATGCCCGTGTCGCTCATTACAGTCCTGTATGGTAAGTGGCTTCCCTCCTTGTTTGACTATATGCTTTCGCAGGGAATCCCCTAAGGCTGCAACAATCTACTTTGCCCAATTTTTCATGTGTTGGTGGCTTGGGGAGTATCAGTGTGGACTTGGCCATGGGTCTGTGCTGAGGTTCACAATCTCCTGGGTAAGGATGATGCTCTGCTGGGAGCAGAGCTTGTTTCCATGCTGCTGGGAATGACCTGTGAATGGTGTCAGCATCGGATTGTTTTTTGTTTCTTTTTTTAATTGCCGAGGCCACCCAGAGAAACTGCAACAGTAAGTCAGCTTTTTACCTTTTGGTTGGACTGCCCCAAAATTAGCTAGGACACAAGAGCTTAGGGGAAAGCTGAGGAGTGTGTTTGTGACTGACCCAGCTCTAAGCCAGGTTAGAATCAGTCCTTGAGCTCCCACTGATATCAGTGGGATTTGAGCAATAATGTGGTTAAAAAAGGAGGTTTGGTCTAGTAGATTTGGCATTCAAATAAAAGCTTTCACTCTTGGCATTTATACCTGAGCCTGCCTTGTGCCTTTCAGGGGGTCATTTTGCCTTTCTGTGCCTCAGTTTCTCCATCTCTAACCTGAGAAAATGCCCTCTGTTTTAAAACACTGAGATCTGCATGTATAGGTGTAAGCATTTATTGCTCCCTTACCGTATTAGGGTCGGTGTGTTTGTGCTGAAGTGAGGCATTGCTCCTGCATTCAAGTGTAGAATCACTGTTAGCGCTTCAAAGGAGTAGAATATCAAGCACATCCAGCTCTCGCATCTGTCTGAGACTCCGAATCCGATTTCTTTCAGTGTGGTGCTAGGACTCTCATCCCTGGATATTAAAAAGGGGTATTGCGTTTGCCTCTATATATCTGGTCATCATGTTTGTATACTCGCGTATCAATATAATGTGTGTGTGTTTAATAGATAACACTTAATCATTTCTGAAGTCTGGTTTCAGATTTTCTTTGAAAAGTATTTTAATATTGATATTTCTTGGAAACTAATAATGCTGTTTACTTACAGATTTGATTAGAAATTGGTTTACTGTCCTAGAAAGTAAAATGTAGGGATATTTATGTGACTTCTCTTGCCTAAATGATTAAGTCAGACAGATTAATTTCTAAAACACATTGATCAAGCATACATAATTTCAAAGCTTATATAACTTGTCTGCAGTGAGTTAAATCAAATATGTGATTTAAGTACAGACCTAGCCATTGATCTTATGCATAAAGCTTTTTATTTTGGCCTGTCAGAATAGTTCCATCTCCAAATCTTCTGCATATTACAACACGTGTATTTTATTTTTAGCATTTTACTCCAGTTCCCTGGAGCTTGAAAGGGAGCATAAAATACTGAATGATTTGATTGACCTGCACTTGCATAAATTCTGGGTTACCCGGTGACTCTAAAAAGGTGAATTTATAGAAGTGGTCTTCCTACATATATACTTTCCGAGTCTTTGGAAAGTAATGGAAATGGATTTTCTGTTCTGCCTAGAAAATGATTACTTAAGGTCGTTTAAAGGTGTAAACCATACTGCATATTTAGAGGCAAGTAAATATCATTGACCTGAAGAGGAATTGTAATTATTCGTCTTTTCTACCGGAGCACCAGTATTGGCTGTTGATGGCCCAAACTCTTCTCTGCAGGCAAATGGCACTAAATAGATTTTTTTGGCAAAAGTTATAATTTCAGAACAAACAGGCATGGAAAATTTGTGGAAATACTGTGAGAAATGGGAATAGCTGCTGTTATTTCTGGGGAGCCAGGAGGCTGCTAGAGCTGTGCTGTGTGCTGGCACTGCTCCCTTGGGCCAGCTCAGTAGCCCTTGCTGGGCTGGACCGAAGCAGGCGTGTGGCCTTCAGGCTTTGTGAGGGGAGGAGGAAAAGCTCCATTTGGAGAAAATTCAGAGGAACTTGTGGACTGATTTGAATAGGACCTCTGTGAAATCACTTCTCTATATTATTTAAACTACTAATTGCGGAAGTAAGCAGCAGGGCTGTGCTACTCCAGCAGCAAGGGGAGAAGGCTGCCAGAAGGAGTAGAGAAAGTCTGTCCCCTTTCCCAAGTGATTATTTGCTAATTCATCCTGAAAATAAACACTTGGTTTGACACCCAGAAGCTAAAGGGCCTGGGCTGACTGGGTATGTCTGAGAGAAGACTAAAGGAAAAAGGCTGAGGTTGTGTCAAGGGTATTGCTCCTCTTTAAATGCACCATTACATGCGGATGCCCTTTTCTGGGCATCTAGAAAAATCATTTAGGACATAAGACTAACAGGGCACATCAACAACCACAGCATTTGATGGTTCATGTAAATAAAACATGCATGCAAGAGCAAAGAGGAAAAGCAGGTTAAGCCTGTCACTCATCACTACATACAACTTGGACCAAACACAGCCGTGCCTTCCTCAGCTTCACAAGTGCTGGAGTCATCAAGCTTTTCAGAGTCCTATACCTATTTCTAGCTTTGGCAGGGAGGGGAGGCAGGTATCTTGTGTATTATACTCAGCTTGGTGGACCAGTTCTTATGGCAACATGAGACAGCAGCTGGAAAGGCTCTTGGCAGTGATGCAACATTAACAAATGCTGTTATTATAACTGTCAGCCTCCAGAAATCCATCACTTGTTCCCAAGTCTGTTTCATCTGGTGTCATAAGTAGCATCCCTGCACCATTGCACACACTGGTTTTGAGGACAAAATCTGGCCTCTTGTGTAACATGGGTTTTCTTGGCTTAGTTTCCTTTGACCTATAGTTTTTGGAAAAATGGTTCTTCTTACAGCAGGCTGCAAGCACTCTGGATGCCACAGTGGCCAGTAAGACAGTGGACTTTATTTTGTTTTCTAAGAGCTAGAGGTCAAGAAATCCAAACATATACAAATGCTTTAGTAGGTTTTCTATTCTGTTTGACATGTAGCACACAAGCCAGTATCAGTGATTAAGGGGGCAAATATTCACACAGCAGAATTCCTCTGAGAGTAACCGGGGTTCATGGCCATGGACCGATCAGGGAGAGCATTACTGCTTGGAGATGTAATTGTGAACATACAGTCATTTTCACTCTGTATTTTACCCTGTGCATTCTATATAGCCTGCACATTATGATACTGGGCTGTTTCAAAAGCTGCCATATGCTGTATGGAGAAACATATGCAGCACATCTCTTCCAGATTTGTAGAAGTCACTTTTAATCTATGTAATCAGAAAGGAACCTTAAAAAATACATATAATAAATAGAAGAGTGATGAAGTTGCTTTTAAGTTTCCACATCAGCTCTCCCAGCCCCAATGATAAATTCTAGTTTGCAGAGTATGTTCATTTCCTTACTTTTCAACTAATGAGGTAGATGAAGTAGATTTCACTTCAAGTATAACCAGAAAATTGAATAGACACCCTCCACAAAGACTTCTGGTTTTCAGTGGTTTTGTTTTCTTAATTAAAAGAAGGGAAAATCAAGTTGTCAGTTAATTCAAGAATCTTATTACAAAGGAAGGGGTGGCAGGATGCACCATGCTGGATTTTTCACCAATTAGTCAGTGCTCTGATATATTTATCCATTAGTCTTTCTTAAATGTCTTGTCAAATGCAACTCATCGATTAGTCCAACTTAGAACGTTTTCCATGGCATGCAGTTCCTAAAGAACTAAACAAATTAGTATGCTAATTAATAAGCATGTATTGAGGAGAGTAAATGAGAAATTAACATCATGTTTAATCTCAATGGAGAAACTTCTGATTAATTAAAAATACTTGTGTGGTAAGGCATCAGGTATTCTGGACATAATGGAGCTTCTGACAACACATGGAGATTGTCTCCTCTCCTCGGAGCATTTTAGGGACAAGCAGTGGTGGGTTTGCATTGAGTCTAGTGTTTATGGGCATGAAAGAGAGAGTTGCTTTTTGTTTTCTAAGACTAGTGAAGGAATGCAAGAGAATCTCATCAGCTGATCTGAGTGGAAATTACAGAAGGTATTAAACTTTCTTCGTTCTAATGAAATGGGTTCACAGCTGCTAACAAGTTGCCAGAGTGTGGCCAACAAGGGGCCAGCACACTCATCTGTGACTCCAGGTGCCCAGGCTTCTCTATTTTCTCTGAGTTTCAAAAAAACACTGTAATGCTGGTGGCCCGATGCAGCTTCCAGGAAGGCTGGTATTAGATTCAGCATCCATTAGCCCCAACTGCTGGAGCAGCTTCACATCCAAATTACTGTTGTTATTGATAATTATCATCATTATTATGTGGTGACAGAGATGTGCTGAGCACTTGCAGCAGACTTCACTGTTTATTCCCCCTGCAGAGGGAAGGGGGGGGGAGGGGGGAGCAGAAAGAGCTGTCAGTCAAACAGCCTGTTCCGCAGTCTCATTTTGCCTGACCCTGATTTGCCTTTCTAGGGTGGCACTTGCTATCAGCAGTGAACATCTTGCAGAGAGACCTGATCAGGCAAGACAAGAACAAGGTGTTGCTGAATAAGTTCCCAGGCACAGTCGATACCTGAAAGGACAGATGGAGGGTGCCTGGGGTGTTTGTAATGCAGATCTCCTCAGCAGTGCCAGGGCACCTTGATGATGCCGGGTATTTTCTGAAGCTGCAGCAAGGAGCAATGTGCTCCTTCAACAGCTGGGGCCATCTGCTCTGTCTCTTTTTTTTTAATTTAATTTTTTTCCCTGCTGATTTCTAGTAATGACTTTCTAGGTACAGGTTAGTATTTACTGCTGCCAACCAGCTACAGGCACCTGCGCCCAAATGCTGTGTGGGAAGGATACAAGGAGTTAAATGTAGGGGGGGGGTTTGGCCGTTCATTCTCAAAAAAAAAAAAAAAGAAGAAAAAGATGAAATAGAAGTGATGTTTCTTATACGGGAGTTTACTTAACTCTTTTAGTGTATTCATGGTTGTGAGTTAAATGTCTGCAGTCGTGTATATGTGTGACTGTGTCAGTCCACCTGGATTAATTAACAGTCTTCCCCTTCTGACAAACTCTGGGCTTAGTTTTTAGCTAGTTATTGTATAATCTAGTCATTGGCTTATGACTGACATAGTGAACTGGTGGGATCACCCTGCATTATTTTAACAGAACAAGTTGTGCTTAAAATCCATCAATGGTCTGGAAAAATGGTAAACCCAAAATCCGTGAACTGGCAGTGAACACTTTGTCCATGACCCATCGTGCTGCTTTGGTGTTGTCCTCCCTGTGCCACGCTACCCCGGATGCCTCCCTGAGCCGGGGCAGCACTGTCCCACCAGTTCTGGGCTGCGGGACCAAGGGGGTCCCTTTCCTCTCCCAGTTGGTTTAACTGCCTGTGTTGCTGCCAGTAGTAACTGCTGCTCCATGCTCAGCTCTGCTAGCAATGGGGTCAGCTGAAATTTTTCGATGTTCTAGGATTTTTGGAGGCCTCCCAGCCTGGCCGATGGGCAGAGTGGTGCCTGGAGCCAGGGCTGGCATCATGGCAGTGGAGAGCAGAAACACCGTGTTGATAAAAGGAGTGAGAACAAGCACAGTATCACCAAGGCTTCATCCCCAGAGAGCACCGGCAGCGTCTCCTGGCGCAGTGGAAGCTCAAGGAGCTCTTTTAACATGAATATTTATCAGGTTTAGCGTTTAGGCCCTCCTAGGGCTACACAGATACTTACTAATTGCTTCTCTCAATACTGTAGTGAGGCTTTAAATATTTATATGATTGATATTAAGTCTTAACATGATTACTGTCAGGAGAAAGGTGAAATCTCATCTTGTTAAAATAATGCCCTTACAAATGATGCCAGAGGCACAACACCTTCACTCAAAATGAGCCAGAATGGAGCAGCATCGGTTCCTGTATGTGTTTGTTGCCTCTGATCAGTGAGCTGGGATGGTGGGAAAGAGCAGAGGGAAAACAAGTTTTTTATGGCTTATAACCAGGATCCTCGGAGAGCAGCTGAAAGAGAAGAGAAAGAAAAGCCAGAGACTCGCATAAGAGCAGTGAAGACAAGGTAAATGGCTGCAGCAAAACCCTGGGGGTGAGGGTAAAAGCCGTGGGCTGCCAGCCCAGCCACGGTGTGAGCCAGTGCCAGCTGAGCCTCCCAGAGCCTTATAAACATCCACCTCTGCCCTGAGAAAATTGTTCAGGTGCGTTTATAAGGAAATTATTTTGGGGGATGTTGATGGGCCTTAGTTCTCTGACCCCCAGAAGCAAATGCTGCCGTTCTGAATACAGACCCTAATATCTTGTGCAGGTGATGCTCAGAGAGTGGGATCTGCTCTGCTGTGGGCAGGGATGCTCTGAAGATGGTCCAGGAGCTGTGGGGATGGCTGCAGGCATGGGAGGAGGTGCTGGGTGAGATACACTTCCCTTCAGAATTATTTAAAATCTCTGGAAAAAAACAAACTACATAGTTACAGGGACCCTAAGCCTACCAACAGCTACAGTGAAAATAAGAAAGGAAATAGCAAAATATAAATGGTTGCAGTTATCTAAAATATAGACTAAGGTCTTAATGAATGGAAAACCCTGGAGAATGAGTCTGGAGTATAACTGCAAGACCAAATCAGACTAGAGGTCCAACTAGACTAATATTTTTGTCTCTAACAGGGGCCTGAGCAAATTGATGAATTTTCCTGTGCCAGACTGTTACAGAAAAGCCTTCTCAAGGGGGATGCTTACTCCTAGACTATATTGGCTGGTGTTTGACTTGTGCCCTGTATTGTGAGAATTATATCCCGTTATCTGTCTCAAGGTTTTGTTTAGCACTTTGTGATAGGATATTCAGGTACCTAGAAATGGTCAGTCATTTTAAAAATCCTGCCAAGTCATGGCCTTAGCTGCATCTTGACTACACCAAGTTCCAGATGGCAATTGCATTGTTTTCAGAAATTATTCTTCATGCATGTTAATTTCAAATGCATGACCTTTCTCTTTGTACTGAGTAACCACTACAATTTATTCTTCTGCTAGAGTGTGAGTGAATGGAAACACCTAGGCTGCTTGCACTATCTACTATGTCACAAACTCAGATGGGTTTTTTTGCTCTCCAATGACACCTTGTACCTGGGATGTGTGCAATGAAATTTGTATCCAACAGCATGTATTAGTTTGTTATCTTTTGCCATCAGTGGAATCCATTGGCTGCTACGCTAGGCGCTCATCCAGCGGCATTTATTCTCTTTTGAAGTCCCCACAGCTTTCTTGTAACCTCAGCTAACCTAAATAATTCTGTGAAATCTAAAAACACGCTACCTGATTGTTCACCCTCTTTCCAGATTATTAAATACATAGAAAACTAATTCAGATATTGAGTCTCCTGCTACTGAATTTTCTCCACGTGAACAACTGCCTGTTTACCTAATGTGACAAATGGGATTAAATTGTGGCATATCTCTGTTGCTGTTGGGAAAGAAAGCTCTGTATGGTGTGCCCTGAATCCATGTAAAAACTGCTTTTCTGCTACCCAAGGTTTAAATTGTGCTTGGGAGGGCCTGGAAATACTAAATAGCCTCTTGGATACTCTCTGTATCCTGTTGAATATGGGACCCTGGTTGTAAAATATTTTGAGGCGTCTAAATGTTAACTTGCAGGATTTTCCAGAGACCCTGAAAATATTGCACCCTATGGTGACACTCTGCTTGATCATGTTTGGAAATCTCATTAGGACTCTACGAAGCTTTAGCTTGCGTTGGTAGAAAACTGATGGCTTCTGGTCAAGTGAGAGTCAAAGGCTGAAGAGCTGAAATCAGCACAGGAGCTCAGGACTGGCGAGGTTCAAGGTACCTGGCAAGAGGAGGGAGTGATGCTACATGCCCTTTCTCAGCAGTGATTAAATTTTGTCACTTGTATTAGCATCAACCTCTTCCAAAACACTTCGAGTAGGAGCCTTTAATAGTTATATTGAAAGCTGGCTTTGCTCCATAGACATGAAGTTCTTCTTAATTTCATTTCTGATCTCATCTGAGATTATCTGTACCTTGTTTTTGGCTTTTTATCTTGTTTATTTATTTTTTTTTTTTAATTGTTAATGTGGGACTGCACAGTAAAGACTGGAAGCCGGACTAGTGGGGAAAGTGTCATCGTCTGAGCAGTGCAAAGCACTTTGAAATAAAGACCATAGTGCTCCACGGTACGAAAGAGTCATCTTGCTACTCTTAAGGCAGAATTATTTTTAAAATTTGTCACAGGAATTTAACTTATTCTAGCCTTTTTTTTTATTCTTTCTCATTATTTTGATGTGTCTTTTTATTGATGTCTGAAAATCTCCTCAAGGTTTTTGTATTCTTTTTTTATGAGAGATGAGAAATCAAATTTGATATTTGCAGAACGGCACCAATATGAGCTGGATACAGTCATTTGGACTTTTTTTTTTGTCTAACTGATGAAATTCCATTGTTCATCCAAGGAGCAGCCCCATCTCCAGATCTTTCTCAACAGACAGGTTGTGTATGACTGTAGTGCAATACTCTCCACTGAGATAAATACTTTATATGACATTAGCATGAATGCCTTATCTTTCTTTCTGTGTCTTTCATTTCCTCAATTAATTTCATAGAAAAAACTGCTGGACACTCTTCTGGAAGGCATGTTGCAGTCTTTTAGTAGCTATGCAAAATAAAAAATTGTTTTTTTTAAAAAAAAAAAAGGCTTAGCCCTTGATGAAGGTGAGTTGAGGTATTTGATTTTTTTTTGTTGTTGTCTTCCTCTCCAAGAGGTCATGCAACAATCCAAAGACAATAAGAATATTGGGTGGACCAGGAATGAAGAGGAAATACAACTGATGTCAAACCATGGATGCAGTTAAGTGACAAAAGGTGTTTATGTGGGCACAGCTATCCCCTGATAGACAGACACGGGGCTTAAACTTGGTTTTGTTTTCAATGAAATAACATGTCACCAGTAACATCTGTACTGATTGTTCCTATTGTCTGGGAACATTCATTTGGCTGAAGTAGCTTCTTCATATACTCCTTTCTAAGCCCCCTTGAAGTTTTAGTCCTCATCAAGTTGAGTAAGAGAAAGATCAAAAACGGGCAGCCCATAAAACTGGAGAAGGGTCATCTCGACCTCTTCCGTGAAGAGCTGGTGCCCTGCTATGTAAAACAAGACATACAGAGAGCACTGATGGTGAGGTTCTGGTCTAGGAAGGAGACAGTGAAAAGTTTCCTGGTCAAGCTTATATCTTGGCTTTCTTTCTGCTGAGTTTCTCCTTTTGAGACAATGCATGGATTTTGGTTTCAAGACTTGCAAGCAAAGGAACAATCCATAAATAAATTGTATAAATTCAAGGAAGCAAGTCAGGGAAGTCTCTGCTGCCTGCAGAAAGACTGTTGTCAATTAGGAGGTTTATTTTAATTATGTTAAAGCATTGCTTTGAGTTGGATTTGAGTTCTGAACAATGTCCCAACCTAAGGTTGGCTAGAGCAAGAAGTGCTACAGAGTGCACTTAACTCCTCTGGAAAGTAGTTTTGCATCACTTCTAACATCTGCAGGATCTGTCTTCCTTCTAGTGGATTAAATTGTAACAGTGTTCAGTGTTTGACCTGCCATCACTTCTTTAGGCAGATGGTAATGTCCTTTATCAGTAACTGAGCTGTTTTTCCTGTGTGTGCTGCAGCTGCATGGACAGATTTAGAAAGCTTGTCACTTTTAATGTAATAGGAACTGGCCCCATAAAAACTCAGATTTTAGTAAAACCTTGGCTTGCATTGTAAATTCCTCCTAAAAAATTCTGTGGGACCCACTGTAAATCTCCTGTATGGAAGCTCTTTTCTCTCCTTCAGGACAGATCTGTCCCTTCCTTAGCAGGCCTCTGTGTGGCAACAGCAGCTGGTAAATTTGCAGCATTATCATGGCAAGTGGGATGTGACACCCAAGGAATATATTTCAGAATATTGGGAGGGAGAGGAGCAGGCAGGGCTTGCTGGTAGTACACCCCAAGTATCATCTGAATTGCATCCTTGGAGATCCTGTGCCCCATGAGAAAGGATCACAGGCAGCTCCTTGTGTCAGCGATTCCCGCTGTGTTTGTCTGGCAGGACGATTTGAGTCTTTCCTCCAACACATGTGAGAACGTGCAGCCACACCAAACCCCAGCCCAGGCCATGGTCTTTGCCGCGTGCAGCGTGTAGGGGCCAAAGTCAGAGTAAGTATTGTGGGGCAACGATAGCCCCACATAGCATAGGTGCAACCAACCCAGCCTCCATGATACTTTGATACCTATCTTACCTGCACTGCCATCTGTTACCCGAGGTAGGACAAGTGAACTGGGTGTTAATAACTGGCTGTAATGAATGCACAAGTGTCCCTCCTGGGCTTTCAGCAAGGCTTCATTAACTTTGGTTACGGACACGAAGGTCACATTCCACAAGGTGTACTGCTCTGTGTTTTCCTACTGAAAATGAATGCTGTTATTCTTCATTATGCACTCTGGAAGCGAATGCTTTACGCAGTGAAGCTCCCTCTGCCCTGTAGCTGCTCTGCTGTAGCTCGTGGGAGCCTGAACTCCATTGTGCCACACACCACTTGATGCCTCATGATGCAGAAAAGCAGGGAGCAAGGACCTCTCTCCGGCCACTGCTCTGGAGACATGTAGCATCCTGAGCAAGCGTGTCATGCCAAATAAAACTGCTCAGAGTGCGTTTGTCTAATTACATTTTTGATTAAAATATGGTGCGTTGCCAAAACTGAAAATTCTGTAGAAGTGTATCCATGTCTACAGCGCTTCTCCTGGGAAGCTGGAAGAGGAATGGGATTATTCTCGTTGCTGGTGAAGTATTTTTGCAGCATGTGGGAGTCCGAGTCCCCATTCTGCCAGCTTCATGATGATCTGTTGTGCAAAAATTAAAAATTTAGCCAGTAACATAATAATTGCTAAGGCGTATCGGACTATATTTCAAGCTATAAAGTAGAACTTCTGTCTTGAAAATGTGTATTTTTTAAACTTCAAAAGTTCTCATGTTTATTCTAATGCTGAATGAAAACAGATTTCCAACCCTGTCACACTGCTGAGAAACTCAAATGCTGTCCTTCAGTGTGCTCAAACAGCAAAAGCCACTCTAGGGCCATGAAGCTGTGCAATCCAGTCTGCAGTTTGCAGCATGTGCTGTGAACTGGGCAGCTCTCTGGAGCCTGTGGGAAACAGGAGCTGGTTTCTGTGGTCAGCAAGTGCCTTCCTCCAAGGAAGGAGCTCAGCGCGTCCATCTCTGACAGCGATGAAGACAGCTATGCCTGAGCTCCCAGGATGCACCAGGTCACATATTAGCTGTTCCCTACAAGCTTCTTGCCCATCATTTTGCCATTCCTCAGGTTCACTTGCATGTGGCAAGTCTTGTCTTTTTTTTGGGGAGGAGAGCAGAGGACCTCTTGCCTTAGGTCTCTAATCTTGCTTCCCGTACTGCTGAGCTCTGGATGATGTAACAAAGGGTTTGCTGTTGCAAGAGGATTTTCCCCAGAGTAAATCAGAGCCAGCCTTAAGAGAGAGTTTGAATGGCACCTTTCTTACCTGCTGTGGGTAGGACCTGGCACAAAACTGCCAGGTCCTTATGACTAAATTGAGCTCAGCTGTAATCCACATTGTGGAGCATCAGTTTACAAGACTCTGAAGACCAATTTCTGCTGTCAGATACAGAGGCAGAACTGTTACTATTTAATTTTTTACCACCTGCCTCTTTCTTGTTATTTCTTCGCTCTGCAACACCTGTATATCATCCAGCTCTGGCTTCAGCCTGCTTCTCGGTGTAGGCAGAGGTATTCTTTATTACCCTCCCTGTATCATTCCCATTGACAAGAGGATCTTGTTCATATGCCAGCTTTAGGAGAAAACACCAGAGAACAGTAAACATTTCACATTTGTAAACATGCTTTTTTGTTCCCCCTAACCTCTTGCTGTTAAGCAACCAGCTACTTTGCCTACTGTAGGTTAATGGAGCCTTTAGCCTGTGATCTGCCAGGGGTGATGCTGCTGCACATGGAGCTCAGGCTGCTCGGTCCAGCACGGGTGAACACAGCACAAACACTTCCAACAGCTTCTGTTTCTTGTAGCTTTCATCATGAGGGCTGGTCATGGAGAAGGTTGCATGTCTGCTTTCTGTTGGCTGCTAGAGCATTTATTGATTGCACACCCTTTGAATCAGCTTGCGTTAGATTTAGTTAAGCAACAGCCCTCCAGAGAGGTCGAGGGGATCATGGAGCCCCTGGGTATGCACTCAAGAGCAGGGTGCACATCAGCAGGTCAGGGGGCTGCGCCAGCATCCCAGCCTGGCAGTGGTGGGTGTCAGGTGTGAGTGAGCCACTCGTGCATCGTTCGCTAGTCTCGGCACGTTACAGCACTGCCAGGCTGAGTGCTAATCCTGGCCTTTTTCAGGAAAATGTGCTTGTGGCCCCGATTTTCACAGATTGTGAGGGATGCTGCGGAGACTCATCGTTTGCCCTGTGGGTTTGACAGGCTTTTTTGCGGACAGACCCTCTTGCAGAACGGCCTGAACAAAATCGGTTGTGCTAATCTGGAAAATGCTGCATGGAAGCATGAATCCATATTTCTGAGATTAAAGGTGACCTATCAAGTACAAAAAAAAAGTCTCCCCCCCCCCTCCCGAATGTAGAAAAATAAAAACCAGGAATATTAAAGAACAACCTAGATTTTATTTTCTAATTGTGTTACTGCCTCCTTTGCTTTGATCAGTGGCAGCAGGCTGCAGGTAGGTAACATCGTGTGATTTTTTCCCCTGTGCTTACAGACGGACATAGGGAATGGCTTCCTACAAAATGCACCAGGAGAGATCCTGACCATGTTAAAGTCAGTGGGAACATTGGCAGCAAGTTCAGAGAAGCTTGAGCTTTTGCCAGAGCACTTCTCTGCCTCCTCCAACCCTCTTTACACTCCTCCTGCCTGGTCATGACTAGCTCTTGGCATGACTATGGCAGCATCCTTCATCTAGAAGGGTCCCAGATGTTTTGCTGTTCTCCTCTGAGTCTAAGGAAATCTCTTCTGCCACTGCAATGCAGGTCCCTTCGTGGCATTGCTGTTTATTAGGTTTCAGCACCATCACACAAAGCATGAGCCACTCTCTTGTTAAAGCTTTATGGTACATATAGGTAAGAGAAATGAGCTGGCATTTGTCCAAGTAAGATGACCTAATGCTGCGCAGTGTGAAACATTCAGCTGGGTGCTGAAATGTGCTCCCAGCCTGTGCAGGTCTGGATCCTGAAGTGTATTTCAGTGGGCATTCACTTGCTTAATGTGGTTTGGGATGAAAAGCTTCTTGTGATTGGCTTTGTGAGGCTGGTTCTCCCTAAGGGGCTTCTCTTTTACTCAGTGTTTCCTGCTGGAAAAAGGGTGAACTCCTCTCTTCTGGTTTGTCTGAGACTGTTGAGGTTTTTTTATTTCATTGATTTTGGTTAAAAAGTAAAAATTTAAAAAGGCAGAGGAAGCAAATTCACCTTAGAGAAAGAAATATTTTGCTGAGCAACATGATCCAAATAGGAAAATGAAATCACAAAGAGATTCCAAGGAGAGTTTCCTGATCCCACAGGAATACAGAAGTGAAAAGGACTTTCTGATTCTCTGTGTCCTGTTGTTTGCTACCAAGTATTAGTAAGACACTGAGCTACTGCAGTCATATCTTACATCTTCCAGAGCCTGTTTCCTTTCAGGGAAAGGAAAGAGCCTGCTGTTGGGATGCTGAAGCCAGGATCTGTATGTGTCAGTGTGTAGCAACAGAAAGCCATGACAAATCTCTGAGCACCTTATCACAAAATCAAAAATTAATCTCTTTGCCAACCTCAACTTTCTTGCAAGAAGCAGTTTTTAAATAGAAAAATCATAACACTGCTGTGTGAAAAAAGCAGAGCCTCCATGTACCTTTGTACTTTGTAAGAAGTAAATGTGCTTTGCAGCTTTCCTTCAAAAGTTGATAAACTGGGCTGCTTCCCCTTTGCAGTTTTATCCAGGAGAACCTGTTATCAGTATTTCCTCTCTCACAGCTCTACCAGGGCACAAGAAGTCATCACTTAGGTCAGTTAGGCACATCATCTCTAAACCATTTAAGGCTGTGATCTGAAATAAAGCCAGAAGCTAATTGGTAATGAGAGCAGGTTGCAGAGCAGGTTTCTGTAACAAAGCCTCAGTGGGCACTTGGTAAGTGGAGGCAGTTTTTTTGCACCACTTCCAGCTCCACAGCTCAACTTGAGATGTGGTCTCACCCTAAAACACAGCATGGAAGCAGTCCTAGGTAAGCGCTAACCATGTGAAATATCACCCAGGCATCTCAGTGAGGATGGTTCCTTGGATGCAGCCTCTACAAATACGGCAGAAAAGATGGGCAGAGTCCACCTTTGTCTTCCTCCCAAGTTCCTGAGAGGTGAAGGGAAATGTTAAAATACTCTAGATGATTTCAGTGGATTAACTCCTACTTACACTAGTTGAACATATGGCCTTATAGTTTTCTAATTTACCCACAGCATGTATGCTGCATCCAATCAGAGAGCTATTTTTCATATTTTAGACACTAAATTAGAGAGGCATTTCTTGCCTGCCCAGTGTAATTGAGAATTGCCTATCCAGAATAAATCTTTTATGTTCAAGTATGACTCATTAGAATGATTTTGAATGGCACGTATTTAAATGCTGTTATTTAAAGCAAATAAAGATTTAGATCAAATTATATTTTTTATTTTTTGCTAAAAATTTTTGGAAGATGCAACAGGTTTTAAAATTCACAGCAGTGTAAAGCCCCAAAAACCTGGAGTGTGTATAGTTACATTTCTGTTTTACAGGAGTACTGATGTCAGTTTAAATACAGCAGCAGTTTTAATGCTGTCAGTGCAATCCTCTCATGCCCAATTTGCTTCTAGATCAGTGAAGCTAAACGTGCTTTAAAATGCATGAATCTTTGTTTACTTTTTATGACAGTAGCCTGTTAGATCCAGTAGTAGCTTTGTAAGTGCGTTGCCTCATTGTAATTAACTTTTATGAGTTTAGTTGAAAAGAAATATAAACTTACATGCTTTGTAGCAAACCAGAAATTGATACAAGACAATGAGAAAAGCGGATTTGTTATGTATATAAAAAGAAAGACCCTATGATGATAAACTGTTCTAGAGATAAATTTGCTGCTTTATAAAGGTGCCAGGCGGATCACTGAGATAACAAGTAAAACGAAGACAGCTAATGTATTTCCCACAGACAGATTTAGCCTCATCTGAAAGGAAGAACAGCACCACCTCCGGGCGCTGGGGCCACGTGAGGCACGGCCACCCAGAGTCTTCCTTAAGGTATGTTTAATCCCCTATTCTTAAACTTAAATTTTAAAATAAAGAGAAAGGATTTAACCAGAATTGCAGACATTTTACCAAGATTGAGTTCATTTTAGTCTATGTCATTGTACATACGTATTTACCTGTGATAGCTTTTAACAGGGACTTTATCTTAGATATTGATGCTAGTCCCAGCCTATGTGCCCCTTTGCAAAACTCACCTGAGTTTGGCTTCAGCTGTAGCTTGGGCCTCCCTCATTCTCACAATCTGTTCGCCATCTGGAGAAAGACCCAGTTAAAATGTGCACCGCCTCTCCAACCACACCACAAAGCCTGGTGCTCAAGCAGCATCTGCTCAGTGAGCAAGGATGCTGCCTGTGAACTGACATTTGCTTCTATTGATTTTTGTAAATAGTGTGATCTTTAAAAAAAAAAAGGGGGGGGGGGAAGAGAGGAACAGTGAATTCTATAGAATAGCAGAGCAGAGCAGAAAGGATAGCAACTCCTTGTAATCTTTACCGAAACATTAAGTTAACTTAGGAAAGTGGGAAATAAAATATTCTGCATTTAGAAACATCATATGTGTGACCTGGAGTTTAAAACACAGATGTGACCACAGCAGCCTGACCTGAGCTGTGACAGAGGAGTGCATCTCAATGGCTTCATCCATTCTGTCCATCCCAAACACCCCATACCAGTTATTACTTTTACTTCTGTTTTCTCTTACCCATAAAAGCCCTTGCTTCCCCTCCTAGAAAGTGCCTGCAGCTAAATCTAGCAACACTTTCACACACCAAATATCTAGGATGTATTATCCCATGCTGAGAACTTGTTATCTCTTCTCACTTACCCCAGCAGAGTGAAATTGGGATGAGGAACTAGTTAGTAGCATGTGTTTCTCAGGACTTGCCAACGAGCAGTTATAATTTCCAGGAATGGTCCTACTTGCAGTCTGTTGTAAAGATTAACATATGGTTCGTTTTCCTGTGGTGGCTGCAGCTGCAGATATTGGAGAACGTAAGGGGAAATGCAGAAGGACTGCAAGGATGGACAGCTGTATTTCTGTACTCTTAACGTGTAATTGAAAAACTCTTTCATCCTTGTTCTGTTTGGAAATTATGCCCTGTATTCACTTGGGAAGTCTGTTGTTGCATGCTGATAGATGCCTCATGTCAGCATTTTGCTCTCTGGTATGTTTGTGTACATTCTATCATATTTGTTGCTTTTACTATATTGTGCTATGGGCAGCTTTTTGTGAAAATAAGTATGATTCCTTTTCAGGGTATGGTAACCTTAATGTTCTTTATGTGATTAATACAATAATATCGTAATTTCTTGCCTAAGGGCTCAACCTGAGTGATGGTGACATGCCAAGACCCCGAGGAACAGACTACTGCATTTTTAGAAGAGGTGCATGTAATGGGCCAACCCAGCCTTTGAGCTCAAAAGTATGGAAAAATCACTGCCATTATGCAGCCCAATACATATATAGACAGCTGCTTTACACAAGATGGAAAGAAATACAGAGAAGCAAGGCGAAATCACTGAAAAGCACTTAGATGTATTGTAAGGCAAATATACGAATATAATACATTACTTTGAATTATGAATGTTTCCAGGATTGGGTCAATTAACTCAAAATTAACTCAAATTTTTCTTCTACTTCCTTTCACATTTGTCTGTTGAATTGATATCATTAAATTCTACTCAGCAAATTATGTTTTTAATGTCTCTCTCCAATTCATATGACATATCCTTTGAAATTCTGGTTCTAGATTTGTCAAATATTCATTAAAATATGCACAAATACCTTCAGAGGTTAGTTCATTTCCCTGAGATCTAATGGTAAGAGTAGCATTAAGTTCCGACTTCGTGTTTTACAGCACATGCCGGGAAAGAGGCTCGGATGTGATTCATCTGCTTGCATGGTAATTAAATGGAAATTACATTGATGGAAGAGGGGCCACATGCCAATTGCTCTGCCTTGCACTAATTTGCACACTGCCTCATTGACGCAATACAACCCTTTTCTGAATGGACAACTCACAAGAGAAACAGAATGGATCCTCACTAACTTTTCTGCCAAAATTGTCATTAAAGATGCTAATGAGATGAGGGGAATTTGTGCATGAGCCTGTCATGGGGTCTAGGCTGTGATTACCAGTATGTGCTATATCAACATTTTGGTTTCATGCATTAGTTTCAAATATATATTCCATTTTTCCAGCCTTCTCCGTGTTTTCTGGTTGTAATAAGTCTCATTGTTGGAAAACTTTACTATTCCTGCAGGAACTCTGATAAGCACAGTGACAGCAGTGGGTTTAGTGAGTGAATCTCTCCTCCAAGATGCTATCTCCGTTCCTAGATGAAAAAGGTTCAGGACTACAAAGTTCAACAAGTAATGCACAAACATGAAATACCTAGTTCCTCTATCAACTCTTAGGTATGAGATTTTATGGGCAAGGCAGGACGGTCGATAAGGTTCTGTTGATTCTCTGTTATTTTTCAGGCGGTTTGATTTCCATTCCTGTTGACAAGTTGGCAGCAGGCTCTCTTCTCCAGCTGTGCTGGACTTATTGGGACAGACCAGTTGTTAACCTGACCAATCCATTTCCATCTTCTGCTGTATAATTTTTTTTTTTGCAATGTGTTTATTTTAGGTAAGTTTTGGGTATTTTTCTTGTTTTTTAAAAAGTCTATTTCCATCCCCAATCACAGGCAGCAGCTGTAGGAAAAGGTCTTGGTGTTGTTTGACCTGGTATGACAGGCTTTTACCATACCTATTTGGCACCCACTGGGAAGCAGAAGACTGTAAATGCGAGTCTGACACCTATGAATATTGATGGCTGGTTTTAGGAGGCAGCAGAGCTCTCTCTGTCCTTACATTCGTGCGTTCGTTCTGAATCATAATTACTTCTCACTCTGCTATTTAAATTTTGAATTTGTTGGGTAAAATTTTGAATTTGCCAGTCAAGCTTTTGTTGATTCCTTCTGATCAGCTGCTCTGAAATGAACAGAAAGAGAGATTGCATTTTAACACAGCAGAAGCCAGAAGTTGTGAGTCTACTTTACTGTTAAAACCTAGCTAGCTGTCTCCATCCAAGATGCACAACAGCAGAACAAGGTTATTTGTTTGCTATAACATGGCGAGTTGATGTTGACAAGCATGAACACAGGAAAAACAACTTCCAAGATTAAGTCCTTTAAACATACCCTTTACCTCTTACTTTATCTACTTTCCATAATGATTTTTCCAAGCTTTTTCTAGTCTATATTGGGATAAGTACCTCTTGTATCTTGGGAGTAACTATTTCTACTACAGCACCCGTATTACTCAGTTACATTTGTTAAATCTACAGCAACATTTATTTTATTACATTTTGCTAGATTATTATGTTAACACATTATTTTATTATCACAGTTATCCCTGGTTTTGATTTGTAATCAAGTGCAAGATTATGTTGTAATAATAGTATAGCCATGATAATAAAATAATGTTGCACTTGATTACAAAGCAAAAACAAGTCTATCGAAAAAAAGAGTGGTAAAACTTAACTAAATATAATTTCTTTAGTTTCCTTTTCCAGCTAATGAGACCACTATAATTTTCTGGGTAATGGTATTCTTTCTAATATATCAGTACACCCACACTTCATTTATGCATATTAAATTAACATTCTACTTCATATTAATGGAATTTGCAATAAGCCTACAATTTCTGCAAAACTCAAAAATAAAGGAGTACAACTGTACCCAGATGGTGGTCATATGTTAAGTTTCACTTTGCCTTTGATGTTTACCCATCTGGAATATGTTCCACATGTCGAAAAATTGTTATGGGAAATGGGATCACCTCATCCTGCATTGCCATTTTCAACACAGACCTTCTCAGGAATCAAAGCTGTGTACCTGCACCATTTGTCAGAGAGGGACATAAAGTCAGGCAGGACTGACGTTGCTGCCTGTTTGTTTTCTTCTTGGCTGAGGGGTGTCACGTGGATTGCAGGATGTGAGGACGAAGGTACATGTGTTGGCATAGTCTGAGGTTATTTCTAAATCTTTGGATGTGTAAAGAAAGATGTGCTGGGTTGACTCTTAACGTGTCCTCATGCAGCAGTTTGACAACAGTCTGGCATTTTATAGGCTGTAAATGCTGCTGTATGAAAGCACCATAATCTAAGATTAAATCTTATTCCAACTTCAAGTCTTTTATAGTAGACTCTGTTAGTAATGAGCAGTTTTAATTAGTAACAAGAAGTAACAAGTACAAAATGATTACAATAATGCAAATCCTTAACATCGTATTATGTGGTTCTACAAGTTGGGCTGTCACACCGAATAACAACTTGGTTGCTTGTAGTAAAGGGCTGATTTAAAATCACGCTGCAGTAGGCTGGTTGGGGGTGTATCGGCTCTGCCTGATGGGCGTGGGGTGAGCGGGGGTACAGAAGCCCCGTGTTCCTTGAGAGGGACAGTGCAGCTTCGGCCACATGCAGCATTCCTAGACCCCTGCTTTCCCAGGGTTGCTTTGGATGCTTGGATGCTTGTGACAGGGTGACCTGCCCTGTTCATGGCAAAGGGGCTTGGGATGAGGTTGTCTTCTCAGAGTATCATACCCAGATGGGAGGCTGGTTCCCAGCTAGGCTGAATGAATCAAATCCCACGGGAGGGCCAGGAGCTGAGTCTCTCGGCCATAGCACTGGCTGCTCCTGGGCTGAAGACAGAATTATCCTGCAGGCCTCTGCAGATGAGAAAGGAGGAAATACTGCAACATGCCAAGGTAAAGTCTGCAAGCTTTCTTCCCTCCAAGGCTTAATGTAGAGGCATCCCCAGACTGTGATTCTGTCCATACTTCCCCACAGAGAGGTTCGATTAAACATGAGCATTTAAAGTTTGTACTTTTTTGTGGTGATAGAAGTGGAGCAGATCACGCCAGGGGCTCTCCACTCACACGTCTGTGTCCTGCAGGCATCTGGACTGTCTAGGAAAGCCTCCTGTGCCACTGACAGAGAAACGGGCTTTCCAGCAGGCACCACGCTGTCCAGTTTATCTGTCAATGAAGCTTCCAGACCTAGTCCTGCTGTGGAAAATTATTTTCCAGGCCTGTGAAAGGAGCCTCTGGGGTTCCTACGGCCTGGCAAAATAGGGAAATATCTAAGTATCATGGGATAACGGGGGAAGAAGTGGGGAAGGACAGCTGAGTAATTAAGGTTGACCATGGAGGGAAGGGGACTCCAGACTTTGAAACATTGTACTGGAAGATAAAGGCTACTGAAATGTCATTTTTCAAGTATTGTGCAAGATTTGAGAAGAGCTCAAGCAGTTAAGTAACTTGGTCTAGTTTAGCTGCACTTGTTTGCTTCATCTCATTTTTACATCCTATTCCTCAGTTAAAAGAAAGTTATCAGCAAAATTCCCCCAAAGTGTAAGTCTGGGTCATACCACTACAAGAATCCTGGTGGATAACTGCATTTCTGGGTGCAATCTGGGGGTTGTTTGC
>NW_008825532.1:3122553-3165517 GCF_000699105.1 Pygoscelis adeliae
AGGTTGCTCCTATAAACTACAGAATTGATTAGCAATACATGCATTTTCTAGATTGCTATTAGAATTATTTTATTTAATATTTGAATCTTGTTTACATACTGGATGTTTTCTGTTCCACTCCTGTTTCAGGGAAGGACAGTGATTCTTTGTTGCATTGCCTTTTAATTGGGGCAGGTTGCACGTTCACAGATTACTATGCTGAGTTGGCACATGGTGGCCATTAAACTCCTAGAAAACAGTGGTGCTTGCTCACAAGTTTACAGATTTCCTTGGGATTACTGCATGTATAATAGTGTTCATTAGCAAATTATTTCCTTGAGAAAGTCACTGAAGGTGCTGTTCTATCACCTTTCAGACTCCCACAGTGAAAGTGTCCAATGTGACGAACTCCAGCCTGACACTTCTCCTATAATGAAAGACGTATCTGTTCTTGGTCATAAGCACCCTGGGCATGGTGGCAGAAATGCTTTGCAAGTGGGAGGTTTGCATCTAAGGTATTCAGTGACAGGAGTACAATAGATGGCACTCAAGGATATGGAGCAGAATTTCTAGGCTTCTTAGCAACCCCCAAATAATTGCTTTTTACAGTGCCTTCTGTGGAGCACTCTCAATGCTGGCATTTCTACCTGTACAATCACAAAGAATCAGATATGCCCATTGGCTTGGAGGAAGATAAACAGGGGATGCATTTTGCAAGTCCTCTGCTCTGAGAAGTATCAGAAATGGAAATAAACATCTGTGAGCGTGGCCAAAATATAGAATCATAGAATCACAGAATAGTTTGGGTTGGAAGGGACCTCTAAAGGTCATCTAGTCCAACCCCCCTGCCATGGGCAGGGACATCTTCAACTAGATCAGGTTGCTCAGAGCCCCGTCCAACCTGACCTTGAATGTTTCCAGGGATGGGGCATCCACCACCTCTCTGGGCAACCTGGGCCAGTGTTTCACCACCCTCAGCGTAAAAAACTTCTTCCTTATACCTAGTCTAAATCTACCCTCTTCTAGTTTAAAGCCATTCCCCCTTGTCCTGTCGCAACAGGCCCTGCTAGAAAGTCTGTCACCATCTTTTTCATAAGCCCCCTTTAAGTACTGATAGGCTGCAATAAGGCCTCCCCACAGCCTTCTCTTCTCTAGGCTGAACAACCCCAAATCTCTCAGCCTTTCTTCACAGGACAGGTTTTCCATCCACTAGGAGAGGTGTTCCATCCTCCAAAATATGGCTTATTTCCCTTCCTTGAAGTGATTTCTTGCCATTATCAGTCTCACTGACTGCTTGTACTGGCTTTTAACCTCATCAGCCAAGCAAACTGTCACTCACACTGGCATGAAGTTCAGCCAGATTATTAACCCACTGTCCCTAATAGCTTTCCTGCTATTGAGGAAGGTGCACTGTACAGTGAGAAGGAAAGCTGACTCACTGAACTACTTTAATATGCCTAAAGTCATCAAAGCACGTGAGCGTGGGTTGCACTTTCCATTGGCATTAGACTGGTGCAAGTGTAGCAGAGCGTTGAACGAAGGCCAAAACGATGGTTGTACCCTGGTCACATTCAGCAGCCTGCGAGCAAACGGGAGGCAAAATCAGTGCCGCCTTTCAAACTGCAGAACTTGCTTTGGCCTCACATTATGCTTTATATCCTGAGATATTGTTTACTTCCCCCCTCATAGGGGGAAAAAATCACTGACCGGGCATGCAAGGTAAACCAGACTAACAAAACTCCTGAAAACATCTGCATCCGTACGCTCAAAGTTAATGCTAGTGATTTGCAGAAGTTGGTTTAGAGTAAGTATGTCAATTCTTATTAAACTGGCCAACTTCCTGGAATATTTACTAAAAACGTTGGGTACTTAAAGATGACAGACCTGTGCTCTCTGAATATGGAACCCTTTACATCAAATGAAGAAAATCCTTATTATGTCTCTTTCCAAAATTTCATCAGGATTCAGAGGCCAGTTTGTTCAGCTGCATTGCCAGGAGGGAGCCTGAGCTGAGAAAGAGGATTAATCCCAGGTAGGCTCCCAGGCAGCTGTCAAGATGGCACAGATGTCTGAATTGCCACTGAGTTATGCTGAAATCAAACCAAAGACCTAAAAAAATCCCCTCTGTATGGTATCCTCTCACTAGCCCTAGAGCCAGTCCTAGGGTAGAGCCATAGTCTAAGCTTTATTTGATATTAGAAACTCTGGGTTCGAGCAGATGGCTTCTTTGTTCCAACTAAGGTAACTGCTCAGCAGCCAGCTGTAATCTGAATAATGCCACATCATTTTCAGTTCTGAATTTTAGTTTCCTCAAATGGTCTGTATGTTTTGGCAGCTATTTCTTGTGATGATGGATCTTTTTCAATTTCGTCAAAAATAGGGAAAACCACCTGTTATTGTCACATGTTTGTGTACTTTGTTATGAAACATTTTTTTAAAATATTTATATTTTTACATTTAGATTGTATTCATTTGGGGTCTGTGTTTGCTCGTGGGCTTATTTTCCAGTGTGGTGTTGGTTCAACTGTTGTTTTATTAGTTGTTTAAATAATGGGTGAAGGTTGATCCATAACCTGTATGAAGGAAATTAAAGGAGAGGCCACTGTCTTGCCATTATGCTGACATACAGAACATCAGTAAAAAGAAAATGTTTACTGGTGTGAATATTTTTTTAGACTGTGGTTTCATTTAAAGTATAATGAAGAACTTATAATTGTGTGAAGAGTTCATATCTCTGTTGGAGTTAAAATGCTGTAAGAAACCCTTTATACAAAGTTGGTGATACAATTCAATTAATTGTACCATTGCCCTGTTAGCTGTCCGTATCACTCAATATAAAAAATTCCAGATGCAGCTACAGATGCTTAAACTGTGAGCAAAGAACGTTATTGAGCCTGGAAATTTTTCCTCTGACTTCAAATGTAGTTTTAGTCTCCACTAATAAATGAGAAGATGAATGTAACATGTGGATGCATGGAATGACAGGCTGCACCAGAATAATTTGATATTTCCCTAAGAGAAGAGATGCTGCCTTTGGGATGGCAACAGCGTTCTCTATGTTTTCTTCTTAGCAAACATCCCATTTTATTAGCAGGGTTGTTTTAAGTATAGTATGTGATAAAGCTGGCTCCTTGCATTTAAAATATTACTTAAATGATATTCGAGCATCCTTTCCCTAGATGAGATAATTACATCCATTCTGGCTTTAAATTTGCTTCTTTCTTACAAGTCGTGTAATAGTTGCAAGACTGCAAGTCATTGCCATACTGGATAGAAAACAAAATCTAACACAGTTATTTAAAATTCTCAAAACAGCATAATGGATGCAATTGTTTAATTTGCAATAAAATACAGTCACATCAATTAATCGCTATAACTTGTGAGGCAAGAATCAAAAGATCTTTGGAGGCACATCCAGCTCTGCCGGGGTTTCCCTTGATGGTAGGGAGGTTCCAAAGGAGACCACACTGTTCTGGGCCCATTGCCTGCTGCTCCCTGCCCTGGGGCCACTTGTGCCATGCTGACGGCTCCACGAGGTGAAAAACGAATAGCTCAGAGGAAAACCAAAGTTCAGGAATGGTGGCACGGCCCAGTTTGGATGTGATCAGTGGCACAGACTCAAATAAATCCTTTGTGTGGTGTTGCACTATGGCAAAATAACATCTTCTAGGCACAGAGGTTCGAGTCAAGTGCAGGGTGCCAGCAGTGGTCTCACCAACACAGTGTCTGGACACAGTGTCACCCTCCTTTTCTTACTTGGTGGTCTCTTCCACCCTCTTAGCCATCATATCACCTGAGAGCCCAACCTCAGCTGAGCATCTGTTGGGACCCTCAAGCCTTTTTGGACTTGCAGCATTCAAGAATACAGTACTTCTCCTAAAAGGCATCTTCATTCTTTGTGTGTGGATTATGTCCCTGTGCTTGGCTGTGCTAGAATATGTGCTATTTAAGGGATCCAGATAGCTTTAGGATAGCCTTTTTTTCCTCTAGAAAAATGCAGGCTAGAAACTTGAAGGTAAACTCAATTCCTCATGTAACCCAGCACCCAGGAGTTCAATATGTCAGAAAAACATTAAATTTCACTCTATTGATGATAAAATCAGAAGCATTGGCAATGCTGCCCTTGAGACCAGCTGTTCCTCTAGCCAGGAAGCTTGGCTGCACACGCATGATCCCTTCTGTGGACATGCTGGTAATCACTGAGGACTGCGGGGGGTCAAGCAAGATGTTCTGTACTTCTCAGTCGTGATGGAGATTTTCAGTACTCTCGGTTGTGTGACTCGCAGGGTGATACGGATGTCTCCAAGTCATTTGTCTATGTAAATCTGAAGGAAATAAATTCGCAAAAGAGACATAGCTTTACACTTACTGATGTGGTATTTCAGGCTAAGAAATACTTTACTTCCTAGATAAGAGAGAGAGAAGAGAATCATTTAAATTCTTTCATTCCCTTGGGAATAATGCAATGCAGTAATGTTAAAACTGTATGTAATTGCTTTCTATTTTTGTAAAGCCTGTGGCAGCTATGAAACTTTAAAGTGAATACTGGAAAGTCTGGTTAGTATAAAATGCTTCAGTTGCAATACATTAATGGTGCAATGGGGGTAAAAAGACTTTTAGCAGCGGGCAAGGGTAGGCTTTTTTCCACAGCACACAACAGTGGATTTCCCTGAAATGTGTGAAAGAATCTCCAAAACCTGCAAAATCTATCAGAAAGTGACAGCTTTTGGGTATGTCTTCTGGGTTGCTGTTTCCCATCGTCTGCGTGCTGCTCTGAGTCACAGCAAGGAAACCTGAGCAAACGCCATTATTGAGCATTGCACTCTTCTCATTTTGAAAGGCCATATCCTCATTTCTCAGGGAATTAGGTGAGGCATCTCCTGGATTTTTGTCATTGACCTTTCCGAGAGTCAGGGCACTACAGAGAGCGGTAGATCAGTGTATGGCCTGGAACAGATCCACGGCAGCTGGAGGATGATCAAGAGGCGCTTCAAGCATGTGCTGCGTTGCCATGTTAACTGCTGAGAAATTGTGCTTTGTACTGGGATTAAGATTCATTCAAACACAATGATTTCCTACCATTTTTAGTTCAATTCGTTCAAGGCCTACTAGTAGTTAAAGCAAAACATAAATACAGTAAATATCAGAACTCCAAAAGGAGAAATACTACATGTATTTTAGTATTTGGCCAAGCCAATGAACAACGTTAAAAGAGGCTGTAATTTGAACAGATAAGCATCTCTAGTTCTGCACTGTTTAGTTTAGTTCTGCACCTCTTAGCTCTGTTTTTTTCTATATATATGCATATATACACACATTATATATATGTGTCATCATGAGCCTAAAAGACAAAATATACCCTTATTCTTCCTGTATGATTTTGAAGGGTGATTTTTACCCTTTTATCCACCCTGATAGATATAAAGCACTGGCTAAACACAACAAATATGTTCTGAAGCCTTTTCCAAATTCCTGTTTATGGTTGGAAAATAAATGATTGCTGCAGTTTACTGTGAGTTTGCCATGAAAAATTTCTGAAGCTACAGGGATGAATTTTACATAACTCTTCACTTTATTGTGGTGTAAGCAGGTATTTTGTCACTATTATTCCAGATTTGTCCTGAGTGTTACACTGCATATTCCCAGGAGGTATCCTGGGGCAGATTGTGCTACAGAAGTAGTAAATATGTACAAACAATAGTAATTTTTTTAAAATGTAAATGTAGTGAGCCAGTCCATTTGTAGCATGGGGTATGTTCGTCTGCAAGTGTACACACAACTCCTGTCTACTCCAGCTTAGCACAAAAAGCTGGGTAAAGCTCATAAGATTTTGTTCGAGGCTTTGGGGAGAAGGAAGGGGTTTTGTATCAGCCTCCGTCTATTCTGCAGTCCCACAGTTTCTTTTCAGCTGCGGGTTCTAACACTTTTTTTTTTTCAGTTCAGCCATTCTCCTACAATCTGGAGGAATTCTGTTTTACCATTTGACAAAATTAATTTTTCTTCCATTTGCTGTGTTTCGGATTATTCAGTCACCTCCTGCTCCAGTGGCTGGTAATTTTGACTCTCATGCAGTGAACAGCACAATGACCATAACAACAGCGTTACACAACACTTTTTACCCATATGCATAAAACCTCTGACAGAAGTGATTAAATTTCATTGTTGCCATCTTTCTTGATGGCAAGCACAAAAAATTTAAGGCAACTCCCATCCGGCAGCAAATTAGCTACACACAGAGATGGTCTGTGACTTTGCCAAAATGCTTTTGAGTTTCTGTATTTTGCTGCCAACAGTTGGTGCTCATCTCAGCTGTTCAGTGACATGCAGGAACTGTGGTCTGCTTTTTCATCCCAGCGTGGGAGATGAAATCCCACCTATGGACCATGACTACTGGTTAAATATGAGTATTTGACCCATGTTTCCCGTGAAGAATGACAGCATCTCAGGTTCCATGAGATGCTATTCAGCATTGGAGGCTGAAGCGATATACACAGGCATTCTGCAGAAGTTTCCTTCCAGGATTTCATGCACGGTGTTTTTATCCTGATCAGAGCCAGAAGCTAACGCTGATCTAAATGTAATATCATTGCAATAGTCTTCTATACGCTTTTCTTTATGAATTTGTCCAGTGTAAACTTCTAGCATCCACAAAATGTCTGGAGGCAAAAAAATCTGCAGCTTGATTACACGCTGGGTAAAGAAATATCGCCTTTTGTTCTTACCTGCTGGGTTCATCTAATTCCCTTCAGCACTCTCCTATCTGGTATATCAGCCAATGCATTAAATATATGACTGATTTTAAGGGCACAGATTAATTCAAGGTACAAAAATCAGAGTTTCTTACAAAGAATTTGGTTTTTGCTTACCCAGGTGTTTAGTACTGTTTCATTCTTTCTGGAGCCAAATTTGGACTGAGTTGCATGCTTTCCATTGGAAATGCAATTACTAAAGCTTAGAAGTGCTGGGGTCCAAGAATTCATTTCACTCAGTCATCTGCACTTCTAAATATATGGTAATTGCTATTCTTTGTGTATGAAATGAGAGAAAATAGAACAAATCAGAGAACTGTTACCTTCTGCAGCTAGAATATTTCTGAGGATAAGACTGTTTTAAAGGTATAACACCGTTAACAGAATCGGGTTTTTTAATCCTTGTTTGTATCTTGGCACAGTCACAGGGGCACATAGGGCACATTTCCTATGTTTTGTACACTTACTCAAAACAGAATTAGAATAAACTTTTTTTCTTTTTGTACAAATTACTGGCTTTGCAGGCTGTGTAGGTGTTTTTCAAATGCACACACCATGCTTACTTAAAAGTAATTGCATTTTGAGATAGGATATATATTATGCCCTTCCTATCAAGGTATGGTCATGCGTTACAGGCTGCCATTCTACAAATCTCCAGAGTGACATTTTATTATTGCAGATCATTTTAGGAAACTTCCTGAGAAAGTAAAATGTCTTCTCCTATAACTGCCTCTTCAGGCAGAAGCATAATGGAGTGCCTTGGGACAGTAAAGACTAAAAGGATTAGCCATTAGGAGGGCTCTCATATCACCTTTATCTTTAAAGACATCCCGACAGTTTGTCTGGGCAGTAATTCTGGGCAGCATTACTTTGATCTGTTGGTGGCTGTGGTTCCTGCAGTGCCAGGGCTGACAGCAGGTGACACCTACTAACCTCACACCACGGGTATGAGTGTTTACTGTTGCTTTTGCTTCTGCTAATTTTTTTGTTGTAATGCTGTTGCCTAGTTCACATCAATAGCAGAAGTTGTTCCAGGGGGAATTAGTCATGGGAAGTGTTCAGGTAGCTCGAAGGAAGAAGTAAGAGAGGCTATTCATCGTTCAATAATGCTGAAAAGGTGGTTGCTGTAGAAACCTCTTCCAGGTCTAGCAAATGTCAAGAATCAGATTGTATGCACGGCAGCGCCATAGATCAGATTGGAGTTGCTCGCATGCACAGGGAGCCTGGAGGCCTGGCGACCCTTTCTGGAGACACCGGAGATTTCCTGGCCATCTACCTGATGGGGGGAGCAGCCACCACCATCACCATCCCTCTGTGCAGAGGCTGCTGCACAGTCACGATCGCCCCACGTATATTCACAGGGACCGCTTCATCCATCAGGGCACACTCCCCGGTGCTTTTCTCCAGGTCTTGTGCTCATAGCTCGTTTCAGCCTGTATCAGAAAGCTGGCTCTAGCAACTCAGAGGGAGAAGTAGTGAGGGATAAAGCGTGACTGGATGTGTTTTAGCTTGGGCTGGCAGCAAAAGCCTGGGGCTGTACGGGGAGCACAGGTACCACTTGAAGGAGATCAGACTTCTTCCCTGGGGCATTCACTGAGGCATCACTAAAGACCCAGCAAATCAGAGGTGTGCTTAGCTGGAGCTCTGAGCTCAATTGTGGGTTGATGGCAATGATGTCCTAAGCTATTGCAAAGTGTGAATGAGAGCAGGAGGCACAGAATTTGATCGTAGCTTCATAAAGGGGCTGAGTCATCATTTAACCAAGTTCAATTAATCTGTACAGCAGAGGGTTTTGTTTTTTTTTTTAAAAGCACCTTTTAAAGTAAAGATGCTCCAGCCACAAAGTGCTTTACTTACTGCTTTACTTTGATAAGGACCTATTAAATGCCTGCTGCTTTGGATTTCAGTCCACTTACAGTCCATCTAGTAGGGGTGGTCCAAACTTGCTGAAATAAAAGGTTTACTTCCCCAGAGCTGAGGTCTTGTGTGGGTTTCATGAGTTACTTAGCACTTCTTCTGTGGGTTTCCCAGTGGTATGAAGGGTTCCTGGGCTTTGCTGGGACAATTCATAATAATTTGCTCTGATTCAGTTCATCTCAGGTTTCTGCATGTAAGGTATCCTGTGTCTCTCCTGGCTGGGCAATTTGTTTCAAAATATGCTTTCTGAGGCTAACATTTCTCCCTTTCCATTTGAGATCAGTAGGATGGAGCTGCATCGTTCTTAACATAACATTGATTCTGCAGAGTGATGTGTCTGGTCCTTGGGGTAAACTTCAAGATTGCTTTAGATATCCATGTTCTGAATGAAGACACAAGAATATCTCCTTATTCAACTTTTATGAAGTCTCTCATGTTTTCAGCTGCTATAGATACCGTTGACTTGTTTTGATAAGCGTGTTAGAAGCCCAGAGCTTGGCAGGACATGTTATTGATCTCACGCAATCCATTCTGGGCATTAACATGGGAGTATCATTCACAAATCAATTTTCTCTGAGCTTTAATTTAAATACCAGTGCCCCTTGAGGATCTTTCTGGGTCACTTTTACTCTCAAGCTTCAGCACTGAGTAAACTGATTAATAAATGCAGGCACCCAAATTAGCTGCATGCCAGCTGCTGTCAGATGTAGCTATCTAGCCTGTTTAGTTTCCTGGCATACTTGTTTCTGTAAAGAATAATACTCAGCTCTGTCTACCCTGAAAACAGTTTTCAAATTTCAGCCATTCAAGCCCAGCTGCTCTGTAAGGGGGCAAGTATTCCTCTGTTATTAAGACACACTGCCTGGGGAGAATATTTAAGGTGAAGTCCTGTCATTTAGCTAGTTGTTAGACTGTGTAGAAAAACTGTCTGCTACCTTTCTCCTCAGCAGACAGAAACTGAGAAGTACATATCAAGAGAGCTTTAGAAAGGATTTGAGTGAAGTTAATGCCATATAGCGCTATGCAATCCATAAAAGAATGTGATGAGGCAATTATAAATTAATGTAATATCTGATTTTGTAAAGATATGGGAGAAAGGTTAAGAGAGAGGAACAGAGCAAGAATGGTCACTTGGAAGCACTGCCAAATTAATGTTCCTTTGCCTTTAGCTACTGGTCATGGAAAACAAATGTGTGGGAACTGGCTACGGGTTTATGGAGTGTCTGGAGCCAGGGACTGCCCGGAGAGAGGCCCTGCAAGAGGTTTCTTTGTCCACTCCTCATGTATGTGTCCTGTACTGGTATCGTAGAGTTAAAATATCCCAACGGTTTCTCAGAAATGATGGCCTAGCTTCCCAAATTATTTCCTTTTCTTTTTTCCTTTCATTTCTTTTCTCTCTATGTTTCAGATTATGCTTGGCCTTTGCCTAAACAGTTGTGCCCTATATGGATTTCCCTAGATGTGCTCTTTTCAACTGCATCTATTATGCATCTCTGTGCCATCTCTCTTGATCGGTATGTAGCAATACGCAATCCCATTGAGCACAGCCGCTTCAATTCCCGCACCAAGGCTATTATGAAAATTGCTGCAGTTTGGACCATATCCATAGGTAAGCAATGCGGCTCATGATCTTAACTGTGTCTTAATGAATGATAGTGTTACTCCAATTTTCATTTAGGATTTTTAAGAGGATACTCAAATTAATTTACCTGGCCTGCATGCCTGAATATAATAAATGATTACTGGGAAATAGAAGTCTTTCATTGCGGTTGGTCAGTGACCAAAATAAGTAGTCGTTTTTCAGAATACCACCATTTCCAATGCTGAAGCATTGCGGCTGTGTACATATCAATATGCCGATAATGATGGTAACACAGACAAATGGTACTATAAAAGTGCTGTGTAAACAAAGCAGAAAATAGCATTAGCAAAGACTCTGGAAGGAAAACCTAGCCAGTACAAATGACATGTCTACACTGCAGTTGCTGCAGTTAAACTCGCTCAAATTGTGGTAGTGGTTTAAGTGAAGTAGTGCAGAATTGAAGGCAGGCTAACAGCAAGATATTTACTGCTCTTGCACAGGCTTTATAGCCTATATTATATTCTGCCACAGTTGGATTGCTGCTAGTACTAAGCTAGCAAGTTTGAAGTCATAGTAAATGAGGAGTAGACATAAAATATGACACTTTTGTATCACTTTGATAAAAAGTGATAAATAAAGCAGCAGTAAAATACGGAAGAAAAGGAAAAGTGGTAGCAAGATGACTGTAGTCAGGAATTATGTGAAGAAAAACATTTTTGAGGGAATTCTTTCAATGTGCTTTATAAAAGAGACATTTGGGGCAGGGTCAGAAGAATTGTATGACCCCTTCCCTCTGCTGTATTGGCTTTTTTACTTGAATAAAATTCAGTCTTACAAAGATTTAACATTTAGCTTTTCTTTCATAAAGCGGTTGTCGCTTTCAGTGCTGTACTGCAAGGAAAAGCGTGTTACAGGTACTTTAACTTCTCTTGGGCTTTGCCTGCTTTAGAAGTGGAATGTGATACTGGATGTCTGGGTGCTGCACTTTTGAAGAAGCTTGCCATGGAAAAAGGCTATGGAAAAAAGCAAAAAAATAGGGGAAATATACCTTCTCTCCTCATGAATATGACAAGAATATCTGTTAGAAACAAATTTTCATGTGTCACAAGCCTGCCACAGTTCGTCTAGGTAATACAATCCACAGTGAAATTGGATTGGGTTTAATCAATTAATTTAAGATATTTTTTAATTATTATTTTAAACTCTCTGTGCTGCCTGTTTGGCATAGGAAAGAAAGCTGCTGAATTCAGTATATAAGCAGTCACGTGTGAACAACTTGACGTGCAGGATGCTTGGGCTTGATTTGCATGGGCAGTTCAGAGTCAGCGCAGAGTCTGTGCCCTGTATTGCACTATAACGCGGAGGGAGCACCCGGTATCCCCTTGTAGCAGAGCCACACAAATCTGTCAGCAGCATTAAGTAGCACATTGCAAAACCTGGGCAATAAGACTGTTCTCCTTCCATTTCTGGAGCTAAATTGCAGATTTTTGCCTGTGTTGCCTTACATGTTGCAGACATACCCTTAGAAATTTTGGCTAGTGCTGAATGTGGCTGCCTGCACAAGTGCCTTGAGGGCTAAGTTTTGGTTTGGACTATGGGTCCAAGGAATAAAGTAAGGCAACAAGTACTTCATGCATGGTTCACTGAGTAAGCAGAATAGTAAGCAAATCTGGAGCATGACCAAATAGATGTAAAGACAGCCATAGACCTACCTCTTCCTGGAGTTACTGGGTGGGGAATGGGCTCGGGATGATGGAAAATAGGAACATTATGGGCTCTACTGTCCCTCAAGGACAAAAGTAACTGAGCCAGGATAGGCAAGGTGACTTTGTGCTGCTGTAGAGTGCAAATTCCTCACCCCTGCCCAGCTTTCTCAGGTGACATTTAACAAGTCTGCATTTATAATAGGATGTGAAACAGATGAAATAATGAACACTAAAAGAAATAGCTTGAAAAGGAGATGGAATGGCACTTTCCTTTTGCAGGCACGTGGCTCATCAGCCCTCAATAAGGCAATGGGTGCTGCATTTATTCCCCAGCATCCAAAAGTCTTTAGGAAGAAGCTGTGAGCAGTTGCTCAGCAGGATGTCTGCTGTGCACAATGCTTTGGTGGACTTCCCTAGGCAGCGCTCCCCTCCCGAGGCTGGGAAGGGAGATGTGTTACAGTTGTACCTGCGTGCCCTCCTTTGCTGGGATTATAGCTGAGAGGGTGTACAGCATGTCTGGGCTTTGTTCATGTTTTGTTCGTTCTCTTTGATGCAGATACAGCTGGCCCAGGGAGTCTTTGCTTGCATTCCTTTTTCTGAAGATACAGGCAGAATTGATACTCCCCAGAGAGTCTGTTCAGGGCACTGAAATGTTGGATTTCCACCCTCCCCAGTGCATGCAATAGGGCTTACCCATTTACTTGGTCTTTCTCCAGAAGGTTGCATTAAATGGAGAAAGAAAAGTATTCTTGGTATGTATCTAGCTTATTTTAGCATAACTATTTTTACTTCATAAATGAATTTAGAAATGTGACAGACACAGGAAAAAACTGAACATGGAATGAAAGAGAAGAACTCACCCAAAGTGTATTGTTGCTGTCTTCTGGCTCTTACCTACTTCTCACTTGGAAAGGCCTGATGAAATCCCATGCGATTTTCAAGAGGATGAAATAAGTTGAGTAAATTCACCCTCCCTTCAGTATTAAGTATTACAAAAGAATTTGTGCATTTCCGTACATGACTGAGTATCAAATTCAAAGCAGCATTTAAGTGCAGGCTGGTCAGTTCGCATTTCCTAAATCCCGCTTCAGTTGGACCGAAGAAACTTTTAAATGCATCCCATGTAAAGAATTCTGAATTCAGTTCCTGAATCAGAATTTAAAATAGGAAGTAAAAAGCATGTAATTTATCTTAATTTAGGAGCTTTTGCATTCCATTTTCCTGAAATGTTAATGGTGACAGCAAAATATATAATAGAGGTTCTTTGCTCATTGAGCTATGAATTTGGCAGGTTGCACAAGCCTAAGCCTATGATTAGGTTTTTAAACAGGGGAACATAACAGAGTCCTCCTGTCTGTTGACAATTGCTTTTTGAATGGGTCTTTTCCGAAGCCCTCTTTGTTCAAGATTAAAGTACATCACAGCTAGTTGTCCTGTGTTTTACCAAATGTAACCTGAGCAAGACCTTTTGTGTTCATTTAGAGAAAAAGTGGGTGCTGTGAAGTGCTGGGCTTGTAAAAATGAGTTTTGTGATAGATAGCACTGTGCTGAGGCTGGAAATAGAAATGTAGGCAACAGAAATATCCACACGATTGAAACTGAAAATAAATTATAGATGTGAGCTTGCTGGCAGAATCTTGATATTGTTTCAAGACTTCAGACTTTGCACAGTTGCAGGTGCAAAGGTTTTCACTAGTAACACGTGGACTTAACCATGTCACCAGACTCCCTGTATCCTGCTCTGAGGAAGGTGGCCTTGGACCACCCTGGCCAAGAGAAGAGATCCCCATGCAGCTCTCAGCAGGAGTGATGAGGAGTTAGTCAAACTCTAAATGCACACCATATAATATGGGAGAAAGTGTTAACAGGGTAATATTAATATAAAAGAAATATCACTTTGGAAATGTGAATGAAAGAACTTCAGTGATTTGGAAGGGTGCACACACATTGCTTCTAATATGAAAATAAGTAAAACATTTTAATTCTGAAGCTCCTCGTGGCTGTGCCTGCTAGCACAAAAGGGGTTTTCCTCTGCTTCCCAGAAAGTTCAAGGTTTGGTCATTTACTAGAGAGCACCAAAATTACACATGCTACCAATTTCCCAATTTTACATCCTTAGTAATAGCATAAAGTCAATTTACTTGATAAGTGATTGAGATAAGGCCATCCTTTAAATTCTGCTCTTCGTATCAGTGCCATAAGCAGACCCCACGTCTTTCGTTTGTTTGTTTGTTTGAAAACAGAATAAGTAACAAAAAAAGGAAAAGTGCTGTTGAATTATGGTAATACAATGATATGTGTTGTGTTAAAATTGGACTTTTTTCTTTTCATTCTCTCTCTGACTCACTAATGATATTATAATTTCAATTTCAGGTAGATATCTGCGGTTTGTATATATAATAAACCATTCAACTTTGAAAAGGAATTTTACATCCCCATTTAACTTTCATACTATTTCATTGTTTTATTGAGGAGATCTATTTATAGAAGTATGAAAGACGTACTGCAAGGATCAGTAAACGCTCATCTCAGATTAAGTGATCTTATGTCTAACAGCTTTTTGCTTCTGTCCTGAGTGTTCCTCTCTCACACAGGCTGAGTAACCCCATGCATGCAAGCTGTCCTAATGATGTCCTTAAAGAGCCTCCAGGTATCAGTTAAACCTTCCCCTATCTCACCGGGGATAATCCTAGTGGGAAATGATACTCAGCTTGAGGAACGTGCTTGGAGCGGCACCACTGATATTAAAAGAAATTGTAGTCTCCTTACAGGCTAAGAGCAGGTTGTGCATGGAGGTAAAGGGGGATTGAAGTAATTCACATAGTCTCCCTCGGGTCATGGTTTTAGAGCATGTTTAGGGTTTTGGTTTGCATTTCTGCCCATAGGTGTGTCTCTGGGATCAGTGACTTTCTCAGCAAGGCATTTGTTTGTTCCCATGGCGTGCTTGCTGATGAGACACACTTGCTCCTAAGCACCCTCTGTTCCGTGCTGGGCAGTAGTTGCTCCTGAGGGACTGTGCTTTGGGATAGGAGCACACACCCATTAATTTCTTTGCAGGCTTCAGGCCCTGGTTAGCAAACAAACCTTTGGACACGTTTCATAGAAAAAAAAAGGCAAAAACACTGCTAATGGAGAAGACAACAAATGGAAGGTCAAAATGTGTTACAAGGATTTTGCTCAAACCTTTCCCACCAAGCAGGCTGGTTCTGTTTGTGGCTCATCACTTGGAGACAAGGAAGCAGTGTTAAGACAACTATCGCTGGCAAAGCAAAGATTAGACAGGCAGCCTTCACCTCCTGGAAAAGCGTACAAATTCCTGACGACAAGCACTGCTTTGGTAGAAGGACAGTAATACTATTGCTGAGAAAAATGGTTGCATGTTAGTAAAGCTTAAGAGAGGGTAGCATTAGCTTCTCTCCAGATTTGGAAGAAAATTGTATTAATGTATTTTTGCCTTTTTATGGTTGACATTAAATGTCTGACAGTGTATATTTGACTGAAAATCTTCCCTCATGAGCATGAGGGTCGTAGTTGATGATTTCTGCAGGCAGAGGTGCTGCAGTGGTGGTGATCCTGATAGATTTTGTCAGACTCAAGTGAGCGCAGAGGTGGCATTAGCATTGCAAGCCAGACTAGTCCTTGCTTCTAGTGGAGCAGTAGAGCAGGTTTGTGGTCATAAAACTTTTTCAGGCCTATCTTCTGGTCGTGGGTGAGACAGAAACCCTTGCTTTATGGCCTAGAGCATGACACTAAGGCTTTGTCTGCCTCAGTTTCCCATTCATTTGAATTGCCTACTAGGTTATTTTCTCTAAAGGCATGCTTTTGCCTGAGTGTTTGTTCCGTGACTCCCAAGAGGGGCATTGATCTCCCTAGCACATCAGCAAGAGTTATCAGGGTGAGGAAGATCATAGCAGTTGATAACAAGCTGAGTTCTTAGCAAGGGAACTACCTAGGGATTTCAGGCACTGCTGCCCGGATCGGTTTGATTTTGTCATCAGACATCAGTGAAATGTTTTGCCTGGGACAGCAGCAGATGGTGATAGTCTGTGAAGTGTTTTGCACAGAAGATGGACTGACCATCCCACCACATCCATTCCCAGGGGCAAGGGAGATGCCTGTGTCTCCTGTTTGAGGTTACTGCTACTGAGCATCAGTTCAGGCATCACTGATTTCTTGGGGAAGCCCAGCCCTGGTAGCAGGTATGCTGTGAGCAGGAGCAGGAGCCCCATCCCCCTTAGTTCAAATGCATCGTTGGAAACACATGGCTGAACAAACCAAAAGAAGTAATTTAGCAAAATAGAAGGGCAGGTGGGAAAATAATTTATTTCTTCTGTCTTTTACTGGCATTTGCTGGTTTTCAATCTGGGCTCGGGTTGTTCAGTGCTCTCACAAGGTTTAAGTAAAGGTCAGCAACTTGTTCAGGCGCAGTCAGTAATTACATTCCCCTGTTTGCAGTTGTGCTCATTGCAGACAGGGAGATCCTTCAAAGTTCAGCCCCCTTTTATCTTTGACTTTAAACCAATACAAGGCTGGCACTGTTGCGTTATTAGAATAGTTAGATAAAACTAGACCTAATCCAGCCCTGAAGGTGCATTGTTGCTGTATTAGCACATGAAATGCACTGCAATTAATCTGCTGACATATGGGCAATATATGGAATTTTTGTGGTTTTGAACACTTCAAAGGCCCACATTATTCAATTTGCCTCTGAAGATCTTTGCTTCCTGAAACCAGTGCCTTTTCTTTCACAATGCAAGTCAGGAGGCTACTGTCTGTTGGGGTTTATTTATTGCTGTCTGTTAGTTATTATTAGAGAAATGTGCGGGCACTTTGTGAGACACTTCTGTTAAGAAACCAAACAGATTTGTTTTAGTTTTCTTTTCCCTTTTCTGAGAGGGTTAGGGGAGTCGGTTCCTATTTCCTCTAACAGACTTTAATGATAATGCATAGTTACAGCAGCTGCTAACGTTCAGGTGAATGTCTCTTAAAGTTGTAACGCACGTTTATTTTGTATAATAATAAATATGAGGTTAAAGATATGGATTTAAACACACAGTGTTTAGCATGGACAGCAGTGTTCTTGGTTTTGCAGCGTAGACTGCTTTTGTGGCAGCCATAGTCTTTTTTGGCACACAGCTCTTTCTCTCTGTTTTTGGTTTTTTTTTACATTGTGTGTAAATACCAGGAGGATGGTAACAATGTCCAAAGCCCACCTGCATCAGCACAGCCCTTGCCATGGACCACAGTTTGAACCCAGTGCTGACACCAAGAGAGGTGATGCCTGGCATTCCCAAGCCCATGTACCTGCAGCAAAATGTGACCCCTCATGTTCAGCCCTGTGAATCCCACACATGAAAAGACAGAGTAAACCTGTACGCAGTAAACCCTCTGTTTTCTTTAGTGAGGTGGTTGTCCCTGGAGGAAATTAAATATCTTCTTGTATAAGAATGCTGTGAGAAAGAATGGAAATTACTTCCTTTCTTAGTGGAAATAACCGTCAAAAACTCCATCTTTCCAGTAATCTCTATCAGTCTCATGGGCTTTCACAGAAGAAAACAAGATATTAAACACAAACACATTATTGTTCTTCATTTAAGTCTAAATTCTGTGAATGTCAATTTGGACTTTTTAGCTGGCTTTTTCTCTGGAGCAAGCTAGTAAATGTTTTACAAAGCCATATTTGTAGTCATTTGGGTTTTGTTTTTTTAACTGAGAATCTGTGAAGGGCATCTGTTACCCTGTGGCCACAGGATCATCTCAGCCCCATTTGGTGAACCATTCTGCTGGCTTAAGGACATCTTTAAAGCTGACCTAAAGAAGCACTTAGGACAACAACTGTAATTGGATTTGTAATCCGGAAGATCTCTCTCTGTCTTGCTTGCCACTGCTCTGTCAGACAGAGGCTAAAGGAGGGGAGAAGAGAAAAAAATCCCATTCACCTTCTCCCTTGTGAACTGCTGTGGTGAAAAAGGATGTCCTGCTCAAGCTGCTGCCTGGCAGAAGGGTGCACAGAGCTCCCAGTGTTGAGTCTAGCAGGGACCTGGTTCATGGCTTGCTGGCTCGTGGTGGCCGGTTGTCTCTTCTTACTGGGGCAAAATCAGTTGCCCTAGGCACTGCTCAAACACCAAGCAAGAGGACCAAGTTTGCTCTGAAGAGCAAAGTGTGATACGCAATAAGTTTGCAAAGCTTTTAGCTTGCAAGTTTTTGGAACAATGCCGTTTCTCTTTTGGAACTCGCTGCCGCCTTAGTTAGGGTTATTTGACACAACTGGAAAACGCCTCCGAGGCTGGAGACCTCAGCTCACTAAATCAGCCTGATGTTTGTTGATGAAGAGTGTGTCAGCTCAGGCACACGACAAAAGCTCACGAAATGCTCGGCACTGAGGCTCGGAGAACTGAACAGCGGTAAGGCTGGACAGCAGTAGGCTTCGGAGCCTCTTGCCTGATTTGGCACTCACCGTCCTTGCACTGGTGTAGTAAGTTTGGCTTTCTCTGACCAACTGACCTTAGTTCTTAAATTATGAACAGTTACAACTGCAGTGTCAGTACTGTGGGTTGCTTGAGTCAAGTGGATTGGAATGCCTTCTCTGTGCTTGTTCAAACAGCTGAACTCAAGTAAGACAGGCATTCACGTTTATCCGTGTTCAGGCGCCATGGGAATGCTTAGTGGTAAGCACAGCACATACTGATCAGGATAACCCTATTGAAATCAGGGCCAGGGTGTAAGCTGTGTCTGCAAGCAGGTATTTGTGCATTTGGGATTGTGGCAGTAGCAATTTTGCAGTAATCCCCCATGAAGGAAACCCCTCTGAGGTGTCTGGGACCTTCCACTTCACTTCTCACTACTAGGGTGGTGTAGAGTTAGTCCCTGTTGCCAAAGTTGTGTAACAGATTTAGTTACCTTTAGGACTGGATTGTGGGGTGGATCAGTGATAAACCTCATATTAAAGAATGAGTTACAAAGGAGAAGTGTGAGGCAGAAAAAAGCATTTGAGATGAGGGTAATGCTGCTCATTCAGCAGTGCTGTAGGATAGCTGGCAGCTGAATGAATGTGTGCTGGCAGCTCCTCCAAGGGAATCTTTCTTCCTACTGCTGTTAACGATGGGATTTTCCTGGATTGGAGGAAAGAGCAAACAAAGACCTGGTGCTCTCTCTTTTCTGTGCTTTCTCAGTTTGAAATCTCACTTTCCTATGAGAGAGGTGAGGGACACTTTTCCATTACAGCAGCTACCTCCTCATTCCCTGTCATCAGTGCTGAGGTATCTCATGCTCATGCAGAGTTTTAGGCTGCCATCAGTGCTTTTGATTTATATATTCATCATATCCCAGAACTAGGTTATTCTTCCCAAATGTACTTTACATGTGTGACCATGAAGATATCCCGAAACCTCATCTCATTGCCCTCGGCTAAAGCAGTAACACTAAATTCAATGATGACTGCTTCATGAATGAACCTTTATTCATTTTGGAGTTTTATTTCAAAGCGTATGTGTTATAGAGGGCTCTAAAGCATAAAATTATCCATGCAAATATAATCCCAGTGTAATGCCATTGATATAATTCAGATTTCTTCTTTGTGTAAAGACTGCTCTGTCCACCTCCCACCACTTCCCGAATGTCTGTGGCTTGATGGAGCCAAGGCATGAGAAAGATGTCTTTAATGATAAGGAGTCAGTGGCTTGATGGGATGAAGGTTATTGCAGTCACAGGGATTTGGCACAGGCAAGGTAACAGGGGTTAACATATCAGAAAGGAGCGAACTACCTTGCCAAGGGTAAGCTGATAAACGTTAGCATGTAGAAGGAAAGAAGACCGAATCCTGGAACTATCACTTCGGCTAAGGAAACACATGCTATAATCACAGCAGGCATTTATAGTCATTACTTTTCAGAAGAAATTCCTTCACTAGATTACTGGCAAATGTTAATTTTATGGTAATGACAAATTGCAGATGTATTCTTCAGAATCCTAGAAAACAGTTAGCTGGAATGGGAAAAGTGCCCTGGTTAATCTCTTCAGCATGTTACTCTTTCTGTTTAGAAATTCAGAGTCCCACAGGATTAGTTCTAGGACCTGTGCTGTTCACAGCAACCCAAAAAAAAGCAATCCAGACACAACAATGGCCTCAGCATTGGTTATTTCTCAGGTGAAGGAGCTAAGGAAGGGCATGGCCAACCCCACAGACATGTCTGCAGAGTGAGTGCTCACGGACAGCCAGGCAGCCAGAGGGCAGAAAGGGGAAAACAAAAGACATTCTGCTACTCTCTAACTGCTGGGATGTGCAGGTTTTTTCTTTTCTTTAAAAGGACAGAGAAGAATTTGAAAAGAAATGGAGAAAGAGAATCAAAGGCATAAAATGAGTTTGGCATGAGGAGAGCGTAAATAGAATAGCATTCTTCAGTTCAAAAAGAGATATCAGACAGTAGGGTTGATAAAGGTCTATAAAATTACTGAGAAGGCAGAAAAGGTGACCAGAGAGTGATTATTCACTGTTTCTCACAGTAGAGGAACTGAGGGGAGTCAGAGGAAATTATCAGGTAGCAAATTTAAAATGAGCAAGAGATACTTTGTTCACATGACAAACAGGTTGTGGAACTGAATGCCGCTGAGTATTGTGGAGTTATAAATGCGATCAAGAATTCACGGAAGATAGGTCTCTCAAAGGTTATTTTAAAAACAAGGTGTGGGTGCAACTTCTTGCTGTGGAATTTTCTAATCTATAATGCTGACAGGTGCCCCATTTTGTACCATGGCCCTAAACTTCTGGTACCTGCCAAAGACAGGGCCAGATGAACCTGTGATGGTCTAACTAGATCTGGCCCACCATGTCTTTTCCATGTTCGTACTACACTTAGGTTGTAGTGTTCCAAAATATGTCGTTGCTTTTGTTGGTTTTGGCTGTGTCTAGACATATTTCTTTGGAAGTCTGTCCTGCTGTGGGACTGAGTGCCACAGATCAAGGGACAAGGTTTCGATCTCAGTACGCATGAAAAATATTCAAGTGAGATCCAGTACTCTGGCGTGAGTCCTGTATTCCCTCTTCTTTCTGTCCCCACAGTAAATTGCTGATGACTTTCACAAGGTAGAATAGAGCAGGTATAGAGATATATTCCTTAGAGGAAAACAGAGTTGGAGGACATTAAGTAAATGCATCTGAACTAGAGCTATTCAAAATGTTTTCATTCTTTCATTCCTTCATTCTGAGAGGGACAAGCCAGCAGCTAGCCGTGGGTGCGTGCTATTATGTGCAGTCCCAGACAGTCGTGCTCTGGGCTTGACATGCTGCCTGCTCTGCCCATGTGCCAAACAGCATGGACACATAGTCGTCTGCAGAGACCCTCCATGCAGGACTCCGGCTTCTGCTTCAGAAAGGCCCGATGTCCTGAAATCCTGGACAAACAAGCTGTGCTGGGTGATGCTGAAGAGGAAAAGGGATCCAAAATGTTCTTAATCTCACCTGTCTGCCATTAAGTCCATGACTGTAAAAAGTGCTGTGCCACCAGGATACAAGAGAAACTGCCTTGGCAAGTGCAGTGATTTCTGAGGCTTATTAGTCTGTTTAGCGCTTAGGAGTAGCTGGAAGCTGTGCTCTAGTTATTATTATAATTGAATCATTTAAAGTTTCCTTCCTTTCAGCCAGAGGGTTTGTAGCTGGGGTTCTGATTTCAGACCATCATGTCAATTGGATTACCATTTTAGTTACACCTTTTCTACTCTCACGTTGCCTGTTGTTCCGGTTTTTAGCCCTGTATTCAAGACAAGAGGGATAGGAATCAGGCAGACGCATGCTGCAGCCTTTTCATTTGACTGTGTAATTGCCTTCTCTAAGAATTCAAGCAAGACTGTCTCTGTGGTACTTCTCAGTTTCACACTGCCTGTGGTTGAAATGCCCGGGCAGGCAGAGCTTGCAGAAACCACTGTCTACTTGCACCAAGATAGTCAATAAGGACCCAGAAAGCCAGGGGCTTTTCTTCTGTGTGTCTGTGATGCCATGGCAAAAGTGGCCATTTTTCTATCAATCAGGATTATTTTAATGTCTTTAAGAAACTTGCTTCTAAACCTTCATAGCTGTAATTCTTTTGCAGATTTTGATAATCTTCCTCTTTAAAGTTTGCTACTCTCTACACTATATCAGTGATTTCAACCGCCCCCAAACTGGCAGGCATGGAGTGGCCAGCTGGAACAGAGCAGGGTAATGACTGCCTTTTCTACACCCACAAATCACAATTAAAGCTAGAAAAAGAAATTGATAAAGGAGTTACGCTGCATTCGCTGTGTCAGCTGTGGAGCACAGCAGAACTGCAGTTGTTCGTGGCGGAGGGTGTTCATGCCCTGGAGCTGCACTTCCAGGAGTGTTGTTCCACAAGGTTTTCCCTTCCATCTGGGAGTACTAACTTCTCTTTCAAACAACTTTAGGCAGCGGGCTGAATGCATACAGGACCTGCATCATCTCTGCTGCCTCTTTGGAGCCCCATCCGTCCAGGTAACCATCTCTTTTTTGGTCTCATTCTTCTAGGGATATCTGTGCCCATTCCGGTCATTGGTTTGCAGGATGACTCCAGGGTGTTCGTAAATGGGACCTGTGTCCTCAATGACGAGAACTTCGTCCTCATTGGATCCTTCATGGCGTTCTTCATCCCTCTCATCATCATGGTGATCACGTATTGCCTGACCGTCCAGGTGCTGCAGAGACAGGCAACGGTGTTCATGTGTGGAGAGGTGCCCAAGCAGAGGAGGAGCAGCGTAAACTGCCTCAAGAAGGAAAACAATACAGAGAACATTTCAATGCTTCACAATCATGAGGGGGCATCTCACTTGAACTCTCCTGTAAATAAGGAGGCAGTTCTTTTTCGGAAAGGAACTATGCAGTCCATCAACAATGAGCGAAGAGCCTCCAAGGTCCTGGGCATTGTCTTCTTTTTGTTCCTCATCATGTGGTGCCCATTTTTCATCACTAATGTCATGTCTGTCCTTTGCAAGGAAGCCTGTGATAGAGACCTCTTGAGTGAACTCCTTGATGTGTTTGTTTGGGTGGGGTATGTTTGCTCTGGGATTAATCCCCTTGTATACACACTCTTCAATAAAACATACCGCAGGGCTTTTTCCAATTACATCCGTTGCCAATACAAGACCAGTAAAAAATCAGCGCTGCGGCAGAATCAGTGTCTGAATGTTGCTTCAACAGCTTTATATGGGAAAGATCTGACTTTAACTAGTTATCGAAATGGCAATGAACTCAATAGCATGGAACTAGATGAAGTTGAGGAGGGCCTTGAAATGCAACCAGGGACTTCAGAGCTCTCCATAAACAGCTGTAATGTTGTAAGTGAAAGAGTGAGCTGTGTGTAAAGGTGGTTCACACAGCCTTTTGCTACGGTGTACCTGTAGCCAAAATATATTGTGTAAAAATGTAAGTGTTGGTCAAAGGACAATGTAAATATTGCATTCTGAACAAAGCTTTTTTTTTTTAAAAAGAAAAGAGTTGTCTTTCCAGTCCAGTACTTAAAATCATATATATTAATATACTGCAGTGAAGTTTAAGGTTCTATATTTACTGTTAATACTAGATCAGAACTATTAGTTACTTTGCATATGTCATGGACAAAATGTTTGAATTCTTCTTCCAGTGCATGAACAAAAATGCTGAATATTTATCTCAGGTGGCATTTGCTGGAGTCCAGAATGGCACGTTAATAGTTATATATCAAATACATGCTATTAGACTTGGTCAGTATAACTTTCTTTTTCAAGTTGACAGTAAATATATACTTTAAATCCTCACCCCTATTTGTGCCGTGTAAAGACTGTACAGAAACCTGGCAGAGAGACATCATGAAAGCGTAGTGGCTCTGCAGGCACCTGGCCAGATATGTCCTGTTATGGATAGTGGCTTGCTGCCATACTGGAGCAATCTTGCACTTCAAAGGACCTCAGTTAAATTCTGACTCCCTCTCCAATCCTGCTGTTTTCTTTCCATCCCCCAGGAGGCTCTGGCTCCCCTAAAGAAGGTGGGGAATGCAGTTCTGGTGTGGTATTGCGATCCTGGCTGGGATCACTTGCACACTTGGAGAAGAAGCATCAGAAACAGAGCGAACCCCAGTTATCTGCTTCAACCATTTTATAAATGAGTGCCTCAGACTGATAAAAAGCCCTCCTTTGGTCTTATAGATAATCATCAGCTCTGGGATGGAGCAAGCTGTGCTCAGTGTGGATGGCACTGCCTTCACAGATTGCTTGGATGATCAGGGTCTTTGATTGACCTGGAGAAGAGCGCTCTGGCTTTGTAAGAGCTCTTGTCTTCTCGGTCCTCACATCTATTTATTCCTTGGCTTGTTTGCTTTTATTTTTCAACATCCTGGGACTTGCAGTGCTGGTGGTAAAACACTGCTTTGGGTGTAAAGCAGAAGCTGCTGTGCGTGTGGTGCTCGTCGGGGTCAGGCTGTGAGGTGCATGTTACACCTCCCTGGGGGATGCTTAGGAGAGAGGCATAAACGAGGGTCCCTGCTCATTTCTCCTGTCTCAGGAGGGGGTGGGCAGAGCTGGACAGAGTATGTGACTGGAATCGTTTGCTGGTGACATGGTTCAAAAGCAAACGATGACCAGGGACAGGAAGGAAGCAGACCTGGAGCTAGTCTACATGGAATATTAATCTGGATTAACTTTTAAATTTGATTTATTTCATTTCACTCCCAAAGTAAATTATAGTATATCATATTAACGCCACTTACATCTTAATGAAAGCATCCACATTGGGATTTAATGCAGTTTAAGTAATCTGCTTTTAATTCACACCATGTATAATTTGAATTAATTTTCCTCTGTGCTCCTGTGTAGACAAACCCTCCAAGGCATTGTGTCTTTCTGGCACTGTGCCTCTGGGGTGATGCCTCTCATGCAATTTTCCTTGTGTATAGTATTGCCTAATGCCAGATATCACCCGTAAGGTATTTACATCTTCATTAACTAATATACAAATGCTGCAGCGCCCATCTAACATGGATGCATTTAGCATCACTGACAGCCTCTGGCTATGAAAATCCTTAGAACAGAAAAGCTTACACTAGGCATGGATAAATTGCATTTTACTAACATGAACTGCTTGTACTCTAAGCTTGCTGTGTTCATCCCACCAAAATTAACTTGTAGAAGAAATGGAAAATTCTGCTAGTGCTTTAGCATAATGTTGTGCTGTTGCATTGCTGTGTACAGCAACAAGCTTGCTGAGGCCACTACCCAACCACAACATATGGGTTGCATCTGCTGCTGGGTTGCTCCCAGCTTGATGTGTTGAAGTTGATGGTCCTCTCTTCTCCCCCATCCCCTCCTGGGAAAAATCCATAGTACTTCCATGCAGGCAGGCGAGGTATCCCAGTGCAGAGCGTAGCTTACTGCTTGCAGAAGGCAGCAGAGATGCACCATGTGCCAGCCTGCTGATACCACCATGGACTTGAATGCTCAGGAATCCACTTGCCTCTCCAAGAAGTCTGGTAACCAGTAGGAAAAGGACTGGCCAGAGACACAAACTTGTGCCTTCAGTGACTGCCCTTTGCTCTGAGTTAGATTTGACTATCTCAAACAGTACAGAAAAATCAGAAAGATCACATTGCTTTTTAAGTTCTTATTTTCCCTTGGGTGAATTCATAGCACATCTTTTCCAAACATGTATATGTGTGTGTATGTATATATGTGTGTGTACATATATATACATATATATATTTAAAAGCCAACCACAGACTTTGAAAGCATTTAGCAATAAGTTGAATTACACTAGCTTCTAGCACATGTGTGAATAGGTCATGTGTGAATAGGTCATTTTTCACAGCATCCTCAAACTCGGTGTAAGTCCACACACAGGCATTGTCTTTGCATAGGAGCCTTCATGTCTTACCCTTGCCGGTTCTGTTGTATGGGCAAAAAGGGAACCTACTATATTTGGATGTAAATAATGGGAATTGAACAGAGAATTTACAGAATTTTTATAAATGTTTTTTAAAAATTCAGCACCAGAACTGTAAATATGTCGAGCATTGCGACTCAGCTGGACCCGTACTGATGTATGTCACTTGTTTAGATAAACAGACAAGGGGACTGCCTTACAGCGCCTGCGTTCTCTCCTGGCCAGCGGGTAATAACATTTTTGTGAATGGTTAAATACTGTCACTTACCCAACTTCCTTTGGGTCATTCACATCAGGGTTTTGTGATGCTGCTATTAATTTATTAAAGAAAGTTTGTTGGTTTAATCACTCTTAATTTTTTTTTCATGGTCCATCAGAAAATAAATAAATGAACGTGCCCTCTCTTTCTTTCATCTGTCCCCGATTAAAATCTTTCCTGAGTGAAAAATATGTCCTGACCAAAAACCAAAACAACAATAAAAAATGAGGATGAGGATGAGGATAACTTTCACTTCTCCTCCCACGCTTGAAGTATGACCCACAGTTGCTTAATCACAGAAATTAGTGTCAGTAGATATCCCAACACTTCCAACCCCAAAACTCATTAAACATGAAGACGGTGATAAACTATTCCCCCTCTTCTCCTTGCTCCCTCCAGGAATAACTGTTACAAATGACATTTTTTGAATTATCTCAATCTGAAGAATGGATTTAGTTCTCTGCAGCTTAACGAAAGTCAGGTTGTCCCCACAGCAGCTTTGCTTCTCCTGAGCTGTAGTCGTTAACCATGGTGGTGCCTCAATAAACCCTGCTCTGGTGCTGCCTGGTGGCAGTACCCACTGGAAGTTTTGTGTGAGTCCTCAGACCTCGGCTCAGATACAGTTTTGTCTTATGAATAGTATGTGTGTTTGTGTTTTGTTTTGAGTTTGGACTGAACAAGTGAAAATAGTTCCTTGGAAATGGTGCTGTAGGCTGAAACATGTTGGTTGCTTTGTTTCCCAAACCAGATGGGAGATGTGCAGGCAGGCTGCCTGCGAGACTGAGTGTGCATGTAGAGGCTCTGACCCAGCAAACAGACCACCCCATTTGACTTGCATCTGGGAGTCTACTTGTGGGGTCAGCCCCTGAACTAGCACCTTCCTGAGCTGTAGGGGCTTTCAGCCTTCCCCACCAGAGGCCAGAAGCAAGGCTGGCCACGTTTGCTCAGGCACAAAGCCTTGTGGCTGAGCAACCTGGCTTCCAGACCTGAGCTGACTCATCTATGTCTGTGACATGTTGCCCCACACAGCCAAGTCTGGGGTGTAGCATCCATGGAGTCAGCTGTGGTGGCTTTGGTGACCTCTGAGGGCCTCAAAGGCTGTCCTTTGAGGACAAGGGTCTGGTCCTTCAGTCCTGTGCTCACTGAAGATAAGAGCAGCTACCCAGAGGCTGTGGCATTTGGGAGGTGATACAGTTCAGAGCCAATGCTGAGGAGCCTCAAGGCATCCTATCTCAGCATGGCTCTCCTTATTTTAATGACTTGTGAGTCAGCAATACTTTTTATCTGAGTGATAATTTAAAGATGCTAATGTCAGGTGATGTGTGAGTAGTCAGTGTGAACAGTGTGGTTAGTGCCTTTTTCTCTATAGAGACACTCATGTCAACCATTAGTGCCTTTCTGCTGGACAGCCCTACAAAGAGGTTCATCACTGGCATGGAGTGCGGCCAGTGTTTTTCCATTCCAAGTCAGCAGGCTGATTACAGTCATCTGATGTGCTGGAGCCATGAGGGCCCTGGATATGGAGGCCCAAATTCCAAAGGAAAAACGTATTTTAAAGAATAAATGCAAACCACAAGCAGCTCTTCAGAAATATTGTTTAGCTTTGAGCTAATGAAGGGTGTCTGATATTCTTGCAGACAAATTATGCTGATCTGGCATTCCAAAAGCAGTGTCCGTCATGTGATAAAGATGCAGATATCTCTTGGATGGATTTCCTCCCTGGGTCACAGTATCATTAGGATAGCTACATGCCAAGCACTTGGCTTTGTCTCCATTTCAGACTGGGGCAGGAAAGGCATCAGAGGTTTTTCCTGGGAAAAAGCCTACAAAGACCACCAAGCCTTGGGCAAGTGCAGCAGAACAGAGATGGACAGATGTACACACACATCTGCACACATGAACACACACATCCCAGAGCCCCCAGAGCGCCACAGGCAATGTCATCATGCTTCAGTCTTCCCTTGAAAAAGTGGGAATAGCTGAACAGCTGGGGAGGAAACCTGTGATGAGGAGATCAAATGCGGCTGTAGGTGTCACCATGAAATGTGGGCTGTTCTAGTGATAATGTAGTGGAGGGGGTGCATGTACCAAAAAATGCTTTTATTTTTTCATTTTTAACTATGAAGTTGTTATTGACTGTTCTGCGTCTCCCTCATTTTTCTTTGAGTCTCAGGTCTTCTGCTTGTTTGCTTTTACCCATACTGAAACTTGTGCTCTGAAGCTGTCAGAAGTCAACAAAATATCTGCGTGATGTGTCATTCCCTCTCTGCTGTGCAGGTATGCAGCAATCCCATAACAACATGGAGATGGAGAGTCTTCAGGTGAGTGATTTTAGATATATGTGAGACAGACAATCAATGCAGCAAGGCACGCTTGCCAATTAAAGAACCACACCAGAAGATCTTTAACAAACAATCAAGTGCATGAGCTACACACTGAAAAATTTTGCTTGAAACTGTCCTAAATCATGGGTTCTGCTGACAGCAGGAGGGCGTGTTGGTACATGGGAAGGGAGTCTGGCAGTGCAGGATGCCTTGAGCTGCATGCTGCTCCAGGCAGCCCTCCTGCATTCTCCCTCTGGGAGGGTGCTTGTTTTATGACCCGGCGCAGCACATCCTGGCACGCTGCCCGGCGGGCTTTACTCCACTCTGTGCTGAGCAGAGCAACTGCAGAAAAGGTTGCAAAAGCCTGGCCTCCTGAGCCACAACTGCAAAGATTTGGGGAGGGCCCTAGCAAGTGGATAAGTGTCTAGCAGTGACACAAATCACAAGTTTTTATAGTGGAAAATTGAGACTGTGAAGCAATCCTTGTTACGTGTTACATCTCTCATGAATGTTTCTTTATGTTCTTCCCCAAAAAACAAAGGATCTCTTAGCATATAAATACAATTTCCCCAGCAGTTTCCTGGGACAACGGCTGCTGCTTTGTCACTCCAGTGGGCTACCAACACTTAGGTGACTTGAAAAATGAATCATGCAGCATCACACAGGGGCACGTTAAATCCACTGCTCTGAACTTCCCTGTGCTTGAAACGTAATTAGTTCAACAAATTGGATAAATTAATGTTTAATTAAAATACAGCCTAATTATCCAACATATGTTTTTAATAGGATCTAATTGTGGCATTTTGAGTTATTTAAATTGCTGATACACTAAAAACAGTCTGTAGACTGGTGCCTGTTAGACCACTGCCTGGTTGCATTTGTTAAAATTTAGAGCCATTTTACATTTGTGTGTGCTGCTGCTGTTAGTGTCTCCTCCTGCAGAAGAACAGGCAGGTGCTGGTGGTGGATGCTCATCAAAGCCACTGAAGATTTTAATCAAGGTCCTTTTCCCTGACTGAAGGCTAAAACAGCTCTTCCGTGACTTTTTGGGGAGGAAGACTGCAGTGCCCCTCCTGCAGAGCCCACACTTCCCAAAGAACATGATACTGCTCAAAGCAACAGGTAAGTGCAAATGCCCAGCAGAGATCTCAGCTGTGTTGGGGGTTCCTCCCCTGTTCATGCACCAATAAATAGTTCATGTCCCAAAATGTCTTCAGAGAAGATCCACAGGTCTCAGTGACCCACCTGTGAAGCCATGGCAATGTTTAGTCCCCTCAGCTAAGTACTCCCCCTTTGTTTTACAGTGCAGCCACAAGGGTAGCACACAGGTGGGCTAACCCTCAAATGAACATTTGGTCTACCTTGCACCTTTCCTAGTTGTTGCTGAAGAGAAAACTGCCTGCATCCTCTATCAGGCTGTCCTACAATGGCATTTAGCAAAGTAGTGGAATGTGTTACTGACTCCGTGCAACAAAACAGGTGATGCAGCAAATCATGGTGAACAAACGGTGTTTTTCCTTAGCCAGATCTTTACTCCTTGAGGGTAAATGAATGCGATTGCCTCTTGCTGTCGTTAGTTGGCACTTCTGCTTTAAAAAATAGATGGGACTGTGTGTTGGGCCTGAGCAGCAGCCCCAGTGATAGGCACAGTGAGGGGATAGGCAGGGGCATAGAGAGCCCTTTTAATAAGAAGAGAGTAGAAAGCTTGGCTTGTTCCTCCTAGCAGCCAAAGATGGGTGAAGAAAGCTCTCCATCAGGACATCAGGGAGTGCTTGTTCCGACTAAGGAAGGAGGGGAGCTATTTAGGCTAGAGGAAAACATTGGCATACAAAAAGAGCCAGAAATAAACTAGGAATTAGAAATTGGTTTCTAACAAGTGGAGTATTCCAGGTCTGGGACTGCACTTTCTGATGAGGCAGCAGTAACAGCAACTGAAAAGCTGTTGAGGGCTCAGTTCTTGCATTCACGCAGGAATTTATGCTATAGGCGTACAGCAGGAGGGCCCAACTCAGCCCTTATGTCCTCAGCCTCCCGGCTGGCAGAGCTCAGGCGCCAAGCCAGCCATCTGCACAGCAGCACCTCTGGCCTCCCTGTCGATGTGTCCCAAAGCATGGGAGGAACAAACATCTTGAAGCAAGAACACTATTTTTGTGCTACAGTCCTTCCAAGTCCTAGCAAAGCCATGAAAAATGCCACAATTTTGGAGGAAGGCAGGCAAGTCCATGCCAAGTCAGTGCATCTCCCGCAAGTAGGACAATATGAAGTCAAGGGATCGTAAAGGCTGTGTGTTCCCAGCCCTGAGCCAGCCCCAAATTATATGAAGCAATATTTCATTTGCATTCTCAGAAGCATCCAGAATCAACCAGCTTAGCTAGCCCAAGCCTGACTGCATCCAGTCACGTAAGTAAGTTTTATTTACCCACAACAGCATTTTCGTGGACATTGAGTATTATTGGAGCCAGTCTCAGTCTGCTCTGGGGAGCTGCAGCATTGAGGTAATGTCCTGTTGGGCTGCCATTAGCTGGTGTAGTTGAGAAAATGCAGCATTAAGGGCTGAGAGCCTGCTTTGTGCTTGCACTGTCTGACTTTTTTAATGCTTTTCTTTGTTGCTGTGTTTCCAACTGTGCAGCCGGGAAGTTCATGCTTTTGCTTCAGTAAAAAAAACTGTGTTGTTGGCCTTTTAAGCTCTCTGTTGTTAAAAGTGGACTCAGCTGAACCTGGCAGGCAGCAATGTTATTGTTTTCTCAGTGCGAGTGTTTCTAAATAAATTGGCAGCATGGGCACAAACTTCTGGGCAGCTACCAGCCAAGACCAACTTGAGAGTCCCAAAGGTTGGGACATATTTCCAGTTCAACAGTTAAGAGCTGGAACATCATCAGGTAAAATGCAAGGACTATCCTGTCTTGGGCTTTATGAATCAGATGGGGACCTCTTGGTGGCACAGCAGCTCTCCCAGGCTCCCTGGGTGGCCCCGGCTCTGCGGTCAGACCCTGTGAGGGTGCAAAGGACGGGAACCTGCATCTGTTGTCTCTGAATTCTTCTCCTGTGTAAATTTTCTGTAGCCATTCCATGGAGAAAGCTGTATGCACCAGAAGGTTTAACACAGTCTTTGTATATGTTTGCTATTACTGAAGTTGCACTTGTGTGTCATGGCCACGCAGGGAGGGGTGCTTGGGTAGGGACGTTGTCATGTCGGAGGGCAGCCAGGAGGCTGCAATCCTTGTGAGGATCAGGTTTTGCACAAGCAGACTGGCAGAAAAGGCTTGCTGTGGACTGCTGCAGAAGTCATCACACAGGCGGATGGACAGCAGATCCGAAGCAGGACGGAGCTGGGGATGGTTGGACACTTACAGAGGCACACATTCACATGGGGCACTTGGCATCTTCAGTTTATTTGGCATACGTTCTGGTGCAAACTTTCTTTCCAAATGTGGGCAGATAAATAGCTCTTCAGTGCTCTGAGCCTGACCCTGTGCCTGGGTGGTGAGGGACTGATGTGTTTACAGATTTTAGCCTTGAAATACGAGCTTCCTCTCCCAAGAACATCATGTTTCTGTTTGGTATGCATGTTTTCTCCACCACTATATGAATTTCAGTGAAGAATATTCTGCCACCCTTTGTTTGTTTTTAAATCATAAAGATATCTAGATAAGTGAATTCTATTAAAGGAAGACATTCCCTGATTTGTAAAAAAAACCCTGATATTTATTACTTGGGTTTTTTTTCTAAATGAAAATTACTTCCTCGTGCTTTGGTGAGGTGGGACATCCAAGCACACCAAAGGTGCGACATGCCTTTACCTATTCACAGCTTCCCAGGCAAGGAAAGAAAAAAAAGTTAGCAGATGATCACTGATGACCATGGCTCAAATCCCCCCACTGCAGCTGCAGGAACTTGGGGCAACCTTTCGCACCTTCCAGCAAAGGCAGGGCAATGCAGCCTAATTCAGTATCTCAGAGAAGGCAGAGGTGCTGCGCAGGCTCTCCTTGCTGTCAGAGACCAGTGCATGCATCGTCAGGGACTGCAGCAGGGCTGCCACCATGCCTGTCAAGCCCCCAGGCTTAAGGATGTGCCTGCACTCAGCTCTCCGTGGACTGAGACCTGCTTAAACACTGAGGTTGTTTCCAGGGCAGAGCCATCAGAAAAGGAAATGTCAAGGCCACGTTTAGGATTTTTAAATTAGTTTTCTTTTTTTTTAAATGTGTCTGGTGGCGTAACACTTGCTGAAATGGCGTTTTATTCCCTGAGCAGAGCAGTCCCGTGGTACGTCTGGAAGGGGATCCTGTACAGGAGGCAAGTAGCCCAGGATGGCAGGGAGGCGAATACTTGGTTTTGGTGCAAACCTTGTGGTAGCCCTTGTTTCTCAGCTGGTTGTTTTATCCCTCTGTGCTCCAGAAAGAGAATCTTGACACAGACAGTTTGCAGAGCCGTTTCAGCTGTTCAGACAGTTCAGCCACAATATGTTGCCTCAAATAGTTTTGTTAAGCACATGCATCAGCTGTACTTGTTTGCCTTGAAACTATGAGAACCACAGACCCTCCTGAGAAAATTCAGCTTCTACATAGACATAAAGAGCTTGACAGTGCTCTCAAATATACCCTGCCGCATAAGGCAGTGAGCTGCAAACCTGCCATGGCCCATGAAGCTCTTTAGATTTTAGATGATATCATTAGTTACCGCACTCCCAAAGCCTCCACATCTGGAAGCTGAAACCAGAAGGGCTGTGTCACTTTACATCCTTTCAAGATCTAGGTACTCTGTAGAGCTGCAGTGGCTCAGGAATGGGTGCTGAGACCTGTGGAGGCTCTGGGATGGGTGCTGAGACCCATGGTGTCTCGGGGATGCAGGACCTGATGCCAGAGTGAGGCAGGGACATACAGCAGGGCGCAGTCCCCTCTCGGCCGAGCCTCCAGTTTGAGCCGATGGGGTATTTCTGTGGGTGCTCAGTGGCACGAGCGTGGGAGGGAGGGCAGGGGCAGTGGCTGGGTTTGGCTGGGCCATGCCCTGGGAGACACAGCTTCGGTCAGTGCAGCAACGCTGGGCTGTGGTCACGTTGCCGTGAGGCAGTCAGCCCAGCACTGAATGACGGAGTGAAAGTGTGACACTTCTCTGCTTAGCAGTACAAAAAGAAAAAACTCTCATCTATCTTACAATGCCTCTGTTTAATTTTCATGCACTAAATACTGAATCCTGGTGGAAGCGATGCTGCACCTGCTTTCCTCCTCCTCTGCGTCCAAGCACAGATGCTGACACCCAGTGGCCATGGAGTTTCTAGCGCCTGTACGAGATGGAAAACTTCAGCAGAGCTGCCTCAGCCGGTGAGATACAACTTCTACCTTTTCATTTCCTCAGGTGCAAGAGGAGTAAAGGGCTCCTGAGACATACCAGCCTTGATTTATGTCTTTCAGCGATTGGCAGGTTACAGTGATTGAAACACGTCAAAATCTTGTATTTAGAGGCCAGTCAGAAAAATGAAAAAATATGAGGATGGATAATGAGGAAACAGAAGGTAAACTGGTTTTCAAATTATTCTCTTGTTGGCAGCTTAAAAATAGACCTCAGTGGGAGAAGGAGGGTGATTTTGTGAGTTCAGAGACCTTGGCATTCACCTTCCCTGTTTTGCTATTTCCCAAAAGCAGTTAGAATATGACAGACGCAAATTGATTTTGCATTTCCCTGCAGCATGCACACGATCGTGCTTTCATATGTTTGACAAGTATTGACATTCTCTAGGGAAAAAAAACTCTGTACGAAAGGTTGCTTTTTATTCTTCAATAAATAGCTCTAAGACTTTATCAGTCAAAGACAGAAAAAAGACCCTAAACTCAAGGGTATGCAAAGGAGTTCTCTTTGTGTGTTTGGCAGAGACATGCCTTACCAGACATGTGGGGCTAAGATGGTAAAAACACCAGGGAATCCAGACATGAGCTGGGAACAATAAGAGCAGAGTATGCCAAAGGAGGGATTTTGAAAGCACTTTACTGAAAATATTAATTATGGACTACAGCAAATGAATTAAACCACTGTAATGCAAATACTGTGTGAAAGAAATACGTAATTAGTGTAATTCTAGAAACATAGGGAAAAAAGCATACCACTGAAATTCTAGCAAGGTTCAGAATGTTAGGAAGGACTAGCAGCTGGCCACCTATTGGGATTAAATTTTGTACATGCTGCAGATGTGATGCTGTGACAAAGCAGGTGGAGCGTGTCTTGCTGCTGCTGCAGCGAGGACCCTCTGCAGGGGTGAGTTTGGTGAGCCGGGAGCCCCACGCCAGGGCCAAGCCCAGCTTTCCTTACCTTAAACACTCCTGTAAAACTGCAGCATACAGATACCGTAAGTAGATGCACTTAATTTATCACTCTGTTACTAGGCAGGTTTCTAGGCAGGCTTCAGCCTAACTTTTATATTTTGTGGTTAGTGAAATAGCTCTGATCTTTTTTGGGGTGAGTTCTAGCTGCGGAGGTACAACATTCATTCCTTCGCCACCTCTTACCTGCACCCATTCTCTTTAATTCTTCTTCCCTCTTTTTGGACAAAATTAGACTAGAAACTTTAACCCAGCTTAAACACGTCCAGCAGGGGTTGCCACACCATTTGGCCTACTCCAAATGCCTGTGCACGGTGATCCCGCCTGGTGAAGTGGGTGAGATCGCATCAGATATACCCAGGGCAGCAGGGTGGGCTCTAGCTGCCTGCCTTGCTTTTCCCCTGGGGGAGGTTCACAATGCACTCATGTTTTTAGCAAACGTTTAAACTGTTTAAGAGGCTGGCAGAACATCAAAGGCCTACCAGGAGTTATTTCCAGTAATGGCAAATCTCAATGAGACTCTTTCCAATAGTTTTCTCTAGCACTTTTTCTGGTTTTAACCTTTATTATTAGTGCAGTAACTGTTGCCCTGGTGGCAGTTCTGAAAACCCATAACCCAAATGCTACCCAGTTCTGGATGTGCCAAAGTCCTCTAGTTCATGAAAGTACCCGAAAACCCTAGAACGCACTTGACGGAGCATCTCTGCTCATCCTGGTCTTGCAGAGCAGGAGATCCAGGCTTGGTCCTCCCAGAGACTGCCCTGCCCTGATGGCCCATCGCTCTGCAGGGAGGGGCACGCAGATCAGCCTCCAGAGCGAGTCAGAGCAAAATATTTGTGCTGTGCCGGCCAGGGGCAGCCACGGTGTAGGGCTGTGTGCCTTGTCGCTGCAAAAATCCTGCTGGAGACCAGAGAGGGAAGGAAGAGGACTCTGCAGCTGGTGGGAGGGTACCAAACAAAGAGCTGCTCTCTCCCATTGCACAGAGGAGGAAATGCTGTCCTGAGCCTCCTGCATCTGGCAGTTGTATGAACCGTGCATTCCCTTGCATTGCTCTGATGAACATGTTTTGGAGATGTCTGCAGGCCAGGTCTCCCTGAGCTGGGGCTGGGGGCTGCTTCTGGGACAAGCCAGCATTATTCCTGCTTCTTTCTCTCTCTCGTGGTTCCTTTCACCTTCTCTGTTATATCAGTCAGTGCCTTGCAAGTCCAGCTACCTTCTCCAATTCTAATGTGCTGCATTCATCAAGGTAAAACACAGTATTTCAATGCCCATTACGTGCTCACGGGTATTTTTAAATGTAAAGCCATCCCATGCTGGCTGGCCAGAAGCCCCAGGAGACAGTAGAGGGAGAGGTTGTGTCTCATCAAAATTAACAGCCAGGAAACTTCATTTCTGCTCCAGTCTGTGCATAGACCATTTTTTTCTGGTGCTTTCCTCCTTTGGTTGCTCCCCAAATAACATTGGGTTGTTGCCCATTTAGCATTGGAAGCAGCTGATAATGACTGAATAATTTTGCAGTTGGATTGTAAGACAGCACTTGCTGTGTTGTTTTGTGCCTGATTGGATTAGCATGGCTCTTTACATAGCTGATTGACGCAAACTTGATTTTCTCTCTGAGCTTCCACTGTTCACTAGAAATTCCCATTTTGAATAAATGCTCCTGCAAGACAATATGTTTTCTGGGTTGTTCAGATGAAATGAAAGCACACTAAACCTCTGGGTTTGAGCTGGTTAGTCCTTTGACCAAAAAAAGCCCCAGAATGGGCTTGGAGGACAGTGTCTCATCTAGTGCTGATTTTTTTTTTTTTTTAAATCATCATCATAGGTAATGGTTCCTTAAAAATCAGTCAGCAATTTCATCAGCTGAATACATGGTGTTGAGAGACATCTTGGGTGCTTCATTGAATTCTGGTACCAGCACCCGCTTCCTAGAGAAGTTCCCACACTGCCTTTGCCAGAGTAACCTTCACTTCTCCTCTGAAGCATCCATCCTTTGCAGTGGCTGTAATCATGCCTTTTTACAGCAAAAGTTTCTCTCAATGCCTCCCCACTTCAGCTTTGCAACAGATAAGGCATATCAGTTAATGAAATAAATAGCTCAAGTAGCTCACGTTCAGCATTTATATGCTTCTCAGCAGGCTGAGTATTTGGGGACTAGGAAGACATGGTGAGAGCGAGATGCGGTACAGCGGCTAGATGCAGGCGTTTGTACCTAGCATTGTGTGTGAGGTGCTGCCCTTCAGTGTGTGTCCTGTTGACAGATTTCTAGAGTCCTTAAAAAAAAGAAAAACAAACTCACATAGCGACGTGTTATCTTTATTCATGGCAGTTTCCACCGCCTCCTTTTTCTCCCTTGTCCTGTTATCAGAAACAGCTTGCTCCAGAGTCAGTTTAAAACTCCACCGATGTTTTCCTGGGCCCATTGAGGTCTTGAATTGCAACAACCAACCTTGCAAATGGCAGCAGGTAGGGAAGACCCACGTGGGCTATAGAAAGCTCAGGGCTTCTCATCTGTCCTTGGGATGATGTTCTAAGAGCAATCCATCAAACACAAGTGGTACAGCAGTTGCAAGCAGAGTTAACATCCCACTGATGCATGCAATGGCTTTCCTGCTGGGGATCTGAAATGGGCACAGACTGTTATTTCCAGCACCAAGAGACAGCTGGGGATGCGCTACAGCATCCCTGTCACACATCGCTGCATCCCGGTGGCAATGAGGGAAGCATTTGCTTTCCAGTTTTCTTGTTAGCATCTACACTTTGTTCGAATTTCATGAACCAGAATATTTGAAAGGCAGATACAAAACAAAGATGAAGGAGTGTGTGTCTCACACTCCATGCATTCAACTACCAAATAGGTGTTAGTTCATCACTGAGGACAACATGAAGGTATTTCTATAGCCAGTTCTCCCTCATCAGTGATGCCTTAAAAGGCATATTAGAAAAGCTACCCACTTGCACTATACGGCTATAACAAAAAGATAATAGTTATCAGTACCAGGGGATCAGTTCTCTCTAAGTGATCCTTCAGATCTTCAGACCTTCAGACCTGAAGAAACTGTCATCAGTACCAATAATTTGGATATGGGCAAATTCATCCACTGTGTCTGCTTTCCCCACATGCCATCATTGACATGGATGCAAACAACTGGGACGGGACTGCCAAGAGAATGAGGCCTTAGCCCATAAAAATGGCACTTCTTTAACACAACCAGTACAAATCTCTGCTGCCTGAGTGGTTTGGGGCAAGATAATGGCATTATTTATGCTGCTGTGCATGCAGGTAACTTTGCTGCATTTAACAGACAGCCCAGAGCAGTCTGGGCTCATGTGAACAGGATTTGGGTCTCTGCTGTGAGTTTATGGGTTGTTGTGAGGCATTTCATATCAGAAACAGCCACACTTACAAGGTTGTTTCCTGGAAATAAACTGTTGTTTGGTGTCCAATCTTAGAGCATCTATTAATGTTTGGCTCTTACTATTTAATATGTTGTTTCATTTATAACTGTAGTCAGAGACACACACATAAAATCACATTGCATGGACAGGCTGCCTTGGCGCTTACCTTTTCTTGCACTGGCCAATCAACATAAATATTATGAGACTACTTGACAAACTCAGAATGACTGGAATGAGGATAAATAGCTGCTTGTCCTCTTTTCTGGACACTGCAAGGATAAATGACAGCAAATAAGAAAACGCTAGCTTCCAGAATGGGTCATATTACCTCTTACAAAGCTTGGGCTCAGATGCAAACTCAGTGTGTCCAGGTTTGTTACCTTACATATATTTATTTATTTATTACAGATATATGCCAGGTATATGTTACTGATAGGGTAACATACTCCTTCAGGGTAACATATACCTGCATATATATGTAGCCACCGCTATGTGCCTCTTCCCTGCCTTCAGCATCTTGCAGCAGAGCCAGTGCACACGGGGACAGTCCTATAGAGTCTATGAGGTGCAAAGGAGCTGATCCGTGGTGCGGGGCAGCCAGGAGGATGCCCTGTGGAGAGACTCCAAATACCACATGCTCTCTCTTGCAAAGCAGTCACTCCTCCATCACAGCTGACCCTGTGCAGCAGGGAAGGGTGCTGGTGCAGAAGCGTTAATATTTCGGGGCTTGCCTGTTAAGTGCACTGGAGATGCCAAGTTGTAAGAATGGCTGTGCTGGAGTAGGTTGAGGGTGTAACTAAACCAGGATCCCACCTCCATTGCTGGACACCAGCAGATGCCCGTGAGAGCCATCAGCGCTTGGTCCCAAACAGGCTTTATAAAGGATGTAAAAGAAACGCTGGTTACTTTGGAGTCCATACCAGAGAAACACTCTTGCGTCCATTCACTCCAAAAGCCCTCGTCAGCACAGAAAATATTTGTTCTCCCCCTGACACGAACACATGGAATGCTTTGATTTGCTCTGGAAATTGTTAAAGCAGTCTCCATTTGGGTTGACACAGACTGAGAAACAAAACAGAGAAAACAAAAGTCAAGGAATTATGTGCCACCATCAGTGCTCTCTGGCAAGGACTGATGTTTCTGAACATACTCTCCAGGCTCTGCAAACCCTTGGATTATGTTTTGTCAGTTTTAAATGATTTCATAATAGTTTTGGACTGGCTAATGCCAATAAGATGATTATGGGTATGAATCTACTGAAAATACAAACACTCTGGGGGGGTGCCATCATGTATGTTGCCATTTATGCCTGTCAATTTATGGAATCTTTCATTAAATTAGCTAAGGAGACTCAGTTATAGAATATGGCAATTAAAGAAAAAATGTCCTTCAGATGTCCCCTATGATTAACTAGTTCTTGCCATTTTTGCTATCAAAACTGCACCTGGATAATGCACAAGGAAAAAGCACCATGCATAAAAGACGTGTTGTGTCCCAGGCCACTTCTTTGGAGAGATTAGAATTACAGTTTCATTGGACTAAGTTGTGCCACCATATTCAGGATAACAAACCACAACAACCTTTAAATTTCCATGATGACAGCTTTCTGAGACCATAGGCAGGAAGCCAGAGAAAGCGATCGCTCCGAGACTCGTGCTGGGATCTGTTACTGCTAAAGCAAATGCTGTGGCTGGAGGTCAGGGTGTTAAGTAGGAACATGTGCAATGGAGCAGCTGGTCAGCATTTTCTACCAGCAGCACCAGCTAACATCCCTGCACAGCCCATGCACAGGGTACCTAACATGCCATCTGCAACTCAGTGCGAACCCCAATTTTCCGGTGCGCCTCCCTGCTGCCAGCCATCAGGCAGTGCTCCCCCCCGCCTCTTCCCCTCCCTGCGGCATGGTGTGTGTTGTCCCTACCGCCCAGGCAGCCTTGGCCTCCCCCTGATCTTCTGCCAGCTGAACCTCGTACTCCAGGCACTGGGGTGGCGTTTCACCATCCGGCGGGCTCCACACCACATGGAGCTCCTCAGATGCAGACATGGAAACCACCAGCTGCTTTGGGGGCGAGGGCTTTGCTGGGGGGGGAACAAAAAGAGAGAAGGTCAAAAGGTGCAATTGAACAGCTCCTGGTGGGAAAGGCTTCAGTTAATCACCACCAACCTCTGCCCCTTTTCCCCACTGATGGGATTTCTGAGCTCCCATTGCTATCAGCCACGATGCTGCAGGAGCAGGATGTCACTGAGGCTGGAGGGTGGGTTGTTTATTTTAACTTGACACATGGGCTGGGTTAGGTCCTTGCTCTGGGCTGCAGTGCAGGGGTTTTGAAACACTGGGGTGTGAGCATTGTGCTCGGCACGTTCCCCTTGCAGTGCGGTCAGCCAGCCCTCTCTGTGCTGTGAGGGCAGCCTTGGCCCCTGCAGTGAAACACCACAACAGTGTTGGCCTGACACTCTCTGCATCCCAGGAGAGGCTCTGGTTTATGTCAGATGCCCAAAGCCACACATGAAGCGCATGGCAGCACTAATTTAATCCAGAAATTCTGCTTATTAGTCCAGTGGCTTAACTGGAGGACTAGCTATTTTTCCCCCTGACATTTGCATGTGGGTAAATGCATCAGCATGGTAAGTGCCCATAATAAAGAGCTAGTACATGTATCGGGTTATACATCATGCTGTGCTTTGCTTCCTTTCCCAGTCTCTGATGGGTTTGAAATCCACCTTTGTTCTGGCAGACCTCATCACACCTTGCACTCAATTCTCCGCAGCCCTTAGCTTGATTCGAACAGCAAAGATCTCTCCTGTGCTTGCAGGAGTGGAGCAGCGGTTTCAATTCCAGCAGGAGTAAATGAAGCCACCTCTGTGGTCGTCCTGCTAGAGCCAAAAAACCCATAGCTGCTCTGCCATCTGCCCAGCAGACCATTTATGTCCCGAGTTGTCCAGCTGCCAAGCGCAGCACTTGGAGGCACCCACTGACCCTCCAGGGTGGGCACTGAGTGGTATTGCTCGCCTGCAAACACTGCTGAAAACTAAAGTCCTGTGTGGCACACGCCACAGCCCCTTCTCCAGGGGGAAATCCACCCAGACACATTACAGCCACCCATCTACAAGCATGCACATTTCTTTGAGCCCCTTTGTGCAAGATGTGAGCCTTGGGTCCATGGTGGCCATGTGGGTCCCCAGAGCCCTGCTGCTTTCCTGCCAGTGTTACCTAGGTTGTGAAGGCGAAGGGTGATGTACAACGGCCGTAGCAGAGTGGCTGGCGCCGAACCATTGACACAAATGCTCAGATCCTTATATTCTGCCTGGCTCAGATTTTGCAACATGCAACCGATGTTTATACCGTGATCCTGAATATAGTCATCACACTGCACTGCGTGGTCCAGCCCCTCATACCTAGTGGTGTATTAGGAAAACAGAAAGAAAAAAATAACCAAAGCAATGGCAGTTACTACTTGGGTAAGGCCTTTTTTTTTAAGATTGGACCTAAGCCTCGAGTATCACCTATATCCTACCCACCCTTTGCCTTTCGCAAGTGATCCAAAGCACACTGTTATGCATTGGTCACCTGGACTCCTGCTATGGGAAAAGTGTGGGGAGGAGATAAAAACAGCTTAACATGCACAGATGGCTTCCCAGGTTGGTTTATAGGCTGTGTCAGCCTCTCCTCAAGCCCATTCCTCACAAGGAGCACAAAGAGGCCTCACGAGGTCTCACTGCGTGAGTGGAGCCGGGGCAGGATCTGGCCCCTACTCGTGGAGACACCCATCCTCTCATGGGGCACTTACGACACCATCAGCCACCAGCTCTGGAGTTGCAGAAATGTTCCCTCCCAAGCCAAAATGCGGCGGTTTGTGGCAGGTGCCATGTGCCATGAATGTAATGAGTGTTAACTAACTGCTATGGCTGACCGTGGGTAGGTCCTGTGCATCTACATGGGCACATAATGGAAACCCAGCGGTGGGAGGGAGGAAGGGGTTTGCTGGTTATTAGCTAACGTGCAACCACAACCCTGTGCTCTCAAACTGCCTCCTGTCTTTGGGGGCCACTCCCCAAAGCTTAGCTGCTGGCCCCATCCTGGAAATACTAAGTGGTGTTTCATATCACCTTTTAAGACTCCTGCTGGGTTAATGCCCTTGAAGCAGGGCTGAATCTGGCCTCTGTACTCTACACCTTATGAAAGTCTCCCTGCACAGCACATTATGTTTGGGGGAAAATCTTCATGTGGTAGTGTTATAAAAATTAACTCACAGGTATCAAAGGATGCCATGGCTATGTTTCCACCCACTCTCATTATACAATAGGACCCAGATCCAAATGCCTGGTTTTGTTACAGGCAGTTAAATAAGGGTGGGTTTGCTGGTTTTTTTTGTGGTTTGGGTTTTTTTAGGAACGAATCATGAATTTCCATGGTTTCCTTCAAGCAGACCTTTGTAGTTAGCAAAATGGTTTTAAATCAGTGCTTTGAATACTATTTCCAAGAGCTACATAGAAACTGTTTTTAAAAAGCAGCTATGATTTTCTACATGTAGCCCAAAGGCATGAAACCCAATGATTTCCTAACTAGTCATCCTTACCATAGTATCATAGGAACGGAAGCACAAGTACAGCATTTACTTTGTCCAAAACCACTAAGTCTAGCTTTGTTTTTCTTGCAGAACAGAATCATTAGGCAGCAGTATAAAAGAAACAACTGAGAAACATGCATTATGACTGCCTTTTGGCAGCATGTTTGCTTGTATGAGATGTGCTAAGGCTGTGAAAATATATTTGAAGAGTAAAACTGTTAGCTGCCAGGAAGCCCTGCTCTTTGTATAGGGTTCACTGAGCTTGGTAACCTC
>NW_008825532.1:3165557-3173309 GCF_000699105.1 Pygoscelis adeliae
CATGCACTGTGATCAAGGGAAATGCGCAGCCAGAATGATCCAGGTACGTTCAGCAAAGGGAAAGCACAAGGCTTCGTGATGGAAAACATGCAGAAAGCATTCCACGGGGGTGAATAAAAGGGCAAGGAGGAAGAGAGAAGGCATATCCTGTAGAAGGTCAGCACGAGCGTGATTTTAAGGAAGGAAACAGGGATTTGGTATTTCCTTGCCAGAAGGCACATGTTGCTTGGAGCATTATTTCTGCTCATTCTGGGTGGATTGCGTAATAGCATTGCCAGCCATAAGAGCATATTTGCCATGGCATTTTAGTACCCTGAGAGATTCACTTGATTGCTGCCTGGATGTTTTTCTATTTTGCTGATACATACCAATAATATAGTCCATAATGTACGCCGCGAGGAGCAAGGAGGCCTGGTTGCCAAGTGCATTTGAGGTATTCCCAGTCATGATAGACGCAGTGGAAATTCTGAACCTCTGATTCCAGTCTTCCTGTCAAATGAGAAGAAAATAACCACTATTTACCAGTCAGGCTTAGCAGAAATATCATTTTACATCTTTGAACAATTGTGTGCTGCAGTTGAAAAAGAAAAAAGGAAAAGAAGGCCAGTCACTGTTATTAGATAGTTTTGCTGCCAAGTGCTCTGTTTCCTATAAAAGCCAGTTCACTGTACTTAGAGCAGAAAGATGCATAACTGACCTTTTCATTCAGCAGTGGAGCTCGTGCAGGGCAACCCAGCAGAGCCGGGGTACAGGCAGAGGGAAATGAGCCCCAAGTATCCAGTAACCACAACCACAGCCAGTGGAAACAGAGATGCTCTGGTGTCTTATACGTCAACAAGCCCTGCAATGGCTTATCCATCCAGCAACCCTCAGGCCAGCAGTGGTTCATGCAACGGGCTCATGCAAAGTGCAAAACCGCACCAGGTACCGAAGGCTGCTCCTAACCTTGCAATGGGACCTGAAAGGTAGCATAAATCCAGTCACTTTGCACCTCCACGTCATCAGTACACCGTCCTTCGAGCAGAGTCTGTACCTTCACTTCAGCAGTCCTGCTGAGGTCAAATCCAACTCTGAATTTTAGCTTCCTAGTAAAAATAACCTGATTGAAAGACAGACTTTATAAGCACCTCTTTTGTTGCTACGTGGGCTGCAGAATTAGCTAACATTACTCCCGCTCTAGCTGCGAGTAGGCTTATTTGTGTGCTTTAATGTTTCTTTACATTTCTGTCCTGCTTCTCCTGCCCAGTGCTTCTCCAGCACTCTTGTACCACCTGCTCTGCTCAGACTGGCTTTGAGTCCCTCCACCTCACAGGACACAAGCAACGACAAGAAAGCAAACTACGGTTCAAGGGATCCCCACCAGCCAGGAGCACTGGGGAGGGTCTGACAAGGACACCGCCATAAATCTAGATAAAAGGCACTTGTTCATGTTGTGAGATAATCAGAAACAGAAGGAACAATGAGTTTTGTAACTGATGGTTCCCATGGGAAGCACAACCACACCCTGCAAGGATGGAGCAGCAGCCAGGCAGTGCAGCGTGGGCTCACCACCACATGCTGCTGGGCTTAACCCTTTGTGGGACTTTTTGAGTCCCCCCTCTGAAGGTTTTTCTTTTTTTTTTCCCCTCAGACTTACTCCCCCTTACTTTATGCAAGGGAAAAATAAGTTGGCAAGAGTTACAACAAATGGTGAGAGAGAGAATGTGTCACGTTAGCCCAAGCAAGACAGAAGTAACGTCCCATAAAATGCATACGCATGCTGCAGGGGGAACTGCAATGGCACAGTCCACAGTCAGGCTTTTTGTCAGCAGTGTCAGAGTGTAAGAGCCATGTTGAGCCACATCTTTCTAACAGACATTGATGACTTTTGTTTCCGTTGATGTCCCATGGAGTTTTTTCAGACTGACTCTTCTTTGTGACCTTATCTGGGGTCAAGGTTTTGGCAAGGTACCAGAAGTGATTTTTTTCTACTTTTTAGATCTGCCTTGTAAAAGACACTTTTATTACTTGTGACTTGGGGAATTCTGATGTGTTTTTTAAAACTGTATTTTTTTCCCATTGTGCTTTTTAAATGCCAGTTAAAATCATCATAGAAGAATCTGCATAGCTGCACGCTGCTGCATGTCTGGGAGCGTGACGTACATCATGACCGATGTCAGGTCGAAGAGCCCCTTTCCATGCCCTCGCAATTGCAATCTATAGCTGAAACATGGTGGGAGGCACCGTGCTCTTCCACCTCTGCAGGCTCCCATGGAACGGCTGCGCCAAAACCCGTCTGCATGGTGGCTGAGCGCAGCCTGGCAGCCTTGGCTTTGCTGTCTCGGGTGGATGAAGCGGACGACCAGCTCATGCGGGACACGCAGAAAACATTCACAGCAAGAGGCTGGGATCCACAGCACTGCTAACCCGATGTGACTGCTCTTTCTCTCTCTTTCTGGTCTCTTGAGCTGGCAAGCTCTCTAGCACTCTCGCTTTAGGACTGTGCAAAAAAATCTCCCTCTCTTTCAGGACACCAGTCTGTATTTTGGGTTGTTGGGACATCCTCAGTGTATTGTTCATGTGTTCCTCAGTACCTTGCGCCAACCACACAGCCTACTGCTGGGTTTCTCCTCTCCCTACTCCATTTACCTTCCTAACCCTGCAGCAACTTTCATCTTCTAAGCACTCCCAAAATGTATTCCTACAACCCTTCCTGTACTGTGCCTGTCTGCTATTGCCCTGCTACACATCAACGAGAGAAGACTGACAATTTTATCATAGAGCGGAGTTAGAGTCAACCATATCTAAAAGACAAAAGTAAATGGTAATTAGAAACACCCTTCTGGATAAAGGGAATGTTAGACCATTAGGATTTAATCTTTTATTTATTCACCACTTTGCACCCCTAAGGATCTGTTGACACTGAGTTTCAGTTCAAGCCCCGTAAAGACTTTTTAGAAAGTGTAGTGCCTTTTACAATGAGGAATGCTACTAGTTATTATTGGATTATTTTAGGCAGCAAGCACCACACCCTCTGACAGAAATAGCCCCTTCTCTGACTGCTGCTGCTGTTACATATCAAAACACATTCCCGTCTGGCAAAAGATTCAAACCACTGGAACAGTCTGGCTTTTTCATGGAAAGCTGCAACTGCTTTGGTACCACTGCTCCTTGAAACGCAAACATAAACCTGTGCAGGAACTAAAGGCAGACCAATAGCCTGGATTTAAGAGGATTAAACCGTGCTTTGTCTTTCTTACCTTCCAGTCTCTGTCACCAGTGTTGCGGTACTCAAACTTGTATTTTACTGTGCATTCATTGAAGGTTTGTACATTGAGTGGAGGTTTCCACTCTATATCAAGAGAACCTAAGAGTCCAGGATCAGTAATCTGAAGGTCTTGTGGGGGAGCAACTAAATTGAAAACAAAGCAGAGGGTAAAACAGAGTGTCGATGTAAAGAAAAAAAAAAAGGCTGTGAAATTTGATGAGATGACAAATGCAGCTGCTGGATGTGGAGGGAAGCACTGCTGGTCCAGGTCCAACCCTGGCTATTTAATAGCCTGTTCTCAACAAACATGCACAAGCTCTACTCCTGCCCACCCCTCAAAAAACAGTTTTTGCTGATGCTCAGAGAAAACACTCAAGGACCATTGAAAAGGCACAAAGAATGCTGCATCTTTAACACTCTTTTTCAAGATGTTTTAAGCAAAACTACTGTCCTGGGATGACCTTTCAAGTCCTGTATTTGCTTACTTTTAACTCATGATATTTACTGACTGTCAGGACAAATATCCTTGCAAACATTGTGTTCAGCACATACACCAACATAGGATGACGGATCACAGCATGCTGTCAGGAAATTTTATGTTCCTTAACCATAACAGACATAAAACACCCATATGGCTTTATATATTCCTTTCAAGTATATTAAAGATTAATGAAAAACCAAGACAAAAAACATACAGAAGCAGAAAAGCAGAGTTAAAAATCGTTCTTACTTTGGACTTCTATCAGCTATACAAAAATGTGCCTTTACAGTCAATCTGGCTTTTATTAAGCTATTGTAGGGTGCTGCCATATGTCAACAAATCAGCACATATTATGGATGAATTCCATACTAAGACATGCCTCCTAAAAGCCTAGCTCTGTATGGAGCTGTCATTCACACGACGAAAACTGTTCGGCTATTCAGTTTTATTAGTTTAAACGAAATCAATTTTTGTAACATCTAAGGCCATTTTTCTCCACTGTTTAGAGGTGAAGTTAGCCATTTGGGTTTCTACATATTCACTGCATGATACACTTTTTTCATGGTGATTTGGAGCCCATGTCCTGGCAGTGTCAGTCCAGCATTGCTACCACTTCTCTGTTTGAATCTGGCCTCCAGGTCACTGGCTTCTCTGCCACCTCATGTCTTCGTCAGGATTTACACCATTTTTTCCTTTTATTTTTTTAATAAATCCATTGTGAAAGCAGACCCTGAGACTATCTTTCAGTGGAAGATGGTGATATAAATCAAACTTCAATGTGCTCCTCAGAAAGTTTGCAGAGAACATCGTTGGAGGATTTATTTCTTCTAAGGAAACTCTCCCAAATGAGACACACCGCAGGCAGCACTCTTAAGATCCCACTTTTCCCAGCATGTAAAGCTCCATGGGAGATTTGTTGTTACGTTAGATGGCAAAGTAGGATATCATGGCAATGTATTTAGGGAGGTGCTGGGGCAAGGAACAATAGACTATAATAGAATCAAAGAATCATAGAATCATAGAATCATAGAATAGTTTGGGTCTTTAAAGGTCATCTAGTCCAACCCCCCTGCCATGGGCAGGGACATCTCAGATGCTCAGAGCCCCGTCCAACCTGACCTGGAATGTTTCCTGGGATGGGGCATCCACCACCTCTCTGGGCAACCTGGGCCAGCGTTTCACCACCCTCAGAGTAAAAAATTTCTTCCTTATATTTAGTCTAAATCTATCCCCCTTTAGTTTAAAGCCATTCCCCCTTGTCCTGTCACAGCAGGCCCTGGTAACAAGTTTGCTGCCATCTTTTTTAGAAGCCTGCAATAGGCTGCAATAAGGTCTCCTCAAAGCCTTCTCTTCTCTAGGCTGAACAACCCCAACTCTCTCAGCCTTTCTTCATAGCAGAGGTGTTCCATCCCCCGATCATTTTTGTGGCCCTCTTCTGGACCCGCTCCAACAGGTCCGTGTCTTTCTTATGCTGAGGGCTCCAGAGCTGGATGCAGTACTGCAGGTGGGGTCTCACCAGAGTGGAGTAGAGGGGCAGAATCCCCTCCCTCGCCCTGCTGGCCACGCTGCTTTTGATGCAGCCCAGGATACGATTGGCCTTCTGGGCTGCGCGCGCACATTGCTGGCTCATGTCCAGCTTTTCGTCCACTAGTATTATTATTGGAGTATAATAATCCCCCAATAATTTGGAGAAAAATTGGATTTTATGTTGTTTTCTGTGTAACAAGTAAGACACTCTCCCTCCCACCACTGTGAGTCCCATGAGTGCAGCCTGGGTTCAGAGGATGGTGGTGGGCTTGCTCCAGCTCCAGAGGCAGTGGGGCATGGCCCTGCACATGCAATATCTTGTATTCAGCAGTCCCATGTTCCGGCGGGAGGCGAGGGTCTAATATTGTTACGTTATGACAGGCACAGATTTCCCAGCATGGGCAGAGAGGGGGAATAGGGGCATGGGCAGCTCTGCCTGTGCAAAGAATGCTCAAGCTGGGCTCTTGGTGCACGTCAGAGGTGGGAGCAGGGGCGAGGTGAGGGCATCTCACCCACCTCCCGGGTCTTTGCAAACATGCGAAGGCTCTAGGAAAGGGAGAAGCAGCACAGGGGACAGCAAGTCTGCAGGAACGGTGCTTGAAGAGCTGCAGCTGCTAAAAAATGAATGAGTGGCTTGTCTAGAACAGCCATTTAGAGCTGCGCTGAGGAGGGAAGGAGAAGGCGGCGAAGGGGTGTTCCTCCCACCAGCCAGCCCAGCTGAGAGCCTGCCAGGGCCGGCGCGAGGGAAGGCTTCCACATCGACAGTGCACCATGTCCTGAGTCGAACCCTGTTATGGTGGCTGGCATGCATGATTTCCATAACAGGCTGGCTGAGGAGATCTGCTGGCAGGGCTGCGAGCTGGACTCTCCTGCACTCGGGAAGCTCTTCCTGAGTGGGTAAGTGCTGAGCCTCACAGCTATGCAAACAAGGAAACAAAAAGCTACTAGCCTTTGTCATGAGCCATTATCCAGTGTTGAAGGAAAGCTGCTCTTGAATGTTTCTTGGGAAAAAAAAAAAAAAACAACTCCTCTACCTGATTTGCATGGTGGTGAGTCAGGTAGTGATGTGCTGGCTAGATGGCTGCAGCCCTCATGGCCACCCACTCCTGGCTGCTGTGCACACTTACTCGAACATTGCAACTTTGATGACGAACCGCCTGCTTATCCCCAGCTGCCTCCCACTGCCTCACCCCATGTCATGCAATGCCTTAGGTGGTACAAGCAGCAGGAAGTTTTGCAATTTTCTGCTTATTTTGCCAGTGGAAAAATGGCAGCCTGCCAGGTGCCGCCATATCTTCTATGTCTGCACTTCTCTGTGCTTGTAAGAGAGGTGCAGGTGACTTTCATGTTTTGAGAAGCCCAGTTTAACGGCAATGCTGCTTGGCTTGGCTTGGCAGCGGCGTGTTTGCTGGCAGCTGTCCGTGCGTGCTGGCTGGCAGGACCGGGAGCCTCTCGGTGCCTTCCTGGCCAAGTTTTCACCTCTCCACTATGCACCGGCTGTGGCTGGGAGGGCCAGACCTGCTCACCATCTCTCTGAAGAAGGAAAGCTTTTGGGTGCAAAGTCCCAGCTACAGGAGGCCAAAGGGGCTGCGGCTGGTGGGTGTGGTGCAGCAAAGAGGTGCTCGAGGGCTTGAAGCAAAGGGTGCTTGAAGTGCCATTTCCATGGATGATAGCTTGCAGAGCAATATTTTTTTAGAAGCAAGTATTATTCTTCAGTTATGAATAAGCCTTGTGTTTCTTACACCAAGCACAGTCTGTCCGGCTGGGACCTTGCTCAGGAGCATTTATGTATCCAAGAGGTATTTATATTTGATAACTCTATATCAAACAATATACTTGCTGTGCACCAAAGGCAGTTTCTGCTCCTTTTGAAGTTACTCAGAAAAATACCCACTAAACACACAATATATCTACACAATTGATTACAGGTTTATAAATCAGCCACTTGCTGTAACACACACACACATGCATGCGTGTGTGCGAAAAGCTTCGGTTGACAGACTAACTTCATAAAGGGCCCGAGTTAATGTGAAGCACGCATTAGGCAGCCAAATGAACGGCGCCAGGCTTTACCTGTGGTGTGGTAGGAGGAGGACACCATGCAGCCCCACAACAGTGCCACGGAGAGAGTGTAAAGCTGCCGGAGAGCCATTCAGAGGTAGGACGTCAGGGGTTCCCGCTGGAAGGTGTGCGGCGTCAGAAAAGCAGTCCTGCAGCACATGTGCAAGGAGGCTAGAGAAATAAAGCAGAGCTGAAAGGCTTCAGCACATCGGTGTGGCCCTAGCATTCCCTCTGCAGGGTGAGCACTGACAACGAGTGCCTTTTTACTCGTTTACCAGCCTGATTAATCATTTCCCAGAGGACTTTTATTTGTAACTTTTGGGGATGGCAACACATAGATGACTTTTTGGCTTCATTTGAAATAGTTTCTGGCTAGCTAAGCACATTCTCTGAAGGCATGTCAGCCTGTACTTCAGTTATCAAGCCATCTGCCACG
>NW_008825532.1:3173366-3188102 GCF_000699105.1 Pygoscelis adeliae
AAGCACCTCAGACCAATGAAATTTTCATTTAAAAAAAAAAACAAAAACAAAATAGAATGCCTGAGCCCTGCCTTATCCAATAAACACACGTCTTATGCAACTGTCACCAGTGTTTTTGGCTTTCCTGTTTCAGGATTTGGTGACTAAAAAGAAAAAAAAAGGCAGAGAGAGAATTTCCTTTCTAATTCACCCTCCAACAAAAAAGAAATGGTAGGAATGCTTGTGAGAAGTCTTCTTAGTTGTCATGATAATTTTTGAAGGGGACAAATTTCTCTTCCTGAGCAGGTCTGCTGGAGGGAAGATGGGGACTGAGTGGAAGAGAGGAGCAGAGTTTCCTCTGCTGTAGAGGGGGGTTTCTCCTTCCTTCAGATTTCATGCTGAAGGTGGGTAAGAATTGCTGTCTACAGACACACCAACCCAGCCTGCTTCCCTATGCCAGAAAGCACATGGGTTATAGGTAAAAAGAATTTTTTTTTCCTTTAATTTTTACATATAGATACAGGTACAGGTATAGATTAGATAGATATGGGGGGGAGAGAGCACATATAGATTAGATATAGGTATAGATATGGATATAGATATCAATCTTTCTGAAAGCTTGAGACCACTGCTTGGGCTCTGCTTGTGTAAGAAGGTGGCGACATCTATGTGAACACATAATGCATCATTGAGCTCCTTTCAGATCACAAACTCACTTTACATTGTCCATGCAGCCTTGGCTATGAAAGGTGGACTCCCAGGCCATACTCTGGCATGGCTGCTTAATCCTCAGCACCCGCAGCTATAGTGCGACAATACGAAATTGGGGGGTCTGCTGCCATTCGGCAGAGCTTCAAGTCAGAGGGACCTTGGGAAATCTGAGGGTTGGGGCCAACGAAAACCCCATCTTTTGAAGAAGTGGCTCAGGGGAGCCAGAGGAGACAGGCAGTGCTGGGGGCGGGGGGGGGGTTGGGGGGGAGTTTAAATCAACCAGAAATTCTAACTGGCACCACATGGCAGCAATTAAAAATACACAACAATTTTAACAGCTAATTTTCAATTAAAATTAATATCAAATCTCCCCAAGTCCATCACATAAGTATAAGCAATAGCAGTAATTTTTCTGTTTCACTGTGAAATGAGAACATATGGAGAAGTTTCAGTCAGAAGAAATGACTGGAATTACTTAACATATCGAACACGACATAAAACTTGTGGCAGTACAAACCTGGCTGTATGCGTAAGTCTCTGCCTCAGAAAGGTCTCATAATTCAGTACAAGGTTGCAATGATAAGGAGAGCTGGCTTACAGAGCTGGGAAAAGCAGCAGCTATAACTACAGCTGGTGAGTAACAGCATCCAAGGACTGCGCATGAATGTTAGTGGAGGAAGCTTTTTCCATTTCCTGTACAGTTAATGTTAATGTATTCACATGATTTCACAAGGTGAATAAAAATAGACAAAGGCTTACACAGAAAGATTTAAAACCAGCAAAGTGCTCTTACCTGGACCTCAAAGTTGCATGGGAGCCCATCTGCCTTTGGAGTGCCGAGATCCTCAGCAGCCTTATGGCTGCTCCACTCAAAACTTTGCATTTCATAGAAATTTGGGGGTTTTTAAAGAGGCCTGTCTGTTCTTTTCAGGGATCAGATGCCACATTGCAATGTCATGGCACTTGCCACGTAGAGGCTTTACTACGCTAGCACCAGAGAGGACATTGCCGGGATTTATGAGGTGTTGGTATTAATTGTTGCTATAACTGTGCTCAAGTAGGTCAAAGGTATGTTTGAAATGTTTAAATGATCCATTAAAATGAAAACAAAATGGCATAATCAGTGCAGGCTGTCTGCCAGAGGCTGTCTGAGCCCCTCACGGCAGTGGCAGTGCATGGCTGTCCCCAGCACCTGGGAGCCGCGCCCCACGCAGTGCCTCGGCCCACGTGTCTCTGGCCGGTGGTCCCCCATGGCCAGCCCCGGTTTGACCCACCACAGCACTTGCCCCCGAGCTTGCTGGCTCTGCTGGCTCCGGAGCCAAACCAGCTGCTCCTGCCTCTCAGGGCTCTGCAGGAAATATATAAAATTATCCATCCCCCCACCCCTCTCCTGTGGGCTAGGCACATCAGCGCAGCTGGTCAACATGACCCTTGTATAGCCTTTCCATTTACTTCATCCCTCCTTCCCTGCATCACCCTGCGAGCTCTCCCTCGCCCCCAGCCTAGAGCACCCTTTGCAAGGAGCCGGTGCTTCAGCCACACCTGGTTTGCCCCAGGTGAGAATTCTGGTACCGAATACACCTTGCTGAAAAAAATACCTCATGATTCCTGTTGCTGCAGTAAAGGATTAGCCAGGGTCATGACCAGTAATACTTGGGTGGGTCATCTCCATGTTGCCTTGCGTGAATCAAGCAAGTTGCAGCAACTCCCCTCCAGGAGGGACAATAAGGGATGTGTCAGAAAGAGTGGAGCTGTAATGCGCGTGCCCCGACAAGCAGCGGGCTGTGGCTGAGGCTGGATCTACCCATGGCCAAATTTAGGCCTATTGAGAAACAGTTCAGACATCCTAGGAGCATGAGAAACAGCATCAGGAACCAAAGGAGCGCTTCTTGTTAGGAAGAAAACTGCCCCCCAAGCATCTGTACATGACTTATGGTATCGCTGTTTGAATTGATGCCCAAATGAATGTGTTATTGCTTCCCAGTTGGAGTCAATGGGAATGTTTTGGAGCAGCAAAGGCAGGATCAGGCCCCTTTCCACCTGCCAGTTATCCTCTCTATTTCACTGTGCGTGCAAGGGTAGACATGCTCTCAGGCAGGGCAGTGCTGCCAGCCTGCTGCATTGGCTGTGCAGCCCTGGGGGAGGCACGGTCACTTTTCAGGTGTGAAGCCATTCCCGTCACACCATAGCTATTTGATTCTAGCTACAATAAGATGTTGTGAAGGTAGGTGCCAATGGAAAGAGCATGGCCATCCTTCACACTTTTGAACTTTTTGAACTTTCAAGGCAGTTGCAAGCAAAATTTCAGAACATTTTTTACCTTTCACTATGCTAAAGATAAAAAGTGATCCCTTACGTCTGGTTATAGCAACTACCTCCCAGAACAGACACCAACTGCTGCGTGCTGGGTGAGACCACAGCTTTGAAAACAGACATGAGAGCGAGGAAGAGCACGTGGACTATGAAGACCAGTTAGTCCTGTTGGGTGCCAAGGGGAGCTCTGAAGCTGGGAACCAGGAAGCCCATGACCCACCGCTGTGCTGATCTGTGGTGGCATTTGGGTGGGAAACAGCCCCAGAAGGCTTGGGGGGCTTTGCCCATGACTGGAGATCACTGAACAGGTGAACAGCCCCTTGCTTTTCATCTTTCCAAAGCAAAAAGCAGCAGAAATGGGTAGTACAAACCCTGTTGCCTTGAGTGCCCTGTGAATTTTGGGGGTAAGGGAGTTATGGGTGAGTTCATACTGTGCAATTGCACAGTGCTGGCTGTTTCCTTCTTATTTTCTGCAAAGGACAGGGAAAAAAAGTCCCTTGCTGCTGGTAAATGTATGGCCCTGCTTTCAGTGTTATGCAAGATTAGGATTTAACATTCACATATTTTTGTTGTGTAAGCTACTTAGGCAGAAAAGGTCACACTGGACAGATCATTTGAAACAGATGAGAAACATTTGCCAGTAGGGTGAATGCCAGTTCCCAAGTGCTAGAACTAGGTCAGTTCCTGAGAAAATTAGGTTGGAAAAAAGCATAATTGGGATTTGCAACAATAGGGTTCCATGACACAGCTGACAGCGCTGGAGCACGCGGGAGGAGCAGCGAGTGCAGCTCCATGCTGAAAAGCACCTGCCCAACCAGCCTCCTCCCGCCGCCCTCCTGCCCAAACCAGCTCCCCTTGCAGACTACAGATGCTTTTCTTTTCCTCTCCTTGCGCCATTGTGCTGGTACCTGATGCTCGTGCTGTGTTCCTCCCCCTGCCAGTGTTAATGCAATCCCCACACTTGTCCCTGAGGAGGAGATCAGCTGAGGGCAAGCGGGGGAGGATCCATGCCCTGTTCCCACAATGCTGAGTGGAAGCCCTGCCTGTGGGTGGGAGAGAGAATAGTGGCTCAGGGCACCCCTCTGCAAAGGCCATGTGCTCAGACCTTGGCTTGTACTGACCTTACTGGCTGTAGCTGTCAGCAATGCCCTAGCAAGCTGTGGGAAACACAGTGCAAATCCCTGCACATGCTGGACCAGACCCTCATGGCCTTGAGCTTGGGGCAGGGACAGGCAGGTGATTTGCTTCTTACTAACTATTCTGCAAACGGGGTTGCAGAGTTTGCAAAAAAACTCCTACATAAGATGACAAGATCATGGAAGAAGGGGGCAATAAAAATATACCTGCTCTGGCTCACCAGCAAGCCCTGCACGCAACTGGGAGGGTGCCTTGGCAAACCCCTGTGCACCAAGCTGCCGCTGAGCACCACGGCTGGCATAGCTGCTGGCTGGGCTCAGCCACACGCTGCAGTGCCCTGTGCTTAGCTTTCCTCAGAGCCCCATGGTATTGGCAGCAAGACAATACCTGGGCAAAGCCACAGGATTTTTTCCTCTTCACATGGCTGCCTTTCCTATTAAAACTGTATTTGGATGCACCACTGACTTGTCCGGTTTGCTCACAAATGAGATTTTTTGGGGATTTGTCAGCTGGGTGAGTGACTCCTGGAGTCACTATGTGCTCACAAACATCTCACAGGAGCTTCCTCCTCCTCCAGGAACCTGGCCAGGTCCCAGAGCCTCACAGCTGCTCTACAGGGGCAAGATTAATAAAAGAGCTAAAGCTCGGGGAAGGCAAACTTGTAAAGGTGCCTCCAGGCTGAATAAGAGATTTCAAAGAGCAGAGAAGCCCCTCGGCTGGGTCCTTGGCCTCTGACAGATATGCTGGGCAGGTGCACACAGAAATTAAAAAGCACTTCTGTAAAAATCCACTTGTGTTTGAGGAAATAAAGGAAGAGCAGCATTGTGGCTGAAACATCTCATTGCAATTGGCAAAGCGGTTGGCAAAGATCGTTACTGGAGCTAAGTTCAAAAAATGGGCCAAATCCTTTTTCGTTAAAATATATTTGATACATTCATCCCACTTGTGCTAAATTGGTTCTGTCAAGCAATCTGTTGCCTTCCTATATTAAAATATTGGGATCTGATAGTTCAGAATAAAAGCTTTGCAAGTCAGCTCCATGTTTAGAAGTAGCTTCCTATTCGACAAAATAAAAAAATAAAAGGCTTCAGCTATGAACAGACCATTTGGTATCGAACAGCACGTTTCATTTGATCCAAAGGGATGGTTTTGAAATTGCCAGTGACATGAAAAATCAATGACTTGTAAAAGCTTCTTAACTGCCTCATGTTAGGGAAGCCAGTCTCGTTTATACAACTTGCATTAAACAAGCTCTTTCCGAGGCGCCAGAGTAAGAGACTCAGCAATTCCAAACAGACCTGTGGCCTCCAGCACAGCATTATGAATTGCACTGAAAAGGGGTTGTCACCATGAGGAGATGTGCTAGGAGGAGGAGCACAGGGTAGTGGTGACAAACTGATTGTTGCAAGAAAAATCCCTTCTTTGCATTAATAAATTAAACACTTACAGCTTCCACGGGACTTCAGTAAATGATGGAAGGAATCCAGAGTCTCTGGCAATGCCTAGTGTCAATATTTATTCTTACGGTGAGTGCAGACCTCAGTTTTCTCTACTTCTTTGCTGATGACTACTGTTGGGGACAAATCCTGGCTTAGATGGCATCTCAAAGAAGGGACAGCAGCTGTTTGAATGTGCCTGTATCATGTAAGCCAACAAGCTGGCTGCCCTGGAGCTGGTACCGCTGAAATCTTTGCTTTCTGTAATCAGTTCTGTTCCCAGAAAGGTCCGTCCAGCCAAAAGCCAAACATCACGCACTCGCTCTGCCTTTTCAGCTTACTCTGCCACAGGTTCCTTGCTGCGTAAGAGGCACCCCTGACTCATCCCGATCATCTCAGTTTCCTGTAATTGCTGATGAAACAGTGTCTGTGCGGAGAATGTGTCCTGCCTTGGGAGCATACCCTGACCAAAGTGTCCACAACCCGCTGGCTCCTGTTGTCACATCGCACCAAGTTGTCTTCTGCTCCTCGAGCAATTTCTTCCACAACCTCCACATGCCCTTTGGCCACACATGGACTTGCTCTGACTCACCCTCCCATGCAGCTGGGCTTGGGCTGGGGCTTTAGCAGAGCCCGTGAGGATAATTTCATTCTTATTGTGGCACAGTGGCAGCTTTTAATAAATTTGGTGACTAGGTTCTACCCTGGCACACCAGTGCACGTAAAATTTTTGTAGAAAAAAAATACAAGGCAGGCTGAGGAATTAGACAGCATTGACCAACATGTGTAACTGCGTCTGGGAACCAGCCTGTGGCGAAGATGGGCTCCAGGGGCTGGGGACGTGCAGGGAGGGCTGCAGGCATGCTGGGGACCAGTGAGCTGGAAGGGCATTGGGACCACAGCCTGGCATGCCGGAGCCTAAATTCTGCCGTTAAATGCACCAGCACATTACAGGAAGAACTGAAATGAAGACACAAAGCTGGCAGAGCAACAACTGCTAATACATGTGCCACAAATACACCCAGACAGAAATGCAAAAGAAGCTAAGAATTATCTCTAGAACAACATCTGACATAGCTCCCAGCAGGAGCTGGGGGGACAAAGAGCCACCCTACGTATGTGTGCAGACAGAGCTCTGTGACACGGCTGCCCTTGGCAGACCTGGCTGGTCCCAGCACCATGAGCACTGGGTACAACTGGGTCCTGTGGCTACAGCAGGCTCTGCCAGGGGATGCAGGGTTTATGGGGAAGATCTGTGCATCCCTGGTCTGCAGGTAGGTGCCATTTCCCCTGTTCCTCCTGTGATAAGTGGTATATTGATTTGTTCACCAAACCTGATGAGACAATTGTGGTATAAGCTAAGGAAACTGGCTATGAGAGTTTGGACTTTACCCAAGGTAATGAAATATGATAACTCAGAATATTTATAAAGGAATTTTAGAGAAATGGGGGAAATGAAAGGGTTAAATCCCTGACAATCCCCGACTAAAACCTTGCTGTGATATTTCTCAGCTTCACTTGCATAGTTTTAGTGATTTAGTAGAGACATGTAAATTCTTATCTGACCAGAATCTACAGGCCTTGAGATAGCTCATTAGGCCCCCGGTGTAAACCACTGATAACAGAAACTCAGGAAGACTGTGTCAAGATAAGTGTTAAGAAAACTAGTTAAACTGACCCCTTGTAACATTCCAGAGTCAAAAGACTGATAAGCTAATTCAATGACTATATATAGACAAAAGAAGCCCAAAGTTCAACCAGAGAACAGAGTGAGGAAGACTATGGACGACCACCGGAGTGTGAAAAGACCCTAACCCCAATTTTACTGCGCATGCTTGGACTAAATAAATGAATTCCGGAAACTCATCACCATAAGACCACCTTTCCAAGAAATCTGATGAATATGTATGATTTTTCTGTACATAACCTGATGTGCTTTGCCAACCGGTGTGTGCCGTCGGTGGAGCAGAGGCTCCCGGGCCACCCAGCGCTGTTTTGCTTATTGCCACTTCTTGCTAATTAATAAATTGATCATACACTCAAACAAGTCTCACCGTGATTTGTGAGAGTTACTCATAACACTCCTGTTTCCCCTGTTCCTCCTGTTTCCCCCTGTCTGCAGACTTAGACCTGCGCTGCCCAGAGGTGGTGGGAGCTGCTGGCCCTGTGCTGGGAAGCCCAGAGCTGCTCCAGGACCACTTTCTGCTCCTCAGGCAAGCGCAGACAGAAGTAACACCTCGTACCCATCAGCTGTGAGCCTGTCTGGAGCAGAGAACCTGAAAACGTCCAAAGGTAAATTGCTCCCATCCACACTGTCCTCCCCTGCCTGTCCCGCAGGTCGGGCAGGAGCCAACCGCAGCCTCCTGGGCACCAGGCTATGACCACATAGGTGCTCATTAAGAGTTACAGAACAACCTCGATTTGCTTCCTCCCACCAAACCCATCAGCTCCCACAGCTGGATACCTGGGTCCCCCAGCCGGCCCAGAGGCTGTCTTAGGAAAGACTCAAGTCTTCCCACCATGTGGCTTTGAGCCCGGCTGCAAAAATGAGTTTACCTGGAATAACACAGGTCTTAAATCTTTGTGCAATCCTGAACCCAGCTCAAGCTGCAGTTACTAGAGCGAGCAGAGCAAGCTCTCAGGCTGGCTGCCGATGAAAACCTGAGAGTGCAGCACAATGCCGAGAGCCTGGTGCATTTCCATAAAAGCAGCCTTGTCACCAGAGCGACGTGACGGACGGCAGCCAGGCTTTCAATAGCTACTTCAATGCTAAATACTAGGGGGGGGAAAAAAAGAATCTCACCCTGCCGCATCCTCAGGGGTCTCCTGCTGGGATGGCTGAACCCTGCCAGGGCCAAACTCAGCCTTTTGCCTGTGATGAATGCCCAGGTCTCAACCCAGCCTCCCTCCAGTAGGATGCTCCTGGCAGGCATCGCACCAGCATCCCACTACCCCCGGCCACCTGCCCTGCCTTGTGCCAATTTTATTCCCAGCAGCATTTGCCCCCAAAAGTAGATTTGTGTTCTGCCTGTGGGTTTTAACCTTCCTAATTGAACATGCCAGGTTTCACAGGACAGTGGTAATTATTTCCAATCTTGTTTTCAGGTTGCTCCAGAATTAGACAAATAAAAAAGAGGTCTAGAGAGCTGTTATGAAAGCAGAAACATTTCACATGACATGCTCTCACGGTAACTGGGAAAACAAACCTGGCAGCGGCACAGCACACTGCAGATCAGCCCCGAGAATACGGATGGGGAAAGAGGTGTGCAGGGCAAAGCAGCGTGCCTGATGTGCAGAGACAAGCTGCCTCTGCCAGCACCAACACCGACAGCGAAAGGAGCCAGTGCTCCATCTCAGCTTTCAGGCCATCTTAAAATAAGCTTTTGCCTCTCTGCATCATTGTTTAAAACTGATTTTTCCTCCACAAGCCTCCAAGCCCTTGGAACAAGCAATGTAAGTTTCTCTTTCCTTCTCCTTTAAACTCCATCCAATATCTTGTACTGGAGAGTTTATAGTGATGTTGGCAGAGGTCCTTCTGGCGTGATCACTGTGCAGTGGGAGTAATAAGTGTAAAAGATATTTTGTACAACTGAATGCCCTAACCTGGCCAGGGCAGGGCAGGATCTGCCAGGGGCTGAGCAGCTGTCGCCCCCTCAATCACTGCTGCGCCCCCAGCACACATGGGGCAGGTGCATCCCGCAGGGAGCACAGGACAGCCAAGCAGCCCCAGGAGGCTGGCTGGGAGAAGTGGTCCTTCCCCCATAACAATGCGTCTGGTGAGTCCTGGAGGCGCTTTGCAGTCAGAGCCTGATCCTGCCTATGCTGCCACGAGAAGGATCTGGAAGGCAGATCCAGAGGGATGAGCACAGGGTCAGTGCATGAGCAGGGCAGCTGGCAAACACAGGAGAAAGGGCAAGGTCCAGATCATTATCACAGACTGGTCTTTGAACCCTGAGCTGCAACCCTGAGGGACATAAAATAGCATTTGCCCTGGGGGCAGGTGGTTTTCCTGGAGCTCAGGGTGCCTTTGGAAGGGACGGCAGTGCTGGCCTGCTCTCCTGTGCCTTCTACTTCCCATACGGTGGCCAGGGATCACCAACACAAACAGCAGCACAAAAGCCTTTATGTCTCACATAAACAGCTTACTGATGTTGAAAGGTGCTTCATTAAATGTTTAATTAAAGGAACAAAGTTTGAGCTGACAAACCAAGAAGAAATTCTTTTTAAAAAAAAAACAAGACACCCCAAAAATGCTGAATGGATTTGTCCTTTTCAGATGCAAATCATTTGACACCTCCCCCAAGAGAGCAAGCATTAACCCAGAATAACTGCTTGGCCAGGAACAGACAACCCCTCGATGATATCTGCTGCCAGCTCTTATCAGCTAATGCTGATTTAGGACAAACCTAAATACTGTTAATTGTATTAAAAGCTATTTAAATCTTCCCATAAAATGAAAAATATGAGAAGACACTTAAGTTAGGCATGACCACAGGAAGGATTTCAGAACAAGCAATGTGGCTTGCAAGGGATGGGACACATCCTGTTCAAGCAACAGTGGTGTAAACACACACACACAAAAAAGGTATAAACATGCCTGTCTGAAAATCTGCAATTCAAGCATCACCTTGAACTCTGAGCAGATGCAACTAAAGTTATTTCAAGAACACAAACATCAGTACCACTGAAAAAGAAAGAAGCGCTGGAAAACTCTTTCAAATGTATATAGAAATACTGGTATACATAAATCCATACTCTGCATTAGACCTGAACAGCTACATTGAGTTTCAAGAACACACACAACAAAATAAAATTGTAACATAAAGTAGACAAATTCTACGACCCCCATTTGGCTAAATGCAGCAGAGAGTGAATTGCTGAGATTTAATGCTGATCACATAGTTACAGCTTACCATAACACGTCAGGATTTTCCTTTGAGCCAGGTAATGCGCAAGACAAAAACAAGCTCTAAAAAAATAAAACTGAAACAGCAAAAGGGAAGAAAAAGTCCTGCATATGTTCCTGTTTCTAGAGAACAAGTTTCAAGCAGCTGCATCTGAACAGCCAGCCTGAAACTGTTTTGTGTATAAGATGCACATGAAGAAATAGGGAAGGGAAGACAATCAGTGCTCACTGCCCACAGCAGGCATCTGGCTCAACATCCCCTCCCAGATAGCAAAGTAAGCACGTTACACACATGGGATGAACAACCCCACACCAGCATTTGAGGGATTTTCCTGCCACAAGATGCAATTTGACCAGAAAACCCTGATTAATGTGAAGTGTTTTGTGGAAATACAGTGGTTCCAGCTAACTTCTGACAGACTCCTGCTTGGCTGCCAGCCAGCTCGCAGTGAGGCTGCTGGTTAACAGCAATTCCGGCATGGGGACAGTGTCACAGGCAAACCCCCAGCAACCAGGCAGCAAGTGGCTCGCTGCGGGCTCCGGTGTCTAAGGTCTGGGCTAGGGGCTCTGTGGTGAGCAGACAGGAAAACCTTGAAAATCCTGGCTGGTCTCAGAGGTTGCAGGTCTCCTAGCTCCCGTCACCTGCAACGTGGTGACTGCTGCAGCTCTGTGCATGCCAGCTATGGGCAGACAAGCGTCCACAGGCAGCTGACAGCTGGAGCGCTTCATTTGTGGGAAAAAGAAAAAAAAAAACAACCAAACAAGTGTATTAAAGTAAAACAGTTTAACTTTTTATCCAATGGGAAATTTTCATCTTTGCTTCCCCTGGGTCCTTTCATACTGCATGAGGCTCCTTCTCATCAGGGAATAGCTTCACTCCGTTGTTATTTCCCATGAAATATGTTTTGACCAAGGTCCTGATCAGTTGACTGCTGCTTTCAGACAGGAACACAGCAGATGGAAAAAACTGCCCCAAGCTGTTACAGGCAGAAGTGACACTGTGGGATGGAGCTGATTCACTGGGAGATCAGACCTCACATCCTGAGAGAAGATGTTGGCCGTTCAGCTATATACTACAGTGCTGAAGGAGGAATTGCTGGCAGGACTGCTCTCTCTAGGGAGCTGCAAGTATAGCTGGGTGGTCTTCCCCAGCACCGACTGGGATCTCTTGGTTATTTGCCAGTGAAATCAAGAAGAAGTTAGATTTCACTGGCATAATTTGGCCTGTGGACGCTCTTACATAGGTTTGTTCTGCAACAGGAAATTTGATTAGGGAAAAAGGGTAGACCAGCCTATTTTGGCAGTGTTGAAAACCCTTTACATGCTCAGGAGCACGCACGCATACACACATTAGGTAACAGTGAAAAGAAAAGCAGAGGAACAGTAATCCAGCGGAGACTGATGAGCTGTTTTGCAGCTCTGCTCTCTGCAAAGCATTAGTGTGCAAGATGCCTTCCTCCAGCAGCTGCTGCAGGACCATGGTCTGTCGAGGAGGGTGAGGACAGGATACACAGAGCCTCCTGACAGGGTGGTCTGGCTAATCCAGCTCAGCTGTGCTTGGAAAGGCAGAGCCCTGCTTTGAAAACTGCCCCCTCCCATCCTGGTAGTAGGAGAGACTGATTCTGGCCAGAGGTGTCCCTAGGATGTTGGGGACAGAAGATTTTGCCAGATAAATTGTTGATCAATTATAACACTGACGAAGAAGTGGGTCCACGTGACCAGACTGCTCAATGATCTACAAAAGCACAGCGAACTTCCAAAGCCAGAACCCTGGGTGGGCCATTCCCACGCAAGTCTCCTCATGATCCTTTTCAACAGGAGCTGTGTTGGAAGAAGCTCACAGAGCGGCATTTGCACCAACCACAGCCTTTTACCTTGGGGTAAAAAAATCTAAAGAAATACAACATCTTTGACATAAATCAACAATGTTTGATTCACACTGGATAAAGGAGTGCTAAATTGCCAGAGCCAAAAATCTGATGTCATGGAGAATGTGCAGTTAGCAGTCCCGTGAAAACATGAATCGAGGCACTACTGAAGAGCTATAAAGCCATGATTTATTGGTTCAGACCTTGCAGAGACACTACTGCAAAGCCCTATAAGCAAACAAATGCCTGGGTTCCCACTCAGCAGCTGCTGAGCATGCAAAGCTCATAACATCCAACAAGCCACCTCTTCCAAGGACTCCTGCAACTGAAAGTCAGGTGTGTCCCAATGTCCATGGTATACCTGAATAAAGGTCCTACCACTGTAATAGCTGGATGCAAATTTGGGTCCTCAAGCACACAGTTGTCGGGTATCAGTGCCTGAACCCCCTGATGTATAATTTCAGGTTACAGGGATGCTGCAAGCCAGGGTGTTGGAAAGCACCCCCCTGCCCCCGCCACTTCCAGTTCTCAGCAGGAGACCAGAGCATGGCACCTTGCCATCACAAGTTCTTCTGACCCTGCCAGGCTGTGCAAAAAGTTCACAGTTTACCCTCTGTGAGGTACATTATCACATTTGCTGTGATAAAGGTTATGCCCACGTGCAAAGTGAGGAAAAATAGGAGAGAGCGTGGTTCTTAATCAAAACAATACAGTTCTCCTACTGCATTTCTCATGCTTGGGCACTGTTACAGGCACTGCCACCTCCCAAAATAAGCCCAAGCTGGTATAGTTTAATAGCAGATCAGTTACTGGTAGGAAAGAACTAGCATTTGCACCAGTTTCACCTCGAAGGCACGGCTCAACCTGTTTAAAGACTGCTTGGGCATGTTGCACACAAAAATATTGGTTAACACCTAACATCTTAAGTCTAATGCTTGAGAAATACAGAACTCCTAAGGGTATAGGTGCTTGTGGGTGTGTGTGTAGGATTAAGCCCAAAGATCATTATGCTATTTCCTACTTGTTCCCTTTTCTTTCACTGGTGCTATGCTCTGTAGTTGGGGCTTGCCCTACATTACTGAGCTGACTTTGTACATTTGAGTAATATCATAAAGATGTACAACAGGAAAAAAATATTTCAACAGGCTTTAGGAAATATACTAATAAATCCTTCATCAACTTGTTAATCAATTGTCACTTACAAGATGGATTTCAGCTGGCAGAGGAAGATTTCTCTCAATAGAGGAAAGCAAATATTTATTTTAATGAAAGGATCTCAGTAGTTTTACAAAAACAGGCAAGGACATTCCTTAAATCTGTAGGTGCAGCGTCAGCACTCGTCTAAAAATGAGTTACGCTCTTCTAAGTTCCTCACAAGTTGACTGAGCAGTGACTTCACAATACACTTTTAATCCAACTACAGGAACAGGGTAAGTAGGAAGGGTCTTCACAGACCTTCAACCATTGAAATGGTCATACCTTCGCTACTCCAGGACATTGCCTTTAATTACACAGGCTGGGATTGCGGGTAGCAGTGGGCAGATGTTATCGCTGTCTCTGCTGGGCTAAGAGCTGCCGGTTCAGCCCGGTGCCCACCCTGCCTTGGGCAGAGAGGTGATCATGGGAAAAGAGAGAGCACTGGGGATACTGGAATTGTTGTGTGTGTTCTGGAGGAGAGGAGAAGAGGTTGGAGGGAGAAGAGAGGGGGTTGCCCAGCACAACAGTGAAGTTGCTCCAGAGGAAGCAAATGAGCCACAGCTCACAAGGGAAACTGCCTTCGTTTATCATCCAGCCCACAGCATCTGTTCCTCATTGGCTCCCTATTTTATAGTCTGAGAATATCAAGCATAAAACAAGTTTTCCCATACTTTTAGGTCTTCTGTCTGGCACAGAAAACATCCATCAAAGGTCAGAAATTCCTCCCCACCAGGAAGGACTGCTCAACAGAATACAAGTTAGCCGCTGTCTTCTTCCCACTGTGGGGAAAAAAAAAAAGGCAACTAAATACGCTCCCCAACCTTAATCACTTTTGACAGCCCAATTTCAAATGCCTTATTTTGGTTTGAAATTTGCCTCCTACACTGTTTAAAAAAAATTCTGGCCTGCAGCAGCATTTTTGTGGGTGCTTTTTATGGCACCACAATGCATAAACTGCCCACTCAAAACTGCAAGCTTAACAAAACTGTGTGGGGCGGGGCAAAAATGCCTTTGGATTCCTTTAATCCATCAAAATCTGTATTCTTCCGTCAAAATCACAGCATGCCTGACAAGTTAACCAGCAAATACATTTTCATATCAATCCAGCTGTTCATTTTGGAAATGTCAGAGCATACTTGCTTGTGAAGAAACATCCCACCCTCTGTTCTGCCAGCTGAAAGGAGCACCT
>NW_008825532.1:3188177-3205565 GCF_000699105.1 Pygoscelis adeliae
CACCCTCCACAGCTGTCTGAAGTCTGCTGGCCAGCCAGCTCTTCCCAAGGCACTGCCCTCAGGAGCCCACAAGCCAGCAAGCAGGGCAGCACACGGCAGATCTCGCAGAGCAGACTGATGCTCACAGCTGCAGTGCAAGCAGATGCCTGCCAGCCCAAGCAGAGCAGAGCCAAGGCTGGAAGGGACCTCAGGAGTTCGTCTAGTCCAACCTCCTGGGCAGAGATGGGTCAAACATGCTAACAGTTGGGCAACTGGTTTAAAATCTAAGCAAGACACATTTTAGCTGTAGACCAAGCCCTAGACTTTGTTGAGGCAAGGGTTATAGAGGAGGCAGGTATGGAGCTCACCTAGGTTGGAGAGGAGGTGAAGGGATACCAAGGCTGTAGTGACACCCTGCAACACTGCTGGAAGCTGATGGAGAACCGAAATCCCTTTAGGCAGCCCTGACCCCTATCCAGATACGTAATTTTAACTGCATGTCGGTTCCCCACTTCCTTTGCTGGTTTTTTGTGTTTATAATCTTGCAAGGGTAACAGCTTCAGTGGCATCAAGTAAAGGCATTTTGTATAAACAAGCTGAAAAAGTGACAAATGGCAGAATGCTCTGGAGACCAGAGTGCGGAAGCAGTCCTCTATTACTGAAATAAAGCGGGTTCAATGTGTGTAGGCAGAGCACTACAGTGATCACTGGAAAATTCAAGTTGCAGTATTGTCAAACAGATGTGGTCCATCAGGAAGTTAAAAATACCTGCATGTTTTTACCAAATTTGATGTTTAGAGTAACCTGTCAATTTAGACATGAATTTGTTGCTGCTTTTAAAAAGACAACAATAAATTTAGGTTTAAAAAATCCTACTTAGAGAAACTAAGTTTAACCTCTGTGCATAAGGCTTTCTTGGTTTATGTAAAAGTCCAAGCGAGAAAAAACAGATGGGAGAGAGGTTTCTTTCTCCATCTGTACCTGTGGGAACAGAAGTGATAAGATCTGCTGTGTGTTTACAGATGCCTTCTAAGCACATTATGGCAACTCTGAGGTTGCTTTTAGTTAAAACAGAATTTCATGTTGTTTGTTGATATCTGAAAGGCCAAATAATCTAACCACATGAAATCCCAATTTTGGGGTACATAAATCCTGAAAGAATCAAGTACTTTCTCATAAACACAACAAGGTTTGTCATTTCATTTATGCAACCAGAACTCTTAAATTTGCAATGAAATAACTTAGAACAAAACGTTAATGCAAGTTATCAAAAGAGCACACGTCAAACCAAACCTGCGTGATAAAGCTGTTTCTAAGCCACTAGCAAAAGTTAAAAATTGGCAAAGGGAGTTTTGAAGTTCCCAAACACACAAATAAGGCTCGCTGATGCCATATACAGGCAATACTGCAATAACGGATAAACAGGCAAGCATGGGACTGCTCACAGAAGGGCAAGAAAATTGAGTAACAAATGATGCTCGACTTATTGGGGTGGTCCAAGAGTAACAATTCTATCTACTACCTCTCTTCTTTTGCAATCCTTAGTTTGCAAAGTCAGGAGGAAGGAAACGGTTTGATAATTCCCCTGCCATTTCACCAGAAACAATATAATCATTTAACTGATATTCCCAGGAAATAGAAGTTTATGTTGCTTGAGCCAAAAAATCACAAAATTATCACTGTTGGCAGATGTATCTCAATTTCATCATTGTGTAAATGTCTTACTGGAGAAACAGAATGAACTTACTATTTCAGTACACAGTGGAATGGGCAAGCTAGACACATCACCCACTGATAAGTGGAGGAGAATAGCTTTAACATGATTTGTGACCAAATTCAATACTACTAACACATTTCTAAATGATATCACCGAAAGTCTTCACAGATAATCCTCCTTTCTTTTGCTCGAGTTTCTTAGGGGCTGGAGAATACATGGAGTGTGGGATGGTTTGTGTTGTAAAATATTTTTCAGAAGTTCATGCACTTGGAAGCTTATGCTAGGAAGCATAGTGTTTGCTGTTGCTTTACATTTTTTTTTGTATTATAGAACAGGAAATTCTGGAGGTCAAAAGCAAGTGGCTGAAATGCACAATGTCTCATCAGCTCATGAATTCATACCTGTCTATCTGGAATGTCATATTCTTATTAACATAAATTAATATTTACACTTAAGAGATCAGTATTTCTCACTCAAGCTGCAAAAGGATTTCACTAACCTTGGAGCAGAAAAATATCTGTAAACGCATTAGGTGAAAAAAGCAACGAACCTCTGAAATACTGAAGAGCAGGAAACGTAATGTAGCTCTAACTAACAGTTCTATGGAAGATAAAAATAGTAGCATGCCATTTAATTAGACAACTTACCACTGGCACTGGGGCCATCTCCTGTGAAAGGATGAGAGTAAGGGAGAAGACAGCCCTCTGGAAGGTTCGCACCTTAAACTCAGAGCAGTGAGCCCCAAGACCTCCAACAACCAGCTTCAATACACTTTCTTATATACAGAGGAATGCAATGCCACGTGCATGTGGGATGGGAAGATATCAAGATGAAGATGCAAAAAGTGATGGCCTCCTGCAGTCCCCCATGCTGATATGAGCTTTCATAGTTGTGTGCTAGGGTGGTGGCAACAATATATAGTTGCACCAGATGCATTCTTAGATATTAACTTAGTTTTTCTTCCTCCTATGGATATAGTAGTAAAGGTGATCCTTTATCGTGGACATTGCAACAGAACCAGATATATAAGCAGAGGCCCCACAAGATCAGCTAACACAGAATACATGGTTTTCTCTTGGTAAATCATTTATCATTTCTCCAACTTGTGATTATTGATCTAGAGATCACACACACAGAGTATCTATCTGTAGGTATATATGAAAAGTTGTATGAATTCTGGTAATGAAATAATTATAATAAAGCCACAATTATACTACTCCAAAGATAAATGTTTATTGAGTTGCTGAAAAATACAACTATTCATGTCACATTTAAATGTTAGCTGCTAAAAAAACCTACAGAAGTTCCACATACAGTCTAGTTGTTCCACTTCCCCACTATAATGAGAACTATGTTAATTTGATACGAAGTCAAACCTTTAACAATCACCTGTGAATTTCAGAAAAGTTAACATGTTATAATTCTTCTTATATTGCCCTTACTAGTAGCTATGAGCTATTGTGCAGTTATGCATCGTTCAGTTCTGAAGGCAATGTGTTATACCTGTGAAAACTAGATATTCATATTGTAATCTACTCTTTGGCTATATAATCAGATTATTAGTATGAGCTTTCCATTATTAATGAGGCCTAACTAATTAAAACCACAAATAATTACATACACATTTTGCAAATGGGTTTAGTCTGCTAAAGTCATTGCAACATTAAACTTCAAACCTTTTAAAAAATATTCTTGGAAGGGTTCTAACAGCCATTTGAGTGATATTTGTAGCCACTCAGAGTAACTGATTAATGGGTTCGAACACAGAACCAGAAGAATTCTGTGAAACCATGGATGAGGAGTTGAATTTTTTTTTTTTTTTTAGTAAAACTCTCATACAGTTCCACAAACTAAGAGGATCAGAACAGCGATGCTAGCCTGGGGCACTGTAGTTATACCCATCACTAGTATAGACATAGCTTAATCAGAGAGGAATGTTAAAAGGCTACAGTCATAACAATGAATCTTAACCAATGCAAACCAGCAGCTGAAGACAGCAAAACATATGACTGGTCTGGAAGCAGGACACTGAAGAGAGACTGTAAAAGCAGACACAGCATGAGAACATACATTGCAGGTATCTGACAGACTATGGAGGGAGACGCAGATTTCAAGCTTGAACAGAAAACAAGAGAGTTCTATTTAGCAGTAGTTCACCATCTTTGACTTAGGAAACAGAAGCTGAATAAGCTCAGTGTGACATGTGAAAAGGTTGCTGCAGTCAGCAAGACCTATACGGACCTAAGAACTACTCCTGAAGAATCACTGGGTGGAGGAAGCACTGCAATAAAGATCTATAAAATGTATTCAGTGCCATTAGTTCTCAAATCCTGCTGGAATCAATGCAGCCTGCCAGCAGCAGACACCTTTACCAAGGCAGGTATTGTAAACTATCTACATTTTGTTTATAGCTGGAGCCTGCCATTTACAAAACTTTTAACACCTCATGACTCAGTGAAAAAAGTCCATGTCTGAGCCACATTATCCACAGCTGATAATCTAAATATAAAGGAACATACTTGTTTGTGGCACCCTCATCAAATGTACCAAGCTCAAATAAAAACAAATACACTGCAAAGCTTCATGAATTTCAGATTTCTCTCAATACATCTCATGTGGAAATCGCAGATTTTTTTTTGCTTACAACACTTCCCTTATTCAACAGTGACCTTCCCTATGAAGATGACCAAGGACAGACAGGAATCTATGGTTCATGCAGTCCAGCCTAGAACAGAGGCCTCTGCACATGGTATCATTCCCCTTGTAGACCCGAGAGGCCTTTTCATAAGAGGAGAGTTTTCTTTATAGGTGGAAACTGAACAACAGACTCACAGAACATTTCAACCACAAACCCCTCATCGATAACTGCAAAAAAAAGTTCCAACTGTTTGGATGCCTTTGTCAAGGGTTGGTGTTCACTTTCTTTGTGATGTCGTTCCTCAATTTCTGCTTTATAGTCCCAAATTGTGCTTCATCAGGAAACAAAGAACAGCTGGGTGCGTGCAGGTGCAGAATGAAAAGTCTCACAGGGAAAAACATCTCTCAAAAGAGAATCTTCTACTTTCAGTATTCAGGTCTGATAATAAAACTGTCCAGATCTTTAAATAATCAGAAAGAAATTACAGTAAAATCAATTTTGTTGTATAGAATTCTATTTTAACCTACATTTGAAAAACCTAACTTAACTACAGTTCCAAAAACTGACAGTTCTGTTTCCCTAATGCTGGATCTAGCAATTAATTACTGCAAACCACACAAAAGGTGATCTGTGCTACTGCCAGATCCAACCCACGGAACAGAAGGGAAGCAGATCACCTCTGTCAGTAGGAGTTTCCATACTGGATTAAGCTTATTATTAGCAAGATTCAAAAAATGTTGTTCCAAATATATATGCTATAAGACACTGGGTGGTTTTCACGTTGTGTAAGACAGGAAAGCGTGTAAATGTATAAAGACCCTGTTACAAGTGAAGGCATCTTTATCTTCATGTATTCTCACCCTGTTGGTCAAAACCGAAGTCCTAACATACTTCATATGTAAAAGTGTCATCTATTTCCCTGGAATAAGAGTTAACATTTGTTTGTCACTATAAAAGAGCATACTTCCTGACATGTAATGAGGCAGGTCACTTATCTATCAAAATGGCAACACAGACATTTGAAAGAACATACAACAAATTCTCATTATTTACTACAAATATATAAAAACTGAAGAGTGAAATCAAATTGAATAACTTGACTACATGAAAGTTATGAAACAGTTTGTATTTTATACACAGAGTATGTACACTGGTTTTGGAAATGTAGGTTTTATCCATGCAAATTTAATACAAAAACCTATTTACAAAAAAATAACAGTAAGAACATTTTTCAAAAGAAACATATACGTTGGAAGCTCCAGCAATAATGGAAGTCCTGAAAAAAGACTTAATACAGTATTGTACAAGTAGACAATCTTCAAAAGTGTGGAAGATGCACTTTACAAGAACATGAAACGCAAAATGAATTAAAATACACTATCAAAGATGTTGCAAGTATATACACAATTTAAGTATCTATTTTTAAATCACGCTCCAACTGTGCCTCAGAACTACTTCTGTCATGTCCTGCACACATTTACATATTGATCATTTGGTTACATTGTGTTTTCTGAGTTTTATAATCACGAGTTACAAAACAAAATAACTGAATACCAACTGAATGATAATCGTAAAGCAATCACATTTTCCTTGTTCTACACATTACATAATAGTAAGAAGTATTCACATTATTCCCAACGTAATCCACCAAACAACCCTTTTGCAATGCCTGCGTATGCCCCTCATGGGAACCAAAGCCTTGCACTGCCGGCTGGTGCAAGAGACACGAACAGTTGCAGCTAGGAATTCCCACAGTTGCAGCAATCCTTAGTGTAACACATCGATTCGGTAAACACAACTGTATTAACATTTGCCTGTGAAGAGCGTAATCTTGCACATGCTCCAGAAAGCACATTAATACTGAACAATGGGAGTTCCCATGCCAGGAATGGCATTACCAAATCCTAAACAAGCATAGCAATTCTGGAAAGATTTCACTGGTTCACTTGTATTTAAAAATGAAAGAAAACAAAAAAAAGTATCCTTGTGATTATTTCCAAATATTCTCTATTTTACAATCTGCCTACCTAAAACTATTGTGAAAAAAAAGTTACGTTTGCCTTATTTCACACAATTTTGAAACAAGTGAGGAAGTCCTCATTAGTGCCAAGAATTCATTTTGAATTACTGACTTCATGTTGTAGCTCCGTTACAAAACTACTGAGGGAAATTCTGGTTTCGTTGAAGTCATAGAATCATTTAGGTCAGAACAGACCTTTAAGATAGAGTCCAACCATAAACCTTACACTGCCAAAATGGAAAGTTCCCAAAACAATTAAATTTGCTGTCAGTTTAAGCTATTCTTCTCCTTTAATATTTGCTAAGATACTAAAGTAGTCCTGGAAAGACTTTTTGGTTTTGTTTTTTTTAGATTAGGATTCCAAAATTTGTATGGAGAAACCACATTAAAAATTCTTCTTTGAAAATGTAGTTAGCTACAAAACATTTGAACTAAAAATGACTGTCATCTTTATAATAACTTGTATTCTTTCCATAGAAATTAATCAAGTAGCTTATAGCAATTTTGCCTCCCTTTGCCTCCCATGTTGAAAAAAAGAAAAGAAAAGGTCAAAAACAATGAGGGAACAAATACTGCATATAACCACAATTTTAAGATAATATGTTGTCAGAATTGTACTATGTGAAATACTTAAAGACAAATAAAGCAAAGCGGCATTTTATTATGTAAGAAACACAGGAGCCAGAACTGCTCCCGTGCAGTGGCAAGTTTAAACTAAAATTCAGTTAATCACCTGTGCTCTCTATTTTATCAGTCAAGATCAGCAGAAATTTTCTTCACAGGAAGAGAATAACTTTTTACCTTCACATTCATTTTACAAAAAAAAAATCTGTGCCATAAAATTCCTGATTAAAAAAAAAATACAGTTCGCCTTTCCCTCCATTTGTAAATGAATTACATATACCCCACAGTGTGTTGCGTGTGGAACAAGAAACAGTATTACTGTTTTGATTCACTCACACGAGAGGACAAGTGACACACTAACCTGTTAAGAGTCATGGTGCAATTTTCAATCAGTGAAGTTCTGTAGTTCCTACAGCAAGCTTCCTCTGTCTCACTACATCATTCTTTGCTGGTGGAAGTTAAATATTGGTAAACATCTATTACTCTCAAGTAAAGTTATCACTTTCCTTAGTATTTTTATTCTGATTGCAAACATCTATTTAAAAGAATTCTGCAGCCTATGCACGAGGAGGCAGCAGCATGAAGCAAGGAGGTGTTTCCTTCAGAAGTTGCACCACGCAGGCCAGTCTCGTCATTACAAAGCCAGAGGGTAGTGCAAATGGCACCAGCTAGGTACCCTACCCAGGGCTTGGAATGGGCAGTGTTCTCTCTACAATCAACAATGCTTCCTGCAGCACTGGGATAGAGCTATCCAAAATATAAAGTCTTTGGGAAAATGAAGATGCCAAATATCTTGTTATTGTAACCTCTACGGAAAGCTCCATGTACTTAAGGATCCACCTCCCTCAGCATGAAGTAGATACAAAACATCTATTTCTTTCTCTACTAGATCTAAAGGCTTTTCATTGTGAAGTGATTCAACGTCAAATCAACTCAGAGCACCCTCTCCTTGGACAATTACACTTTGCCTTTCCCATTCCTGGTCTTAATGTTTTGTTGGTTTTTTTTTTAAATTCCAAAGAGTCACCTGTAAACAGGAAATATTTCACCAGTTTTGTGTGTGTTGGGGTGGTGTTTTGTTTATTTGCTTTTGTTTTTCAAGTACAGATCACTGCTTAATATGACATACCTCTTGAAAGAAACACATACATTAGCCTGACTTAACGAGGAAAAAGAGAAATTTGATTTACCAATACAAAATCATCTCCTATCTGCAGAAAATGCTAAAAACTCCTACAAGTTGCTTTCAGTTGAAGTCAGTTGAATTATTAACGTGCTTTATCTCTGCATTGGTATACAGACCAACTACAAGACAAACAGGCAGACTGGAGCTTGTAACCTGCAGAGGTTACAAGCTGCAATACAGATATACAAGATATTTGTTTGAATTTGGCTACAAATTTATGTCAAAATCAGAGAAGACTACTGCTAAATGATAAGATATTACAAATAAGGTTTTCAGTGCAGTAAATAACTGATGGTAGTCCTCACCTGCAATTTTATTGAGGTGACACACCTTCCCATAGTATGAAAGCTGTGCTCCAAAGTAATTTTTCCTACTGTCTTAATACTGCATATGGTATATCAGAAAATTTGTATTAAATAAATTAATCAGTGTAATATTTTACAGCTTCCTTTGACTTACCAGAGATCACTGTTTTTAGTCAAGAATTTGACACTAAAGCTTTGCTAGTGTCAGACAAGTTTAAGCCATGTTTGCTATGGTCTCCAGCTCAGGTATTGCATAAGTTAAAAAGGTGAAATCTTTACTGAAGTCAAGAGCAAAACTTGCATTGATATCAGCAAAGCTAGGATTTTACCCAGAAATTATGATGTCATAGTTATTTATTGTTTCAAATGTACTCCTCCATAATTTATGATAATTTTAGTTCTTGGTTATATTTTTGGAAGGCCTCCAGATACATGGGTATAGATGGTTTTTTGCATCCTCAGCAGTGCCCCAGCTAGCACACCGGATTAGCAGTATTATATAACGGATGTGAAGCATTTCTGAGATATGTGTGGGAAGTCACCACGCTTTACAAAAATTATTTTGATGCTACTGCTTTAAGATCTCACGATATCTGGGACATTACTGCTTAAATGAAAGATCATTCATGTGCAACATACTGCATCCAATGAAAAATGGAAGAAATACACAAGACAGAAGCCCTGTCAGTATGTTGATTCACTCTGTAATTTACAGTTCATACCACATTATTGCAGTAACTTTGTATAGCATTCACAATAACAAAAGCACCCTAGTTAACTCTTAAATTTATTAGGAAAACTTAATGCAGTTTCCTAAAGCTTTTAATGTTGACTTTTCTTCACATCCGAAGTAAAAACTGAGTGACTACAATAGGAATTGGGCAGGCCTCTGTTTTTAACCATCCTATCAGCTGTACCAAGTATTAAGTGATGACATTTCATCCTAAACAAAATAGGAAAAGGGTATCTCAAACATACTAAATGTTGAGAGCAGGGATTCTGCAATCACAGTAGTTCACCAATGCCACTGGAGCAATTTCTTAAAAAAGTAAAGAGGAAGGAGGAAAGTGGCATGCAGTAATGGAAAATGTGGAGTCACTAGATCTGTGAACAAAAAAATAAGTAAGAAGATGCTGGGAATCAAATGGAAAGGCAGAAAGGGGATAGTAGGCAAATTCTTGTACAGGGAAAACAGCAACAATTTCCACAGGCTGCTTTAAAATTAAAACTTAAAATTCAAAACTTTTTTAGCATCTTTTTTGCAGTTGCTCCTAAAAAAATCACGATGGGAACAGCCAATTTTAGCAAGGCTTTAGATTATTATTATTTGTAAAAGCAGCTAAAGAAAGATGGTAAAAGATTCATCCAGGCATAGTGGACCTTTTCTCTGATTGCTCCTAAGGATACTTGAAGGCCTTAATCTTTGCAATGCTAAAAAGGAAGCCCAGGAAGAATCATGGTTATCCTTCCCCATAAGCATGAAGGCGGCCATAATTTCCAACGAATGGCAAAGCAAGACTGTTTCTAGCAAGTTTGTGGGGAAGAACTCCAGACTACTAAAAAAAAAAGATTTTTTAGTAGTTTACAACTTCTGAGATACAGTTTAAAATGATTACATTAATTTCATATCCAGTTTTCAAGTTACTTAGGAAATAAGGTAAGCTTAAAAAAAACTGGTAAGCATCGGGCATGCTACATCAAGGGAATTCTTAATGTTTACACTGCGATATAACTTTATAAATTTAGTTCTAGTAGGAAAAAAGTTACTTTAAGATCAGAAAACATATTTAAATATGACAATGAAATAGTAGCGTAGATCAGTTTAAGCCAGATAACTGAAAGTAACAATTTACAGTTAGCAATTCTATGGCTAATGTACTGAAATAGAACTTTGTTGTTGTTGTCAAATACCATAGCAAGGAATTGAAAGACAATGACTTATTCTTTCTGAATGATTGTGTTCTTCAAACGTAGCAGACAAGCATTTTCTTTAATGAATTAAATTACTTTTTCATTTTAGTCTTAGCATGACTTTTCAGACACTGCCTTCAATGAAAAATAAGAGATTGAAGTTGTTAAAATGAGTATTATGTGAATGATTTAAAAAACAATTAGAGATTTGAAACACCATATTTCCAAGGCCAAAGCAATCCGGTTTCCTTAAACAAGTACTTATGTCACCTAAGATTTATATCTAGGACTTTGCAAATTAAGTTTTACACCGGCCTTTCCATGAGCTGTATTTTAAGAAAACACTATATAAGTAATAGTGGTTTTTAACTATTACACATGAATCAGCATGTTTCAATGGAATTAAAAATAATGTATCTTTAAAAAAAAAATCTTGTCATCAGAAGTAGTTATTTTTCCTCTCAGCTACTGATTTTAAGGACTATAGTAAATGAAGTAAGGAGTAAATTATATCCCTCCCTCATTCTTTTATGAATTATATTACATGCGGTCTTGATCAATTGGAAAGAACAGAATCAAATCTTGTTACACACTTGGCAAACGTATCCCTCAATGGAAATTAACTTAGCCTGAAATAGAAAATCTGTGACAGTCAGAACTTTTTTTTTTAATTGAGCTACCTATTCATGAACAAACTAATGCAAACAGATTTATTACTAAAATTATGAAATTATTTGCAAGTTGTTTGGAGAAGAACTCAACTGTGTATGGTTTCAGAATGTTCTCAAAATACCGAGAATTTGTGCAGAAGCAAACAAATACATAAACTCAGAAGTTTCAAAAAACCACCACAGTGGAAAATTTTTTTTCACATTTATCCAGAAAAGTCTAATGTCTCAGCACAGTGCCATTTGTACAAACTGATTTGTGTGCTATGCCACACTTGTGTAAATTACACAATAAATCCCGTAAACACTAAAAAGATAACACTGATATTTCTCAACTAAATTATGGATATACCTGTTGTAAAAATGTAATGTGAGATCAGGAGCAATATTACACAAAATCCTGAAAGTCACAGCATAAACCTGAGATTTTGGCAGTTTTATCAAAATGTCCTAAATTACTCTGTATGCATCACTAGTTCTCATGTCTTACTCACCGTGTATATTTGTTTGTCCCAAACAAAAAGTAGACAACTTTTTTTGTCCAACAATACATTAAACCAAAAGTGATTAGGTATTATCAAATTAAATATCATAAATAAAAAGTATTTACAGTATTTTCTAATTATTAGACAACAAAATAACCGATTAAGTTGTGCAACAAACTTAAAACACCCAACATCAAAAATGTGAAGTATTACTTAAATCTTCACATACTGATTTTACAAAAAACTATTAAAATATTTAAAAATTTCCATTTTATCTATTTTAAACAAAGAAATTTCAAAAATGTTTAAGACTATTAAGAGTTATCAATTACACAGGCACTTCACATGTAAACAATCTACAGTACAACTGAAAAAAATATTTGGCACCAACCTAGAAGACTGGAAAAAACTTAATAAAATATGTCCTTTTCCATTGTACACTGTTTTGTGTAATCACCATACACTCAGCCTAAATACTGGCAATGTTAGAAGTGTGTAAGTTACAATCAGGAGTGCAAAAAATAACGCAAATATTAAGCTTTCTGAGAGAGTGAAAGTGGATCACAAGTGATCAGTCGCTCGCATTTTTACCATCATACCATCACTACATTTTTGTCTTACCTTTAAATCAAATTATTGACTTGAAAGATTAAAGGAGGGGGGCGTGCTTTGTACTTCTAAAATAATTCGAACAATATTTTCAATGTAGGAAAAGAAATCCAGCATTTAACTGTTATACTGTGAGATGTTAAATGGCAGCTTTTAACTTAAATTAACTGGAAAGAGAACCTGATGCTACCACAATCTCTTTGTGCATCCAATTGCAAAAGAAACAAATAATAATTATGTTCTTTTAACTGTCAGCTGACTCCAAGGTTTTCACGTACAACTCCAAGTAAGGCTCTCTACAGCATCTGGACAGATACTAGTTTGATGGCTTGGATGTTCCCATGTAGGAAGCTGAACTGCCTCAGAGCAATCCAAATCAACAGATTGAATGGTAAGTTGTCTAGCTTCCAAGAAGTCATGTCACATGGAGGAAAGCTGAGATACTTTCAACGTTGGCAATTCAAGCAGAGCTTGAACTGTGAGGCCAACCTTCACCAGACCCCTTTCCTCCAGAATGTGATGAGGCAAGCAAAGTCTCTCCTGCAAAATAAAGCAGTAGGTGTTATCAAGCTTCATTCATTTTTTCCCCAAGGCAGGTAACAAAGGCATTCTCTCTGAAGTCACACATACATCGCTGTAAGACACTTGCATAGAAAATGTCTTTGGCCTTGAATTTCACATATGGTCCTCTACAGTAGCAGAATGGTCAGAAACTAATTATATCTAAGATCTGTTTAAAGCGTTAAACTATGACAACATCAGAAGACCGCTAATTTCATAAAGCCAAAGACTTTCTTTTCATAAGCAGAGCAAGACAAACAGGATGATGGGCATTGTTGGCTCAGTAGCCTACTTCCCCCTTGCCTTTTTTTGTAGGCTTATTACCAATTTTTCCCTTGGGAAAACTTGGAAGTGCAGATAGACTGGGTCCTTAATAATGAGCCATTCCCCAAGAAAGTCATCTTTCAGTTTCAAAATTTAGCACAACCTGGGCAATTTTCCCAACTGCTAGCTCGTCTTGCATGTAATTCAGGAGGTAAATCTTAGCATCTCTACTTCTGAATGGCCTGTGGCTCCACGCTAGATAGAAGCTGTGACAGAGCAGTAACCCAGGCTTCTAAATCCATGAACTAATTTTCTTGTTCCACTAAAAAGGGTCAAGGGAGTTTTTTGTCTCTCGCAATATGCAGGAAATTATTTGACCTTCAGGTTTCCCCCCCTTCCTCATACAGGGAAGTGAGAGGATGAACTTGGGCAACAGAAGCATGAATAATGGGCTGCAATTACAGTCATGCTAGAAAAGATAGCTAATCAGTTAGGCTACATTTCTGTAATTGCAGGATTTTTCCTAGGCAGACACTGAAATTCATGCCAAAGTGAGTTGCTAAACTCAAGACTTTAAAATATTACATCATCATCCTCCTCTTGCATCAGTTCTTTTGTTTAGATAATTTAATTTACAAGGTAGTCAGTATTATTTTTACTATAAGGAACTGACTAGAAACCCATGAAGTAGCTTCCTCAAGTTCATGCCACAGGCCAGAAATAGGACTTCTTTTCACATCTTCAAGTTCCCTGGTCAGTGTTATAATCACTATTGCTCCCTGAATTAAGACCCAAAAAAACCCCAACTTCAGTATTTGCTGACAATTTCTGTGGTTATTATTAAGAAGTCAATAAAGCAATTAGTATACCTGTGGAACGCCCAATTTTTTACAAGCATCGAGAAAGTTTTCAACATTTCTTCGGCACTTTGCCATACTGAGTTTAGGCTGTAAAGACAGGATGTTAGATCTTCATCATACATTTGTAAAGGATTGTGTATTTCTGATGCAAATTCAGTAACAGTTGCTAAAACACAGAACAAATTCTATGAAGACTCAGTATATGAAAATAGTTCTTAAACTAAACTTCTGAGCCTTGCTTAGTGCTTCTTGCAGGAAAAATTGACGTGAGGAATGTAGCCAATTAATATGGTAAACACGATTCATGATGTTTTAGTATTGAACTTCAAAAGCTTGTTTTCACGTAAGATGCAACTAAAGTAAGATAAATGACTTACCACTGCTGGCGATGGTACGTGAATGCTGGCAACAGAACGTGGCCTTATGTGATTGGCTAAATGGCAAAGAACTACTCCATCCATCAATGCTGCTCCAATGTCATCTGGCAAAATTACTTTCAACCTTGATTCAAGATTCTATTAAAAAGTCCATAAGTAAGTTACTTTCAACATTAGCTAGTTTTTAATTCTAAATCCAGGGTATTTTAAAGCATTCAGTTTAAAAGGGACATTTTAATACTGAAGTGAAGTAAATGGAGTCAACTCGCACTTTACTGAGTACAGATATCCTTTTCTCTTTATCATTCTCTTATCCCTTTATCATTAACCTTACATTCCCTTTGCTTGGATTTTTTTTTTTTTAATGACACAACTACATACATTGAGAAAGACATTCAGCCAACAACTACCATAAAAGCCATACGATGAACTCACTACTCATAATAGGAAAGCACAGAATTTAAGGACAGACATGTTAGGCTGAATACCTCATTAGCTGTTAGTGTGCAGAATTTGTGGGTTGAAATCATACACAATTTTACTAGGAAAAGGAGGAAAAAGGGGGGAACGCAACCACTTTGGGCATGGGTATTTCACTCGTGCAGATGACATTTAAATAGCTGAGGAAAGGGTGGCCACAAAGTGCCCACATTTGTGTTGCAAAACAGGGAAGGTAAGCAGGGAATGTTTTTTCTCACTCCAGCAACAAGCCTTCACTGCTCAGGAAGTGAACTGTTTCAAGACAGAAACAGCCTTCATAGAAGTCACACACCAAATTAGTACTGCCCTGGAAAGCAGAGCTGCTACGATTTACAGTTAACTATAACTGTTAAATATCTTGAGAATGATAACTTACTGGAAGTCCGAAATTTAGATTTCATTCAGTATTGTATGACTTGTAGCAACTTTCTACACTCAAAAAGCATTTGGCTATTCAGAAGACTATGACCATCTTTCTTCAAATCTCAGATCAAATAGCAGTAAACAAGCAGACTTATTACCTCCCTAGGAAAACCTAAAACCTCAGAAACCTAAAAAAAAAAAATCTCGTTTTTAATTTCACTTAATGTTTCAGCTAAAAAAACCATTTAGTTCCTGGTTAGTATTTTGGTTGGACCAAAAATAGTACCAGTGTAGCCTGTTACATGAATTTCCTTGGGAAGAAATATCACTACAGACATGCCCTTGTACAACTGTAATGATTTGCAGGCCTTTATTATAAAGGTTTAAATTGTGGTACAGAGCAAACTAAACACACTGCATGCATATAGTAAATAATGGTACATACATTGCGAAGCTGTCTTATTTGTTCCCTTTCTTCCCTTAAATGCTCCATTTTCCTCCTCATTGTAAATCCAGGATCCACTGCACCATAGTCCTGACGAGATGCACGGCTGAAAGCTATTAAACATTAGTGAAGTTACTTTCAGAATTCAGATTAAAAAATGCAATGACTGAAAATCTACCATCAAGGATAAAAATGGGAAAAAAGCTGCAGAACTTTTCAGAACAAATATATTTAAGTATCCTGATGTAAAATATGTTGTCTATGAAACTTATCTTTCAAATAAAATACACAGACCATCTTACTTAAGTGCAAATAGATAACTAGAAAATATGAAAACAGAATTGACTTCAGTATTCAAATATCTGTTTGAGATATACAACCCCATTTGCACTTTTCCAAGCATATCTTGAAATCTAGCTTTGAAATTATTTTCATTGTTTCATTTTTAATCAAGTATAAAGTCTTTATGGAGACTAAAAAAAGGGACAGAACTTCCTGATATAACTTACAATGAAAGACTTAAAATATATAAACACACTCACATATATGCATGTTTTAGGTGTACATAAGCAGAGACACAGTGATTGCTTATTAAAGAACTAACTGACAAATATGAAATGTCTCATCTAAAAGTTCAGGGTTCTTCTTTAAAAAGGAGGTCTGTTAAATAATTACATTCACTTTACTATTCTTCATGGTCAGAAAGCCTTCAAATGACAATTCTATTATTTTATAGAACACTGGCAAATAAAAACTCTTCTGTAGCAATACCACTGTATCCTTAAGTATTTTACCCTATGCTTCTGAGAAAAAAAAAAAATCAATACTTACACCTTTAGAACTTTCTGTATTGTTTCTAATAGTTTGAATTTTAGCAAGAGATCTAACAATCAAAAATAACAGAAATTTTATAGATACTCTTGAAATCACTGCTCTGATTTTATACATTATGAGAGTATGTAGTTCGTATACAGAGAAATACAATTGCATGTTACCGACAGTATCTATGGAAGCATCTAAAACCACAAAGATTTTGGCTTGTAATTAAGAAACAAAATGCCATTCACTTTCCTAGAACTGAGTGAAAGGGGTGCTGCTCTTTTACAGACATGAGCTGGCAGTGGCTCCTAGGAAGCCTACTACCGCACTGAGAAAACATGGGCTGAAAAGTCCTAACAAGCCTGCTTCCTCCTATCAAATCTGCACCTTCCTGCAGCCAAGGATGTAGGTAACTCAGAAGCCTCTAAATTATCACAGCCAGGCATGTCCTGGTACATGCAACTAACCTAACTATCTCTGGCACACAAGTTTCACACAACTGCTTACAAGTCTCAGGTGACTTAAGGGCCCTGAAGAAGGCACTTGCATGACCTCAGCCAGACATATGCTACTACTGAGGGCTCACAGACTAGTATTAAGGAGGTCAAGCTTTGCTACCATAAATACTGAATGAAATTAAACTGAAGAGTTGAGATGACTCTTTCTTAATGAATTTGCACAAAGACTGTTCCCTTAAAAACAGAGAAGAGTGGTATCGGCCAGAAAAAGGATTGCACAATGGCTTTTCCAAACGATGTTTTACACTGTTGACATCCAATAGTCACATAAACACTTGCAAACAAAAGAATACTGTAACTGCAAAAAAAAAAGGTATTATTTCTACCTAGATTTCAGAGGACTGAAAGACTGCTTTAGACAATACAACTTTCTTATGAGGATACGGGAGAGTCTTGGAAGAGTCAGGGTGCACCAAAGCACTAAGCCATAGCTCCTGGCAAAGCTCTGCTCAAAGCATCCTTTCATAGGACAAATTACACAAATCTATTTCTCTTGAAACCCTCCTGCCTCAGCCATCAGGTCTCAAGAACAATTGCATGCTCTTTCACTGTGCTTTGA
>NW_008825532.1:3205580-3236068 GCF_000699105.1 Pygoscelis adeliae
TGCAGGAAATAAATCAGTGGGGAAAAAATTAAAAAAATAATTTAAAAAAAATCACTGTGCAACTTGGGGAACTTTCAATTATTTGTTTGCCAAAGCAGCTGTCTATGTCTTTCCCAGTACTATGTTTGTGATAAGTACACTGAGTCAATTACTATACTGTGGCATCTCTTCATATTCATTCCAATTCATGCATCTGCTATTCTTACCATCTGTTCTAGCCCAGGAAATAAACATCTGTTTTATCATGCTATGTTAGAGAACAGCAGCTTACCTGACCTTGGTTTGAGACCAAATGGACCATGAGTGTTACTATCAGTCCTTTCATAATCCTGTTGAAAGAGATAAAGTCAATTTTCTTCCATTTATTAAAAGAATTAACTTTTGCTCCCATCAAGATAGTGTTTAAATTATTCTTGCCTAAGAAAAGTGAGTCCTTCTGCTTAACTGTAACACTCTTTTGAAGGGGACAGTATAAAATAAATGGAATAAAAGTAACCTCACTACATGCAGATAATTATCTTACTGAGGAAGAAAAGCAGCACCAGATTAACTAAAATCTACTCTAAACCATTTCAAACTACTGCAAACCATTCTGAGAACAGAGTTCTAAGCCAGCTGTAAGCAAATACAAATATCCTCCCAACACTTAGCATCGAAGTATTTCTTAAGAAATGTTTACTTTCAACTACGAAGATCAGGTTTTTCCTCATTTCACCATCTAAAAAGAGATGCACACAGTAATTTGGTATGTACATGAGAGATCTTTATTTCAACTCCTTTCACCGTATCTGGGAGATATTCTCATTCTGCTCCCTCAGGTTCCTTATAGACATGAGGTGGAAATGTTCAATCTTTGGTATGCTTTATTCAGAGCTCAGTAGTGCAATGCAACCACCGTGAGACTACGTGGACATTCCTTAAAAAGGAAAGCAACCAGTGAATGAAGCTGCAAGGCTGCACCATAAAGGCGACAACCAGAAGTGTAAAGGATGAAACTCTCTAAGAATTGTCAGTACCTATGGGTTCCCTGTGATATATAAAGTACTAAACCACAAGTTTTACTTAAAATCCTCTGGATGGCTAGTGCATAGGGGAAACCTGTAAAATATGGCAAATTCGATTTTTGTTTTATTAGCTATTTTCTTTAGGAAAGATAATGGAGACAAAGCAATGCACCTTTCTACACACCAGTCAAGAAGAAGAAACAGATATTTGCAAAGGTAAAACAAGTTGTAATATCTGTCTCTAGTTTATCTATTTTTGAATGTTTATTATGATGAAATATTTCTAATTGCCATTTCAAAAGAAACTAACAGCTTTATATCTGCATGGAAAACCTGGTGACAAGTAATGTGCACAAAGAAATGTTTGTTGAATGAAAAACAAAAACCACAAACTTGTACCTCAGACGACACAGGAGACTGTGGGGACACATTAGTATTATCACTGTCTTGCTAAAAAGAAATCAGAGATGATATTATAAAAATGAAAATTATGATTTAACAAGAAACATGAAATTATGAAATACACAAGACATGAGACACGCAACATTTGTCAAGTATGCGACAAACTGGCAGCAACTAAATTTAAAAATGTGTAAGTCAAGGAAACACTGTTCACTGTTTATGTCAAAAACTACTTTTACATTACTTCTGCTTGATGGGTGAATTAACTTTCCTATTACCAAAGCAAGTAAATGTCCTACTTTTCCCCAGTACGCAATCTTGATGACTTTCTCCAAATAAAGGAGTATAATACTTATTTCTGCTCTGGCTTTGGAATGCAAAGTTTGTTTGCATGGACTCTAGCCAGTGATCTCCTGTTCCTGTGACATGTAAGTGCTCATAAAAAGACAAACGAATAAAACGTCTTCTTAAATATTTTACACAATTACTATTTCTCACCTCATCATTTTCATTTCCACTTGAACTCTTTCTGGAAGACTTATACTGCAAAACACACAATTATTACTTTAAAATGGAAGTATGGTTTTCATTTGAACTAAATGGCTTGATATCACTCAGATGTTACTTATTACTGGTGAAACTGCTGAGAAAAAACACATTACAGAATCAAAGGAGCAAAAAGAAATAAAACAGAAAAGGAACATCTAGTTCCTAGGCTAGTCAAGATCTTTATGTTGATGAGAGGATAAGAGCATTTTCAAATTAAATACTTTTATAATGTGAACTCTGACTGCATGTGACAGTTGATCCAAGTGAAAAGATCTTAACAACTGCTACTCTGAAGCATTGTTAGAAAAATCATGCAACCCGTGAAAGTTACTTTTACAGTGTTTTGTTATGTAACTTTAAGATTGCTTACACTTTGTGAGATTGACTTGACATTGTAAAAACACTAAATTAACAAAAAAAAAATCAGTATTTCCTTTACAACTTCAAAGCCTGATCACATCCTTTTATCTATTTAAGACCAGCACTTTTTCCACAGTTCTGATTTGTTGCACACTGCCTTCGTCACTGTCCCACTTCCTGATTATCCTGAAAGTGGAGGAAATGGAGGGATTGAAGGAAGAAATTTACAAAAGCAGTATTTAAGAAAATAAGTGTTTCATTGTCTGCAGAGCAAGTGTACGAAAAATAGAAAGAAACATGCAGCCAGAATTAAAAAGATCCATCACTACAAAACCCTGATAGGTGCGTTGTGTCTACATGGCCGGCCTACCCATCTTTATGATGTAACACCTAACACAGGCTAAATTAAGAGACTAACTTTGGAACTGGAAGGATGGCTCTCCTTCAAAGATCTGACTTTTAGGGGTACATATAGGTTTTAGTTAAAAGAATTTCTTAAAAAGGAAGAAAAACCTGACTTGCAACTACGTTCTTTAATACTAATAAACACGCAAACTTACATAACACTGTTACAGAAAGTTGCATTTATTAGTTATGCATAGAAGATGCTTGTCTTCAAAGTTATAACTGAGCACTGTTGGACTGTATAATTGAACAGCTTTAGAGAGTTCAATTTTCAACAGCTTTCGAACTACATGCTGAACAATGCTGACAACAATGAACAGCATCTCTCTCAAAAATCAAAGTCTAGGACAAACATAGCCTTTGTTGGCTATCCTACTGCCATTCATTTTCTGTGCAAATTAAACATGTCTTTTGAAGAGTGATTGAATAAAGTGTCAGTTGTTGGTTTGTGGGATTCTTTTGTTGTTTTGGGTTTTTTGGTTTTGGTTTTTTTGTTTTGAGGGGGCTTGGGGGGGTGGATTTTTTTTTTTGGTTGTTGGGTTTTCTGTGGGTTGTTTTGTTTTTTGGGTTTGTTTGGTTTTTTTAAACTATGCACAGAGTACAGGTAGTTCTGGGGTCAGATAGAGACCTACTGCATATATCATTGTGTCCTGGTTTTGGCTGGGATAGAGTTCATTTTCTGGATATTCCTTGGGCTTATTTCCTGTACGTTTGCGGTACAAGGGGAATACATTACTTTGGCAGCTGATAAGGCAAAGCCTAATTTTCTATGCCTTGCAGACCTCCGCTGCTGACTTCTATTTATACAGGCCTTTGGCCAGTTCTGTGTTCATGTTTTTCCACCATAATTATCCATATAAAAGCTAGCACATAGTCATTCTTTTCCATTGTGGATACGCTAACAAGAATTTCAGCTTGGATGTAGCTACGATCCAAAACAACTACAGACTATTCTGGGGGGGTGGGGCAGGCATTTTGCTTGATAAAATTGTCTTCAATGGTAAGATTCTTTTTACATATTTAACGCAACAAAGATTTCTGGTTCCAGCAAGACTTTAGTACAATGCCACAAAAAAAGGAGTTCTGATTCTCACAGGCATTTTCCTACCCTTCTGCTGCACAGTACAGTTGCACAGTAAAAATATATAATATGTATAATAAAGATGCTTTATAAATACTTCTGGATGCTGATCCAAGTAAATTTTCCCTGTTCTAACGATGCCCATTGCAGTAATTTGGCATGTATTCTTAAGATTTTAATGTTTGGCAGTACAGATATGATTATTCAATGAGCTTTTTTGCCAAGAAAACATGGACACAATATGAATTGCATTTTCACTGGTTTCTCAGAACAGCAGTAGTACCTTTTTTTTCCCTCCAGTTTGCCATGAAAGACAGGCTTCGTTTCACTTGCTTACTGCCTTGTTTTTGCAAATGAAACTATCAGTGATACAGTATTTTTTGTTACTGGTACAGCCTGCTTAATTCACTTTTGAGACATGTCTATAGCTGTATGCAATGTGATTTCAGGTATCTGCTTCCATCACAGAGCTCAAAACTGAAATCTGTATTAGCATTTAAAGACACCCTTTAAAGTTATGAGAAATCACTAATGCAGGTCTTCTGTATTGATAGCACAGCTGTTTAATGAGTCAAATGGCTGAATTCTGTCTTACTTATAAGTTTCTCCCCTTCCCCTCAAAGGCTGCAGGGCAAAATTAATTTAGGGATGAAAACCCTGGAAAGAGGTCAGTAGAATTCAAGTTAGGATACGACCCCATACACTCTTCAGGAAAAAACATTAATAGCTCCTATAATCACAAGAATATCTGAGCTGTATGGCATGCTCTGTTTTTCCTAGAATTTAATTTCTTTGAAGTTCTGTAGCATTTCATAAAGATGTTTGATGGCAAAAGACCCAAGAAACTAATTTTGTAAGTGACAAATTTAACTCAACCTAGCACTGGTCAGAATTCTCCTATTTCTCTACCATACCCCAAAACAAATTTTATCTAATGCTGCTATAACTTCATATCTGTTTTGCAATAAGTGAACACTGACATCTGGTGACCAATGGTACACACTACAGCAGCAAAGAAATACAGAGAATATTTCCTCTCTAAAATGCAAACTAATGCAGTGAGAACCAAAATGCATAAGTCATTCTTATAACCAAGCTGCACAAAAAGGTAATGCATATTTTCCTTGCACTACAAAAAGAAAAAATCCCTCAAAATGGATGGGGAAGGACTAATGACTGAAGACTAGCTTCTGGCTTTACCAGAAAACAACTGTAAATTACTTTCTTTTATTTAAAGGATAAACAAAGTATTCGGCTGATTTTTTCCTCCTGATTTTCCTGCACTCTCACATTACCCTAAATACATAATATATATGTATGCGTATGTAACTCAAAAGAGCCAAATAAAAAATTACAGGTTACATGCAAAAATAAAAGCATGACAACCTTTGAGGTTTTCTTACCTTTACTTATATAGTTTCTTCTACTCTCATTAAAAAAAAATGTCACCCACCCACACTCCCCCCCCTTCCCTTAAAAACTCTTTTCTAATTTGTTTACTTCTCCTTCTTTCTTCATTCTGCCAAATCACTGGCTGTGTTTCTGGCCAGTGCTGCTCATCCACTGAATCCTTCTGGTTTTCTAGTGGCTATAAGGTTCAGAAATATTTTTACATAAAAGGTAAATATACCTCCTGTGTATATTTATGTATATACACATATACATATGTATACAATTATGACTCAGGTTACATGCAAAAATAAAAGCATGACAACTTTTGAGGTTTTCTTACCTTTACTTATATAGTTTCTTCTACTCTCATTAAAAAAAAAGTGTCACCCACCCACACTCCCCCCCATTACCTTGAAATACTCTTTTCTAATTTGTTTACTTCTCCTTCTTTCTTCATTCTGCCAAATCACTGGCTGTGTTTCTGGCCAGTGCTGCTCATCCATTGAATCCTTCTGGTTTTCCAGTGGCTATAAGGTTCAGAAATATTTTTACATAAAAGGTAAATATACCTCTTGTGTATATTTATGTATATACACATATACATATGTATACAATTATGACTTGTTTGCCTCTCTCAGTCTAGCTTTATGACATGAAAGTGTTATCAGTCTTAATGGTGATTCTGGTAGAAATCACTTATTTCCTTTCAAATCCTAGAACATATTTCACAGAAGTAAAAGAATCTATGAAATAATTCTTAAGAAAATAACACCCGTTTCTGCACTGAGCCTAATTTTTGCAGGTATGTTCGGAAGCCACCTAAGGCTGCCATAAATAACTTCAAAACACCAGTTAGGAGTGTGGTTAGCCACTAGCATATCTAATTTCTCAATCTGAATACTCATTGCAGAAGAAAAAAAAATTGTCTTCTTGTAGCCATCCAAGTATTTGTCTGCTGTTCCTATCTAAAAGATTATACACATCAACTAGCTGTAAAAGAAATCTCAAAGTATGCAGCGTATTCTGAAGACACAGCTAAACTAGATTTATTCTTAAAATAACAGTGAATATGTATGAACATGTCTATTTTATAAAAACTGAAAGCAGACAATCTGAAGGGACCATTTCATAATAAGGCTAAAACTACATTTCCAACTATTTCTTCATATTAGAATATCAGGCCATTTAAAACAATTGCAAATACCTCATGGATTAAAATCTAAAATAATAAAGAGTACTCTACGGTTTCACTGCAATTTTACAGTATCATGCAAGCCTCTCAGTGAGGTATAGGGAATGGAAGGCCTATATAATTCAAACCATTTAGAAACTTAAAAAAAAAGAACATTATGGTGAGGCAATAAAATTTATATGCAAAGAAATACTAAAACCAAGTAAGTAAAACTTACGCCTCATTAGTTTCAAGATCTAAAAGCTAGTACCATATGCTCCATTACATACAAGTCAAATTATCTTGAAGCGTAAGTTCTTCAAAGGTTTTATATTTTCCACCACAATTACATAAATACAGTCACTACGTGTATAAGCAACCATACGAATGTATAAAGGTTTTCTGCCAGAAATACAAAACCAAAAAACCAAAACAAAAACAATCACTCAAATATGAAGCCACCACATTTACATGTGAATATTTACCTGCCAGCTGTATGGGGACACTGGGGAATTCACTTCATCTGTTGAGACACTAAAAATTAAGATGAGAGGCATTATAAAATTTACTACTACTTTGTGTACTTTAAAACCAAGTTACTTTAAAATACCAAAAAAGTGAACACTATTAAAAAGTAGCTTCTCTGCAGCACTACAGTATTTTTTGCCTACCTGTATAAGGATGTCACAATGTGGCTAAAATGTATGACCATTTGACTAAAATCTCAAATCATATTTCATTCTCCTTTACCATATGCTGACAACAGGTCTTCCACACTACAGTACTTTATTCAGATAGAGCTTTTTCCTAAGCATGTTGGTCTTTAGAGATTACTAATACACCTTCATTGTTTTATTTCTCAAAGCAATCAATGAAACATTTTGTTCAAAGCTCACAAAATATCTATTCTTAAACTTTTGGAAGACTCACATGCTTCATTTCACTGTTAGCTCTATACAGTAAAGTAGAAACTTATAGGGAAGGGAAAAATATTTTTAATGGGACAGTGAAACTGCAAAATCTCAAAAAATACACTTTGGAACATGGACTGCCTGAGATTACTGAAAATTCAGAGGTAAATAAAAGCGTTTAGATTTGGTGTCACTTCAAATTTTTCTTTCTAAATCTGTGAAATTCACTTCTATCACCTTACCAGCAACCATTTCATTCACATTCTGACAGCTGGCTTAGCAGCTGTGCAGCATACCAAAAGGCTAACAGCTGGGGATTGAATGCAAGAAGGACATACCACCATAAGCAATTATAATAAATCCTAAAGGGAAAGCAAATAGGTGCTTAGCTTCTGCTACTTTGTATTCCTTTTCCTTCCTGTTTGCCTCAAACCAATAATGCTACTTTTAAAGCTGTTAGGTGTAAGTAATTTGTCTGAATCACGTCCAATAGCTTGATAAGCAATCCAGTTGAGAATTGCAGGAACTGACGCAATAAATAATTGAGTTTTGCGGTTGATACATATGTATCTATTAATTATGACATGTTCAATAAGTGTAAATTCTTTAGGGATATGACAGTCTTTCTACTCTCTTTGTACGTTCCTTACGCAGTGTGTGATTTGGGTTCCTATATATCAGTGCAATAAAACAACCTGCAACTTCTACCATATCTTGTGTGCACACCTCACAGAAGGGGGTGGGGAAGTGGTTGGGGGTTTTTTGGGGGGTGGGGTGTTTTTGTTGTTTTTTTTTTGTTTTGTTTTTAAGTCTCAGAACTGTTTCTGTTCATTAACAAAACAGGGAAAGGTAAATTTAACATTTCCTGGATTACCCTATAATATGAAGGCCTAACACAGCTGTAACCTACAATAGGTGACAGCATCCCAAAGAACAGAAACTGTGTGTTAAGTAACCAAGAACTGGAAAGTTCCAAATGCAAGTGAATAGTTGCAGCGTGGTTCATATAACCACAGGACATGTGCACAACTAGCTCTTTAAAACCGCAGATACCAATGAGAGAGAAGATAGCCAAAATCAGATGTATCATATTGAAATATCTACACTGTGTCCCTCTTCTGTTGGAGTAAATGCTTTCCTGATGTGTACCTGAACTGTAGAGAGCTGTTACCACCCCCAATCCTCTCTTAGCAACACCAACAGCAGTTATAGCTTTTGTCTCCAACATTCACAGCCAAACTACCGTCTGGACACAAGCAGATACAAATTCTTTTGAAGGTACAGATTTTAAAAGACTATGGCAAAAATCACAAAAGTCACCATTTGAATGGAGTTCTCACTAGGAGGCTGCTAGTAAGCTCTCCCTCGTTAGCTTAAAAATTAAAATAGATTATTTCTTGACCAAACTGATTAAAAGAACTGATCTAGGATTCGTTAAGGGAAGGAGGGCTGAAAACTTGCTAAGTTCTCTCTCACCCACGTAGTCAGAAAAGGGAAGCTGTGATTTCCCAATTTTCTAAGGACAAGGCTCTGGGTATTTTTGTTTGTTGTTGATTTGTGGCTTTTTTTTTTTTAATTCAAAGAAAGAGCGTAAGAGTACAGATCCTGAAGACAATCGACTCCTCATTGACACATCCTCCACAAACAGTAAAGGTTTTGCAGGCTGAAATCCCAGCAACACTTTTCCAACAGCTCTTAAGAGCACAGAAGGACTGCCAGGGAGGAAAAATTTAGATGCCTAAGCACAGCTACAGTATCATTTTATGTAACACAGGATCTAACATATCTGCACAGGACTGTTACCTATGGGAGACATGACCTTCTGGACTGGAACTGGATGTCTAAAACATCACTGAATGCCTATCTTTAGGCACCTGAATTGCTGCCATAATCAGACCCACAGATTAGTTTCTGGATGACATCAACTTTCCTAAAGGCTCAAAAGAACGATTTTTTTTTTTCTTTATCTGAAAGAAAGCAGCTCAAGAACAGATTATTTGTGTAGTTTCTATTTCATCTTGAGTTAAAAACATTATGACAGAAGATGGCAGTAGCAACACAAAATAAATATAAAAATTAAATTAATAAAGTATTGAAAGCTGTGATACATTTAAGTATATCAATACCATTTTTCAGATTCCATTGGCTGCTTTGGCCTGTTCCTCGTGCTTACTGAAACTGAATGATTAAGAAGCCTAGAAAGAAGAAAAATACATACTTATTCAACAGCTTTGTAGCTAAACCTTTTTCTTAGAATACATGTTACTTTCACTGCGTAACATTTCCTCATGGCTGTCAAAAATAAAAAATTTTGAACATTCAGGTGACATTTTCCATAAAATTAGAATATCTATGTTTGTACACATATGAAATCCAAGCCCAATCCTGCTTCCATTTAAAAACAATATTGTTTCCAGCTCTTGAAATATTTCAAATTCTGCATTCTAAGGAAGTATAAAACTTGATGATAATTCAAACCAAAATGAAGTCTCCTCTTATTTTTCTCCCTAAATACATACTATTTCAACTGATCTCACATCCGTGTAAAGTTATGCTTCCCTCAACACAAAGGCCCCGCTGTTCACTAAAATTAGAAGACAGAAGATAGTCAACCTAAAGCAGACAAGAAGTGATACACAGATTGAGCACAAGAAGTCAGTCAGTAGGACCAGGTAAGAAGGTAGCTGAGTAAGAAACACTGCAAGTGCAAAGGAAATATAGGGAAAAAGGAGAGGTGGAAAATGGAGAAACACAGGCTAAGAACTAAACAAAAAGTCTAATGCAGGAATGAACCAATGGAAATTCCATTTTTCTAAATGGTAAACAGTCAAAAAAGCCTAAACTTACATAGAGATTCAGAAATGTTTTTTCATCTGGAACACATACCAGACACGTGTACACACACAGGAAGATATGAGCTATTATGGATGTATAAAGTGTTAAAAATAACAAAACAATCAGTAACACTTAAAATTAAATGTTTTCAAGTAAGAATCACATTGAACAGTAACTAGAATGAATAATTCTGAACTCTTGGAGGTAGTAATATTATACTTCAACACTGACTTCATGCGCAGAACTGTGATCAAAGTATATTTACGCTGAATTATATAGAGAACTAGTATGTATTAGAATCAGAAACAATTAGAACACCATCTATTCAATGGAAGAAAGTAACAGTAAGCACCTTTTTATATTTCATTATCATTACATAGGGCAGTACAACCACTAACTTCAAATGATTGATGATTTTCAGACTTCTGATTATTGTGATAACTTTGAGCTCAGTAATCTCATTTGTAGTTTAAATCTCTCACTGTGTGAACCTCAATTTAATGGGATTATGAGAAGTTAAGCCTGTAAACCAATAGACTGCAGCATTCACAGTCTGTAACATCTGCTCCCTATATTTTGTCTTCAGAAACTTAATTTTGAGGGTGCATTCCAGAATTAAATTATACTATAGACTGAAAAATGTGTTACAAAAAATTAATATTCAGAGCATAGGTTATCAAACCATAATATAAACATGCTATTTTAAAGTCATTAATTTTTAGAGCTAATTCCCATTTAAACAAGCCTTATGTCTTCAACTGAAAGCAATGAGAAATTCAGAGAGACTTTGTAGCAAGATGTGAACATTACAATAGAATGAGCTTTAAAAAAAAATAGAAATTGGAGTTACCTAAACAACTTGATGCAACACTTGCACCAAAACTGACACTATCAGTGTAAATTCAATGATTGTATGTAACACAGGCCTTTTTTTTTTTTATACTCATTACATGAAATGTAAAGAAAAACTATTCAAGCTAATTCAAACATGTATACACACACACTTTTCAGCTCATTGTTTCTATGAAACATATATAATGTTTGAGACTATAATAAACTAATTCTATCATAAACAAAGTATATTTTCATACTTTGTAAAACAAAAACAAAAAACACAATAAATCATTTTTGAAACTTCCTGTTTAAAAACTGAAGAATATTGATGGGGAAGTAACAGGAAGTTCAGTATCTGTCAGGTTAGCAGTTACTAGTCCAGTCAGAGAAACCTGAATTTCCTGTGGAATAAGGAACTTGAAAGTTTGTACTTGAAGAAAATGGTGAAGAAAATTAATCTGAATTTACTAAATTGCAGACTAAGGAATTAATGGCAAAATAATTTGTTCAGCTGGAAGTGGGGGGAAATCACTGTAGTCATGTTAAGAACTGTCTTCCAGGAAATACAATGCAAAACTGAGTATGCAAAATGAAAGTACAAGTAGCTCATATTCAGAAGTCATGACCTTTTAAGTGTGGTGCTAATGCTGCAACGATTCCAGCAACTGTTTCCATTCATACTACAACTCATTAAATCCAAAACTTTTTATTAGACAGATCAATTATCAGGCCAATTATTTACTGATGGTCAGACTGAATCACTAAATAAGAACTTGCATAAGACACATGTTAGTACTGCAGTTAATTTCCTACTTATGGTTTCTACTAACCAAACAAATTCTGTTGTTACAGAGATAGCATACAAACTATTACTTTGAAAGGGTTCTAAAACTTATGCAAACTTCAAAATTACCCAACAGCACATATACAATGACACATACTTATATATATTAAACTCAAAACATTGTGACTCATTTTTCTAGTTTTATACCATGAAAGCATAACATCTACTCCAAACTCCTAACCAGATGGGAGAGAAAGGCGATGGCTAGACCAATTATGATATTGGAAAATATTTTCTGAAGTTTGAGAATTTAAAAAGTGGAATCTCTTCTCAGTCACTTATACTTTCATATTTTGAGCAAACATAACATCATGATTAAGGGACACAAATGAAGTGAATGATGGTAATGCTATTTTAAGGTTAGCTATCTTCAAGTTTCAACAAGCACATGCTACCTAGGATCTACAAAGACACTAGAAATATTTTACAGCGAGAGGGAAAAAAAGATGGATTTTACACTCATTCAGGAGCAGTCTAGTGTCTCCACATATGGCTCTGCTTTGTGATGGTAACATGTGCTCTTAGGGATTTAGACAGTTTTAGGAAGTCACTGCTGTCAGGTAAGAACCCATATGTAACTTTGATGCAAACTGAAACAGGCTCATTTGGTACTAGTGAAGATTAAATAATCTAAGCTATCCTACTTTCTTTTGAAACAGACCAGGAATATCCAGAGTAAGCTACAGAGTTTCAATTGATAAGGTAACAAAGTCTGAAATCACTTGATTCATCACCTACATGTCTGAGCATAGTCTACACAGCCCATTCCAGATTTCTTGTTACCTGTGAGGTTTGTGTATCTGCAAATGCTTTCCTCATGGCTGTCAAATGCAAAACAAATTGTCACTGGTCACGCTAATTTGAAAATGATCACTTTAAAACCAAGATATCTTAAATGGAGAAAAAAAAACCCACAAACTTTTGCCTGACGTTCTATACTTGAGGTACTACATATTATAAAACAAAAAACTGAAGAGAAAGCATGCCAAAGGTACAGGAAATTATGGTTCTAGGTTTGGACTCATTTAAATGTGTTTTGGAAAGTTGCCTAATTAAATATTTTCCTTAAATAGTATTTAATCTTAAAGAACGATAAATGCATTGCAATCTATTTTTGATAACAAAATATCTTAGGCTAACTTAGCCAATCCCTTTATTCTGTTTTTGTTCAAGAAATGGCCAAAACGATTTCTTTTGTCCACATTTTAACTTTGGAAATCTGAAGCTCTACAAACACTTTATACCTTGATGCACGTCCTGCCGCCCTTGTCCTCTGGAAGAGTTTTTCACTGAATGAAGTTCTATAGCTTAATGGCCTTCGTCTGTATTCACATTTCATGTACACCAAAGCCAAAGACGGAAGAAGGAAGCAGGACAGGTTGGATGGGAGAGGACAGGGAAGTCATTAGCATAGCAAGCAAAAAGAAAAGAGACTGCATAATATTTAAAAAAAAACCACACTGAACGAACAGAAATACGATTAGTAAGAAATTATTTCATGATGCTCACTTTTCTGAGGATTCTGCTTACTCAGATTGAACGTATTTTCCTCAAATAAACACAGAAATATCTTCACTAAACTTCTAAATATTATTCTTATTGCTGCTTATGACAAAAAATAATAAATTCACAAAACTATGGATTCAAAATCAGGGCTAAATTTTATATCAGAGGTGATTTTGCCCTCATGTACTTAAGGATACATAAGAAAGCTATAAAATTTAAATGCTAAACTAAGAAGTAAAACTTAACAAGTAGTAAGATTGCATATGTCTGAACAATTCAAGAGCAAAACAGAACCATTAGCAAGATCACTGCATTAAGATACAACCTATGACAAATAAAATTTAAGCTGCAGTACGGCAGAAGAGGAGTGGCTTGGTATTTCAAATGATTAGATAACCAGGAAATATTAAAACTAATCAAACAAGACCCACATACAATATAAATAACCATCACATAAAAACCTAATATAAGAAAAAGACACTTATTCTCTCTTTATTAATAAATACAAGAAAATGTAGCATTCTTAATCTTTTTTGCAATACTCTTGGTAATAATAATGTATTAGCATTAAGATTTCATTCTCATATTTTCCCTTCCCAACATGAACCAATTGTTAAATACACTGCATAGAGTTATAAGTAAAACCTATTTTATCTTTTCCACACACTACTGCTATTATATTTAATTATATCATATTATATAAAACGCCAGTGAATTTTTAAACCTCTGCAATTCATAGTATCAGGATATCAATTTCTCTAAAGGCTTTACATGTATTTCAACTATCTTAAAAGAAAAACAGCAGTGCAGAATCTCATCGTTACACAGAAATTCAAAAGAAACAAAAATAGTATTTAAGCTGGTATGAAGTTAAATCCTTTTCTGTGTGTTAATGAATGACTGTAATGAACTATTTTAGTTAATGAATTACTATTAACTACAACTTTTACCTTTTGGGAAAGAGCTTACTCTCACCAAAGTACCGCACTGGTTATTTGCCTGCTTGGTAAAGGAACCAGAGAGAAATCGGTTCCTATCCTAGCCTGTCCACATCCTATGCAACTCCAGGTATTCCTTCCTGCTCTTCCTTTTACACAGTTGTTAACTTGTTCTATTACATTCCTTTAATCTGCTGCTTGTTCTACAGCTCCTTTTCAAAAGTCATTCTGTTGTGATGCCCAACATGAAGTGGAGAAAATCAGGCAGTTCATCAGGATGAACTTACACTGTTCAAATTATTTATTTTTATATAAAATATATAATTAAATGCTCTGTCATTTGACAGACTAATGTTTGAACAAATTTCCCCTTTAGTCCACAGGAAATTTATATCTCACATCAGACTGAATGGAGGAAGTACCACCTAAATTACCTTGTATTTGAATAAAAATAACCAGTCACAAGCAAACTGTATGCAGGTTCCATAACTCATACAAACTACGACAAAGTCATTTTAACGTGTTACCAATAATCTACTTATATGAGCATTAACCATGCCTACTTAAGTATACTGCTTTGAAAAAAAGTATAAAAAATTTACATACATCAAACCAGGAAATCAAGAGACTTTCACATTCATCTCTTCCTTTCCATAGGAGGTATATTACTGCTTCTCTAGACAGCAATTTTATGGAAAGAAACACAGGACAGGTATCTTGAAAGAGTCTGTCACTAACTGTTTAACGGCTGGACAAAACTGTTCATAAATGATAAGGTGTCAAGAGCTTTTGGGTATAAGGCAGGTTAAAGAATAAATTAATTGTAACACAAGTTATCTTAACTAATATTGTAATACCTGTGTTTTTGTTCTTGCTGCAGTAACTGAGCTGCTATTTTTCTTAAGTCAGTCACTTCTTTGAGTTCATCATCATCCTCAGCCAGCAGCTGTTCTTTCTGAAGTCTGAAAAACATTAGTGCTTTACTAAGTCAGGCAAGTCAAGACACAGAAATGGCAACATTAGCGGACAATAACTAAAAAGCGTTTCCTATAAGCTTATTTTCTGTCCAAGGAGCACTATGTGTTCAATATGAGATTTCTTTCCTCCATATGCAAGAAGCTTAAAGCAAAACCACCCTCACCTGCCACAGTCAGTAAAACCTTCCCAAAAAAGATCAAGAAGATTTACCTTTTTTCATCTGCCCAGTCCTCATTCTGTTCTATTTTCTGGGATTTCTCAGTATGTTTTCCCCGTTCCTTACACAGAATGAAAAATAAACTTAGACTTGAATTAAAAAAAAGCAAGCCTGCTGAATGGTTTTTCTTTTGTCAAGCTATGCTACCTTGATATAAGACAGCAATGGTCCAATCTGTACATCTCCTTGCTCAGGAACAGCTCCCTCTTCTGCATTCGGATCAATGTAATCATACACCTCCTGGTCTAGTAAGGATTGATGAAGAATGGAAAAGATGATATTAAACAGTTCTCTCAACCAAATGTTATTCCTGAGAGAGACAGGTACTTATGAAAAATGTCAGATAAAGATAAAACAATGAAATCATGTCTCCTTGAGCTAGAAATAATCTTTTTTCTTTCTGGCCTTGTCTCTTTGTGATTATTACATTGTTTTCTGAAATGATGAAAATACGATGCCAACATGTGATCGTATCATTTTGTGCAATTTTCTTATATTAGTTTACCTAAGCAAAAGTATTTGTTACCTAAAATGACAGATGCACAACAGATATTACCTTTCTGTGGATCGAGTTTACTTCCCATTACATGATTGTCATTCCTTAATGTCTGTTCCCTTGTTGATTCTGATACCTGGGAGTGAAGGCTGATTGTATCATCATCAGATGGCTGCAAAGACAGTCACATTTAATACAGAACTTACATATAAATTACATTATTACATGATTTGCTAAGAACTCACAAATTATAGAGCACCTGACCCTATCATGAGGGATGGCTCCCAGGACAGAAAAAATAACATCAAGTCAGGTGGGGGTTTTTTTTGGGGGGGGTGGGAACGGGGTTTAAGAGAATTATAGCTTAGGGAGTGACAGACAACTGTTCAATACATAATATAATACTGAAATACAGTGTTTTGTTCAAAGAGGTCCAGTCCAGCCCCTGCCAGTGCACTAAGAAAACTGTACTTAGATACTTTCTTATCTAAAGCCTCCAACTACTTTGACTTGTTAGGCCACTGGGGAAAAAAACAAACAAAAAAAAAAATCACAGCTTTACTCCTAATCATTTGGAATTTTCTTAAAAAACCCAACTAGTAATACTCCTTGTTCTACAGTTTTCCCACTAACAATCACTCTGCATTTGTAATAATTCTCTTTATAAAGTTTCAAAAAAATCTTTTGTTCTACACTATTCAGCTTTGACATCACTGTTATTAATTACAGTTCCTCAATCTAGATTTCTACAAATACACAGATAACTTGTAGGGATTTTTATTCTTCACCTTAAACCTATCAGATCATCCAGAAGTTTAGTAATCCTCATTGTTGTTTAAATTTTAACAACATATACAACACTCAAGTTTAGTCCAAATAAACTTTCGTTTTCTTACGTACATTCATTTCATTAGTAACAAAAGAAAGTTTCAAATAAATTTTGTCCTTTGTGTAGACAATAAATATGCACCTAACACATTAAAAGATCCAAACAACTCCTTAGGTCAGAATTCAGTTTTAAAATGTATGAAATTTGGACTGGAACGAACCTTAACCAGAAAAAGTTAAAGCAATATGTAAATAATTTGTGTCTGATACTGGCAATCTAATGGTTTAAACTCAACTGTACAGATATTCAAAGAACATTAAAAGCAACTTAGTTATTTTTCAAATGATACAAAATACAAAGGAAAAAAATTCTAAAAAACAGAAATCACACAAATTCAACTGAAAAACACTCACTTCCGTTGTGGACAACCTTTTATCCCCATTATCACTTCCAATGCCAGAGTCTGGTCCATGATTTTTATTGGGATAAAAGTCCTCCATGCTACATTAAGAAAAACAACACACAAAAAACCACACAGGAATAAAAGAAACAGTAGTTTCACTTTTATAAAAGAAAATAAACATCCTTTTAAAAGTATGTTCTCTATACTCATCTACAGTTGCTGATACAGAATATTTGCACAATGCCCCATGTGCAAAGAACAAATTCTTAATCTCCTACAAGAGTTGTTCAAGAAAAAAGTATCAAAGCAAAGTTAAAGTGGAAGTGTATTACAGTACACTCTCTGTATCTATGCAATTTTAGAATTGTTCTACTTCATTCAAAAATACTGTCTTGAGAAAAGAAGGCTTCCTTTGGAAAACTGCAATTCCTTGAATTCTATTGGCAGACATGGTTTTCTATTAGTAGCAAATATACCTTCCCTAATAGACTGTCATATTATAATGGTTTAACTGCCTGAATATCTATGAAATATTTCCTCCAAGTTTATGCCTTTCGAAGATGCAAAATTGACATCATCAGTCTTCTAACTGTGCACTGGAGCTTGGTTTACATTGTAAGATTATCTGGAAAGTTTAATTAAACAAGTTCTCACTACTACAAATATGATATACCGTGGTAATACCCACGACTTTGTTCCTTTGCAATACATTTTAGCTGTAGGCCTAAAGTTCAGTGGAGGCTTTTGGGGAGCAGTTGTGGACTGTAGTTTTTAGGAGCATTTAGAAGCTATCTATAGGCACTATGGACTAATTCCCTATGGCACAGTTGCCCAAGACCAAGACCATGGACTGAATCTGATGGTTCAGATGATTCTGTGTAAGCTTTATTCATAACTTTCATCTTTCCTTCAGCATTGAACACAGAGGCACAAGTTGCATGTGACATTTTAAGAAAACAGGCAAAGAGAGTGTATTGTTCCATATGGTTTCCAATGGCAAGCCAACTGACAACAGAAAATACAAAAAGCGTTCCTATTTAATTACTCAAGAGGTACTCAGTACAGAAGTCCAATAAAATATTCTGCACTTTTTGACCTCAACTAATCTAATAAAAAGAAATCCATGGTATTTCAGTGACATTTAAGTTAGTTTCCCTAAATATATATGTGGGAGGCAGACTTTCCATCCAACAGACTAACTCTATATTCCAAGACTTTTATGGGAAGTTCTCATCTACTGTTTTGACATATCTGTTTGAGAAATAAATAGCTAAGTTTTCCAATAAATAGATTTAAAATACATCTTTGTTCTGATTTCCAAATCTTTAGTGAGCACAAATCTTTAGTGAGTTTTTTATTTCCAATTCAATAAAATTTACTTCAGAGACTAGTTTCCTAGACGAGATAACAATGATAGATATCTATTCATCTGATTAAAATCAGCTTCCAGTTTTTCAAGACAAGCTAAGTCAGTAACAATGAGCTGCTATGAAAATTTTTCATAGCAGCTCATCTGAGCCAATTAAGCTTCCAGTAACACAACCTTAGAAAATAAATATTATGACTTCTAATTGTTCTTTATTTAAAGTGTTGAAATTACAGCTATTATCTTTAACAAACAGATCACTTTGTAGCAAATGCTAAAGTAAAATAAAACAAAAAACCCACTCACCTGTCTGTGAGTGGCTGGGAGGGGATTCGTTTACCTAATGACGGAAGATCCAAAGAATCTGGTTTTTTATCTATTCTGAGGCACGCCTGAATGCTGAGGAATTTAAATATATGTACTTTACCCTTTAAACATATCTGTTGGGAAAAAAATGAACAACAAAAAAATCTTAATTACATAGCATGTCTTTTGAAAATGCACCCCAACAAATACTTTCTACACTGAGTTTGTACCCACAACTTCCCACTAGGAGAAATACAGCCAAAAAAATGAAAACTTGATTGGTGTAACTTAGAACAGTTCTTCTTTCTTAAGATCCTAGTGCAAATTTCTGAACTAGAACACTTTAATACTAACCTGTGCTGGTGGTATCTGCATTGGATTGTTATCCAAAACTATAACTTGTAAGTGACGTAACTTTCTGTAACAAAGTGGAATTTCTGTAATTTTATTACAAGAAAAATCCAGCTTTACCAAGGGAAGCTCTCCTAATTCTGCATTGGGGGAAACAAAAAAAAAGGAATCAAATCTCTTCTTAACACTTTACCTAATTTACCTACATCAAAGAAATGAAGACTAGTAGCTTACCATCTGGCAACATATGGAGATTATTTCTTCTTATGTTTAATTCTCTAAGTGACTGCAATTTTCCTATCTGCTGGGGAAGAACTTGAAGTTCATTGCAGCTAATATCCTAAGAAAGATATAATTAATAAATTAACTGAAAATCTTAAATTAAATTAAACAAAGGAAAACTGCTATCAAAACTACTATAAAGCATACTATAAAACCAAGAAATCCTCTCTTTCTTGTTTTTTCCACAAAGGGAAGTAGTATCATAACAGATTTCGCTGTTTCTTCAGCATTTAGTGATTCATGTTTCAGAAACTCAATTCAAAAAGTTAAACCAATGAATGATGAAAGACTGATTTTATGATTAAAACTGTAGCCTAGGAATCAGGAGTTCCTGGTGTAGTTCCCATATCAGTTAAAAACTTCTTGTGCTACTGCTGGCAAATGATTTGCATTCTGCTCCTTTTATAAGAATTCTTCTTCTGTAAAAAACCTTGAACCAATCCATGCAACTAAAAATTTACAAAGAGTAGCAGGCTCACCAACTTGTTAGATACAAGCACTAGAGGATGACAGAGCTGCACCAAGCAAACACAGACTACAGCTATTTCTGCCACTAATTTAACATTTATGTAGTCCAGACCAAGTCAACAGTCACGTTGATATGACTGTTTCTAACCTTTTTTATTTCCAATTCAATAAAATTGACTTCAGAGACTAGTTTCCTAGACGAGATAACAATGATAGATATCTATTCATCTGATTAAAATCAACTTCCAGTTTTTCAAGACAAGCTAAGTCAGTAACTAGAAGCCAGGCCTTAACCAGACAAATCCAGCCTCCTTCTCCACTACACACTTCCAGACCTTCAGCTTAGGCACTGCTCATCTACTTTTGGCAACAACGATGTCTGCATAGCTGGACGTCTCAGAAAGTACAGGCTGCTTGGGATCAACTGTTGTGTATCTATTGCAAATTGTTCTCTGTCCATATCACCAAATTTAAGGTGAGATTTCCTTGCTAAAAGCATCTTTCTAGCGCGTGGCTTAGTTGTCAACTTTTTTTTTAATTATATATATAACTTATGTTCTAAACAGGTGTAACACAGGTACTGGAATGAAACTGTCTGGTATGTCCTTAGTCTGTGTCATCAAGCACACATTCTAGGTTTAACAATTTTGAAAACTAAGCCAAAAATACAACTGCAATTCTGAAAAACGTTCACTTCCTGTAAACAATAGCAGTCATCCCATCTTGAAATCCTATGACGCTCAAGTGAGCATAAAGACTTTCTCACCAAAGAGTAGAGGACACTAGAAAAGCCTCACAAACATTCAGAATATCTCATATTACTCATAAATTAAAAAAAAAAAATGTTGATTTATAGCTCAGAAATTAGGTTGTGTTACAAGAAATCTCCAGGGCATACACAGCTACTCTGGAAACAAGATAAGGACTGCTTGCAATGACCAAAGAAATCATACATACTGAAAAAAAACCAGACCTAGTCCAAGTGCCACGTCGGTGAATAATTGTGCCTACTTCTCCAAAACACATGAGCTTAACATGGAGTAATGATCAGAAAATCCCAGAACATTAAGAAATATAGAGAAAGTAATGGATGACAAAGCACAAAACTGTAGTATGCCATAGGATAAAAATCACGTTGCACAGACACAAACTGTGAATTTCACACATCATTCTATTCACCCCAATCAAAATAATGGAATAGCAGAAATGGGGAAAAAAAACCACCACAGAACAAGACAACAATGATTGAATGGCACAGCTTGTGTAAGAGTACAGAGTAAATAGAGATGAACTCTTCAGCTGGAAAGAAGATTGCCGATAACATAAGAAAAATAATAGAATTATGATTACTGTAAGGAAGGTAAACAGAAAAATTTACCATATTTAACAACATACAAGCAAGGGACTCAAATGAAATAATCTGAAGAGCAATTTTATTTATGAGCCCCTTAAGTTTTAGGTAATCCAACATACTGATTTGTGTTTAACCCCATTTTTGAAACTCTACAATATATTATGCCTGTAATTTGAGCTCAAACACTAAGAAAAAGCAGTAACTGAATTTACATTTTGTAGTTCTATATTTCAAAAATTATTAATTTATATTTTCTTTTACCGTAAATAAACTGCTTATAGTTTAAGTTTACTTAGTAAAATGGTTCACAACTGTACTTACCAACTCCATTAGATCTCTCAACTTTCCAATTTCTTCTGGAATGGAGACCAGCTTATTATTACTGACAACCAGAACTTTAAGTGGAAGATCAAACAGGTATTTTGGCAACGTTGATAAAAGATTTCGACTTGAAAGAAAGAAAAATGAACAAACAAGGCTAGAATATAATCTTTTTAAGCCTGACGGGGAGTCCGAGATGCGCATTGCACAACTTTTCTCCTATTCCAGAAGATATTCTCCACCTATTACAATTTCATCTAAATTTAAGCTACAATCTCCATCATGAATTCCTTACCAGATAAAGCCTCTCCGATACATGAATTTTAGGTCCCTATCTTGCTTGATGAAATGAGTATGTACTATAACTGAATCTAACACTAAAAGGTACAGAGAAATCTGTCAAAAGAAATATGTTTGATGTTTGCTTTTATTCTGCTTTCTGGTACCTTCAGAAGGACCACCTGATCTAACAGTCTACCAATATAACCTTCTCAGCAAATCAGAACTTTATACAAGGCCATTGCTTCTCATGTCACATGGTCATGCCAGTCCTGAGCCATCACAAAAAGCCCTTAACATTTATTTATTACTTTGCTGAGCAATAGTCTGGAAGGTAAGTTTTAATTAAAATTTATTTCTTTTGTGTATATCATTTTCCAACTGCACACACGTATGTCTGCTTTGTACACAGGAAATATACTGTTCCTAACAATTTGAATTAAATCCATATTGGGAAAACTACCAAGTGCAGACTGTCACTGTGTCCTGGTTTCGGCAGGGATAGAATTAATTTTCTTCCCAGTAGCTGGTACAGTGCTGTGTTTTGGATTTAGGATGAGAATAATGTTGATAACACACCAATGTTTTAGGTGTTGCTAGGTAATGCTTACACTAGCCAAGGACTTTTTAGTTTCCCATGCTCTACCGACTGAGCAGGCTGGAGGTGCACAAGAAGCCGGGAGGGGACACAGCCAGGACAGCTGCCCCAAACTGGCCAGAGGGACATTCCATACCATGGGACGTCGTGCTCAGTACAGAAACTGGGGGAAAGCTGGCTGGGGGGGCCGCTGCTCGGGGACTGGCTGGGCATCGGTCGGCGGGTGGTGAGCAACTGCACTGTGCATCACTTGCTTTGTGTATTATTATTACTACATTATTATTATTTTATTTCAATTATTAAACTGTTTTTATCTCAACCCACGAGTTTTTCCTCACTTGTGCTCTTCCAATTCTCTCCCCCATCCCACTGGGGGGGGGAGTGAGCGAGTGGCTGTGTGGTGCTCAGTTACTGACCGAGGTTAAACCATGACACTGCCAGAAATACATAGAATTTTTCTAATAAGGTGCTTGTACATTTAAAAAAGCCATCGGAAAACCAGCTTGTTCATATGTGGTATGAAAGCAATTCTTTTCATACATAAAAGTAAAAATTTCAGTAATTGCTGTTAATTTAAGTAGAACTGTGTGGAGGCCAGAAGTCTATTAAAAAAAACCAAAACAAAACAAACGACTTAAGTGTTGACATTTGTGTTCACACTATATTAAGAAAAATCCAGAAGTTTTACTGTTTAATTGATATGTACCAGAGCACTGTTGTCATATTTAAATCAAAGCTTTTTACATTATTTTCTCCATGACTACAGTTTATAAGGCTGCAAAACCAACAAAAATAAATTTGTCCTTGCAACTTTTCAGCTTCAAAGTAGTACTGCAATTTTAATACCATAAAATGAATCTAACTTCTATCAGTATCTTTATAAAAGTAATGTATGTATTCTGTTAATTCTAAGTGAACAATACAAATAAGTTTTGGATGTAGGTATACAATAAGTCTCCTTTTTTATGTTGTATTTCAGGCAGATATGACAGGTTTTTTGGTTAGAGAGCATGAGAAGCAAAAATATAATGTGCAAGTAAACTTTAATTTATTATAAAAATGTGGCAATGAAACAGTCGTTCTCTGCAACAGAAATAAATTCCCTCTGTTTTTTGTTTTTTTTAAAAGAGCTGCCTACTTTACTACGAATTGCACAATACATTTCTTCAGTCATCTGAATCCAAAATTAGAATTTGAGATCACGTGGTTTTCTTCTGTAACAAAATATTGAAACTAATAAGCCAGGATTTTAGCCTGTTCTTCAACTACTGTAGCCCACATGTGCATGCTTTGTGAAAACAGTCCTCAGACATTAGCACAGAAATGAAGACAAAGCACAGTAAGGCAAACGATGATTAGAAGATTTTACTCTTGAAATAACATGCAATGCCCAGTTAGAACTATGCGCTACTTTATTTCTGCGTAAAGAATTGTATCCAGCACCTCAATTATCATCAAAAGAGAAATGGGCTGTTGCTGCCCTGTGAAGAAAGTTAGGTCAAATTTCTTTCAGAAAACACCAAGTTTTATCATATCATTAATCCTCCTTAGAATTGCCACAGAACAGACTACTCTTAAATTATCACTGTAAGTACTGATATTTGCAGATTTTGAGACATAGTTCTTTACTTTTTTCTTTTCCAAGGATCAAGTCACAAAGTTTTTTCAAAATAAATTCTGGAACCAAATCTCACATGTTAAATAGCTCTTAGCCAAGAAGACTGTTTCGGGCTTGATGCAGTCAACACAGGGAACAAGGAATACTGTGGAAAACAGGGTCTCGGCTCTTTATGGGAGGGTTCTTCTAGATTCCCCCTCCTTCCAGAGCTCATATTAATCTTCTGTTCTTCCGAGAAGATCCAACCATATGTTTTCCAAGTTTAAGAACAGCAATACAGCAATGGATGTAAATAATGTGCAAAATAGGGCCTTTTGGACAGAGTAACCTACCCTCTTGAGAGCAGCAAATTTTTACATGTGTAGTTTCTAAACATTGTCTGTCTGCCTAACATTAAAAACAAAGAAAACTTTGTAAACTCTCCTTATCCCCAGCTACCATAGTTTACTGACTGAAATTTCATAATGCAGTCAATTCCCCCCCACAAAGGAAGCAATAACTGCTGGCCCTACAACACCAAGAATAAGGCAAAGGAACAGAATAATTTTATCTATCTGGGCAAAACATGAGGGCACAAGGGCATTCAATGACCTGATGAAGTAGAAGGACACCCCCTCCAATGGAGTTATATAAAGACCAAAAATAACAAGAATTACTCACCTAATGTTAAGGTAGGTAAGCATTTGCAGGTTTTTAATAGATTCTGGAATGGATTTGATGCAGTTGTGATACAAATTTAAAGTTTCCAGTGGTGCAAACAGCCACACATCAGGAGGAATTTCAGTAAATCTGTTCTTTGAAAGATCTAGAAGCAGAAGAAAAAAAACATCTTTTTAGTCAAAAATTTCCCTGCAGCGAGAGATAAAAGTACCCACTGTTACTCGTCATGCCCCTAAAAATTAAGGTGTTGCAAGAAGTGTAAAATAATTCAGTTTTACCAGATGCTACTGCATATAATTAATACACAAAAAAGACTTAAAATACTAAGAGATTGTTGTTTGATATGCAATTATAACAGAAAACAGAAAAAATGACAGGAATTCAAAAATGTATTACCCACTACATAAATAAGAACATTTAAAAATGCAGCTGAATATCAGTTTTGATTGTCCCTCCTCTATCACTCTTTGTTCTTTGCAACTGTTGGGTTTTTTTCCTCCAATTCTTGGCACAACAGTAAGTCAAGGTACAAACCCAGTAAACATTATTTTTCCTGTTTGATAGCTACATTAGAATCCGATTTCATTGTACAAAATATCTGCAACACTAAAGCCAAGTTTGCAAAAAACCTTACGTATTTGTTTTGCTAAAGAACTACAATTCTCATCTAAAAAATATTCTTTATTGCAAGCACAGTAACTGAGACATTCTCCAGTTACACATTTATAACTTAGGCAAAAAGATAATAAAGTCACAAAAACCAATGCCAAATGCATTTAGCTATAAAAATAAGGATGCAATTTAGTCTAGCCTAACAGCAGAAGGAGATGATATCTTTGACAGTGGAAACATAATACTTGAACTAGAGTTATTTTGCCAATGCATGACTGCATTGTGCAAATCTGCATGCAGAAGATATGAAAAACCAGTACACTACAAAAATGCATACCATCTCTGACTATATGAAATCTTTAAAAAGACCAGAAAATTCAAGTGGGATGTGACCCAAGAATCCTGGAAATTTTCAGGTAACTACCAGAACCTGTGTCATAGAAAGTCCATGAAACTACCTTGGAAGAAAGATGTTTACTGGAGAATGACTGTCTACTTTTTTGAAAGTAACCCTGGTTCCCAACCCAAGATATTTCAAAAGGATGTGGTTTCTCAGAAACGCTGAACAAACTCTTTTAACAAAGAAGCAATACAGATCCCTTGCTATTTCAGGCTTTAGTTCTCAGTTTCTAACACTTGCATGAAACAACTGTTTCTGCTTAGCTCCTACCACATTATCATTGGAACAAACATACAGTTTGTTCTACGTTAGACTGAAAAAACAGACTAGAAAGTGGCTGGAAAAGCGGCTCAAAGTCACTGTCAGGCTCAAAGAGGATAGCTCAACATGCTGCTATGAGCAGCATTTCTCAGCGCCAACACTGGAATCAGCATCATTTAGTATCTTCATCAACAACCTGGAAAACAGGATAGAATGTGCCCTCAGGAAGGCCGGACAACACCAAGTTGGAGGGAGTGAAGAGGCAACTCACATGCTGGAGGGATGGGATGCCAGCCAGAGTGACCTCGACTGGCAGACACCCCATCCAGTTTAACAAAGGCAAATGCAAAGACTTGCACCTGTGGCAGAATAACTCCTCACACCAGTGTGCGCTGGAGGACAAAAGGGTAGAAGATAGCTTTGCAGAGAAGAACACATGATGCTGGTACACAACAGGCTGAATGCAAGTCATCAGCGTGCCCAGAGTGGGGAAGGCCATCCACAGTGTCCTGCAGATGCCCATCAAATAAAACGGTACAATGAAACATCACCTTCCAGTGGCATTATTTTTGGAAGTAGCCTCAACTTTGCTTCCTGAAGTCTACAATATGTGAAATTTGTGAGCTAACTGGCTGTCACTCCATCATTCCATCATTTCTAAGAAACATTCTCAAGCTAAAGTATCACAAAGCCTTCCTTTAGATCAGGGCATCCACTGCTGACACTGAATTCTGCAAACTCAAGCTGCAAGAGGCAGAAAGAGAAAGATTTATGTTGCAGGACTGGCATTCTTAATGAAGTGAATGAAAAATGGAATAAAGCTAACTAAAACTAAACATCCCAACTAAAATTAAAAAGCTTATTAAAAAAATTTAGCATAGCTTGAGAAAGTTTTCACAATAATGAGGTTTGTTTTATATTTTCCACCACACCAATTTTCAAAACATTATAGAAAAATGGCAGCTTTCACATGAAAGAATTTTCTGCAAAACCCTTTTTAGGTCAAACAAAGGCTCTCTTATTCTAATATTCAGCAGAGTAGGATAACTGTGTGTAGAAAAGATGCACACAGTTTTATTGCCGGCACAGTTCTACAACCTCCACCACATGATCAACAGTCCCATTTCTGAAGAAATCAGCTCTAAGGCTCTTCCTGATTTTGTTTCAGCAGCAGCTGGAAAGATAACTGAAGGCTAGTACAAAGATCTAGTCCACAAAATACAAATGACAGATTCCCACCCTACTGCCACTGATCCAAAGAGCAGTACTGTAGGTTATATCTGAACTGGAAGATTCAAGAGCACCATGAAAATTCTGCCCCTGTACGTGTATCCAGCCATACCCCAACAACACATTTTGGAAAGACACAGGTTAAAAAAAACCAGCTTTACCATTTCTTCTGCAGAAATAAAACCCAGAGGTGGGCCAGACAACAACTATAGTGTACACCAACTCCCTACTCTGGACAATGAGTGGACCAGGACTGTGGTACTCAACAGGCAATATAAAACCAGCTGTGGTTTATAGCCTGGCTTGACAAACATCACATTAGCAGAGTCTGGTTGAAGTCCCTTAGTGTACGCTCATACAAAAACAATACAATTTCCCATTAGAATATACAAATATTGTGAGATTGGTATATATTACTGTCAAAAACACTTCCCTGAAAACAATGCCTTAAGACACTGTGGAGCAAGGATTCCATTTTTCCATTATGAAAGCCAGAAGTCCTATTAAAATAGGAAATGATACCCACTACCTGTCAATAATAAAATAAAAAAGGTAAATAAAGAGTTGGAAGATAGTATGACTTCTCTTCCAAGCAATTTTTCATTCATTCATTACAAAACGGTATTAGAATAGCCCCAGGAGTTCAGATCTTTCTAAAGAGAAAGATTGAAGTGTATATAGTTTTCCACAACATTCATATATCAAATGTACTTACAGCTTTTTAAAAAAAAGTAATCCTATTCTTTACCCAAACTGAAAAATGACTTCTACTCCAGAAATGTTTTCACAATGAGCAAAAAATTTGAGTTCATCCATTATGCTAAACAAAATGTAGATGTGAAGCTTATGCAATTTAGATACCTTTTGAAGACTAATAACCCAATGTATGACTGAGAAAATATTATAAGAAAAAAGGAGGAAACTTCTGGAATAGAGTGTTCCTCTATAAACAAGATAAACTTCATTGCAATCAAAATGGAAGCACGTTGCTGGCACTTAAAATGAGAATGGTTTTGTAAGGGTTAATAGACTGAAGCAGCAAGGAAAGCTGCTAAATGCAGAACCACAGATGATTTAAAATGACAACTCCTCTAAAAGTGAGATTATAGGAATTCTTTGCTTAACCAGTTTAGATTGGAAAACTCTAAATTGGGGGTCTTATGTGAAGACTAAATAGAAGACACTATCCATGACTGCTCATCAATCACAGGGTATTTCAATTCACTATCTCTGCAGAAACAATAAAAGTGAGAATTACACCATTACTAACGTTAAATTTAGAAGAGGAACTAGAGAAATATGAAGAAGTTGGTTGCAACTTAGTTTCTTTTTAACAGAAAGAGTAAAGTCTTTACTGACTGTAAGACAACGATTAAAAGACAATATATTGAAAGTTCAAAAGGGAAGAATTTTAGGAAATCAGTCAGTTTGGAGGGGAAGCTATTAGAAGTAAGCAGGTGTCTTGTATAAATTTAAGCCATGATCAAAAGGAAAAACAAAAAGCTCAAGCTGTCAGGTTACAGCGGTGTGCAGTAAGGTAGTCAAATAGTATTAACATCATGTTTGCCTTGTTTTTGCACTTTTCCCTAAGCATTCATTATTGCTTACTATCAGAGGCATGCTGCTAGAACAGACTGACCTTTTATTTGATCCAGTACAATCATTTTTATATTCACACTTTGTATGCACTACATGTTGAATTTGAAACACAAGGCTTAGTTGGGAAATTTACACTTGAACCTCATCTTGATGTTATAACATTTTTCATAAAAATATGCTGATCCATGATACTGGTGTTGGATTTTTGCTTGCTCAAAGTGTTCCAAAATTTTATTTAGAAACTAGATCGAAAAGAAAACAACAGCCCACTCCCCCACAAAACCCAGATCTGCTCTCCTAACTTGTAATACGTACAAATCTTCCTAGACAGTTTTTCTAGTAATACTTTAGCCGAGTCTAAGCCAAAAAACATTTAAGCACAACAGTAACTATATAATTAGCCCTACAGAAGTCAACGAATGTATAAAATTAAAACTGTTCAGACCTGATCCTAAAGATACACTTTTAGCCGATCTAAACACAAATCTGAGATCAACACACAAAACATGGGTAAAATTTATTAGTCTATCAGATGCAAGATGATTCTGGAGAAGAAAAAAACCTAAAAGTCTCAAACACTGCAGAAACACCTGCATATAGTGACTCCAGGAGGCAGAAGTTTTCCATGTCCACAAAACACTCAGTCATCTTATAATTCAAATCTTGTGACGGTTAAAATTTATATTGAACAATAACAGCATTAAAAAAACCCTCAGTTTAATTATATTTCACACAGTGATTATTAATTGACTTGACAGGCCAATGATACCAAAGAAATACAGGCAGGCAAACGTTCTTTCTTAGTGTAACGCTCCAAAGCCTTATGTCCTACCAACTATTCTTCTGTTACACAAATATCCCGTCTTTCTTTTTCTCCCATCTCAAACAGAAAGCCAAGTCTCCCTCCTTGAGGAACGTCCTATAAAGAGAAAATTATCAGATTTGCATTCTGTCTGATAGGGTTCCAAGAGTGATATTAGCAACACAGCTTTACTTTGCAAGCAACGCAGGCTTTACTAATGTGTCACCTTCTCCCACAAGTAAGGACATTAGACTTCAAACACCTTTAACTTCACAGTCAACCATGGTAAATGATGGGCATTATTTGTACCACAACATTCAAGGAACAGGAGACAGAATATAAAATTTAAGAAATTAAGTTCTATTGCACAAAGATATTCCAGATGCTGAAATGTCAAAATAATTTAAAGGAATCAGCTAGTAAATGTATGCATTTCCCTATCTCCCTAAGGAGGAAGAAGGAAAGTTAAATTCAAGCTGCCAAGCATTTAAGATTAACCATAAAGCAAAGATGCATGCATGAAATACAGTGAAATTTGTCTCAAACCCCCCTACCAACACAACAAACAAACAAACCCCCCCACCAACACAACAAACAAACAAACCCCCCCACCAACACAACAAACAAACAAACCCCCTAAGTCAGACTATAAAATCATAGAATCACTATGGGTGGAAAAGACCTCTAAGATCATTGAGTCCAACCATCAACCCAACACCACCATGCCCACTAAACCATGTCCCTAAGCGCCTCATCTACACGTCTTTTAAATACTTCCAGGGATGGGGACTCAACCACTTCCCTGGGCAGCCTCTTCCAATGTTTA
>NW_008825532.1:3237933-3238164 GCF_000699105.1 Pygoscelis adeliae
AGTCGCCTGCCCCTTCTTCCACAAGCGGTAAACTCTCCTTTTTTTCCTGAGTCCCACAAGAGCTCCCCGTTCAGCCAGGCCGGTCGTCTTCCCCGCCCATTCTTCTTGCGGCATACAGGGACAGCCTGCTCCTGCGCCTTTAAGACTTCCTTCTTGAAGATCGTCCAGCCTTCCTGGACCTCTTTGCCCTTCAGGACTGTCTCCCAAGGGATTCTCTCAGCCAGCGTCCTG
>NW_008825532.1:3238281-3248674 GCF_000699105.1 Pygoscelis adeliae
GTAAACAGCAGGTCGAGTGAGGTACCTCCCCTGGTAGGCTCACTTACCAGCTGTGTCAGGAAGTTGTCTTCCACACACTCCAGGAACCTCCTAGACTGCTTCCTCTCTGCCATGTTGTATTTCCAGCAGATGTCCGGGAAGTTGAAGCCCCCACAAAAAGTCTAATACCTTAAGCTCCTATGAGCATGAGTTGCCCACCTTCTACCAGGAATGGAGATTCCAGCATAGCATAGAAAGAAGTGTATGAATCCAAAACTAAGAAGAGGTCAGCTTGCCAAAGCAGTCTAACACTTCATCTACACTATGCCCACCATGGACTCCTGGCATGCTGGGGTCAACTTCCAGAGCCCTGCAATGTTGTTATATAGCTTTAATACATGTAGTGGAGGGAATCTCTCACCTACTGCAGATGAAGAACAACCAGGGCTGCAGAATTAGCGTCACAGAAACTCAAAGCTAAGTAGAAAAACCCTCCAAATCTCTCAGCTGGTGGTGTTATTGTTCATGACTGTGGCTCAACAAGTAATTCCTCAGCAGTTGCATAAGTTCATTAGCTCCCATCCTATTTTATGTTATACTAGCACAGTTTGCATGGCCATACCATGAAAAAGTGCTAGTTTAGTCCTCAGGAATACGTTCCAAGCCTGTACATCTCCCATTCAGGTATGTTTGTAATACTGCAAAAACTGTATTTTCACATTGTTAGTCTTGCCATCTTCTTCACTGGGAATAATTAAATGCAGATGCTCAGAAATTTTATGAAAAAGAAACATTAATGAGCTAACACTAAACTTGACTTATCCACATCTGAAAACATCATCCTTCATTTTACCACTCTGTCAGCATCAAGCTTCCAAAGACCTTGAAGAGCTGCTAACAACTTACAAGTATTTGAACAAAACAGTTCAGAAAATAAACCCACTTGTATTACATTTTCCTCCTTCCTCGTTTTAGCAATCCTGCTTTGAGAAGAAAAAAGGTAACAAAAACCATGGAAATAGTATATAGTGGTTGTTTATTAGCAAACTGAAGATGCCAGTTTCTGTTGTGATATTTCAGTACTGAGTATCTACATAATCTATGAATAAGATTGGTCTTTAGTGTAATCACTAAGAATATCCTTGTTTTCTATCTTGTTTTAATCTTCAAAAGAATCACATAAGTACTATATAAATGACATGATCATTCTAAGACTGGGGAAAATGGATTCATGAGTCAGCAGGTATTCAAAGGTACTATTTGAATTTACTGATCTTAAGCTGAAGTCTATAAGCCAAATATTAAAGTGACAGCAACCACTTCAGCTGCAAAACAGACAAAAAATTTTTTAGAATTTACAGGTAAAGAATGTTCAAGAATTACAGCAAAATAATTTTTGCATGTAACTATGTATTTCACATACAAATATGTTTGCTCTCCAACATTAAGAGCTATGGTGAAGGACTACACAGAAAAAACTGGGCACCCATCAGTTCTTACGCACAATAAGGAAACTCTGATATACCTGTCACACACCTATAGCTCTCAGGAAACTAAATTGACCACCATACTTTCCTTGTCACAAGGAAAGTTAAATACATTTAAAGTCTATTGTTAAAAGTTTTGTAGTAATATTTGAACTGATTTTTATCTGTTGTGTATACTCTTAAGTAAAATAGAAACGTAATCTGTCTTCATCTAATCCTTGTGGTTGCTATATATTTTAACTGACATATCAAAATGACATAGAACAGAAAAACTCAGAACTGGTTCACAAGCCCCATAAGCATTTATTATGGAATCGCAAACAGCAGGATTCACACTCTGCAGCACAGTCTTCCCACAAATGGGAAGCAACTTTTTTAACAGAAGACAGATACAACTTGTTGTGAAGTTACGCCTGAGCATGTAACACTGATGTTGTTTCACTTTCAAAAAAATACATATGAAATCTTATTTTCTACAAGTGCCTAATAAGTATTTAATGCCATGTAAAAGATCATCCTCCCAATATTTTTCTTTTTTAATACAACATTGTCATAATTGAAATTTAATTCCAAATCACCTGGAATATTAACTGTAAAACCTATATCTAGAAAAGCTCCCTAAACCAATGAAACTTTTAGAATACTATAAGCTTTTTTAATCTAAGCATGGAGTCAATGTGTAGAAAGAACAAATGACTTAAAGTTTCTACAGAAGCAAGAGATCATTTTAAGAAATAAGCTTTTTGGTGTCCCTGCTCAGAACTTACTTTAGAAACTGTATGGTTAGAATTTTCACATTTAAGTGAACTTAAATGATGTTACCAGAACTTCATCTTCACTTCACGATTAATATTGCAGTAGCTTATGATTAAAGAAATTGATGGAAAAGTCTTACACTTTTGCACTTTGCATTTTCAGCAATGTTATATGTGCTGCTAGTTCTACTTCTGTTTCCCGTGTTGCTTCTTATTTATCTTAGGCACAATTTTGTGAGGATTTCACTTTCACATACTTCTCTATCTTTAATGCATTGTATTTAATTAGTAACTCATAAGTGAATACGCTGACATTTCAAAACTGAGATTCATCCAGCCATATTACTCAAGTCTTGATTTTTTGAAAATGGCAACTCAAGTCAAAGGCACAAAACAGTGCTAGGAACAGAGAATAGAAAGTTATTTCATTGCATACCCATATCTTGATACTGCATGCACTTCCTGGATTATCTCAAAAAAGATACAGTACAACATATACAAAGAGTACATGCACACACATGAGAATTTTTCAGTATAAGAGATTATGCAGAATAGGTTTCATCAGCCTGGACAACTGAGGACACAATCTATTTTCACTATTTTCAGTAAAAATATGGGGCTGCAAAGGAAGTTATCAAGTAACAGGTTAAAAAGATTATTATTAGCTTTTAATAGAGAATCCTGGGCTACATACACCTTTTTATCAATACAGTTACGTCCAATTTATATATTAGAAAAATATTTTTCTAATATATAGTATATATATAATTTTCTGTATTTTTTTCTAATTATATAGTATATAATCTTACATATAACAATGATTAGAGAGACTGCACATAAATAAGGACCAGCACCCCTTCCCAAGCACCTACTACACCAGGGAATATAGTGGGAGACAGCAGCAAAGATAAAAAGAATCCTTTGCAAGTGATGTGACAGTAATTTGACAGTAAGGGAAATAATAGTGAGATGTTTCTGAAACTGAAAGGAGAAAGAGCACTGATAGAGAGTTGCAGCTTTTAAGCAGTCACAAAATTGCCACACGCATGGATGAGAAACTCAGGACTTCTGAGCAAGTTCAGAAAAAGTATAAAGCAGATGTTTCCTTGCCCCCAATGTGACCACTGTTTAATAGCTAGAGAGAGATGAAAAAACCTTCCAGGAAAATGAATTACTTTGACCAACTTAACAGCTTCCAGTGCATGTTCAATCATTTATTCAGTCTTCTAACACATGCAATGTCTCCTTATATGCTACTAAAGTGAAACACAGCGTACTGGACTGTGCTAATGGGAGTGACCATGTTTCTCATGGCAATACACCATCAAATATTTTAGCACAGGGCTGCTCCATATTAGATAGAAGCTAACCATCTTTTCACATTGCTTCTCAGTTTCATACTCCTTCTTTGAGCTATTTAAAAGAAAGAAAAAAACTCCCAAGACTGTAGGTGGCTACGAGCAGCTTTTACTTTTAACTGAGTGTTTGACAGAGCACAGAATAGCTTCTATTTTTGTGAAAGAGATATTACAAAGAGATATTACAAAGCGGTGTTTGGGTTCTAAATCCAACAACTGAAGAGCTAGGAAATACCTGCTTTATGGTTATCCATGTCACTAATTTTAGTGACATACTCAGCCTGTGTGGTTAAAGTGACAAACAAAGAAACTGTACATGACCACGTAACTAAAAGTTGCTCGTCAAACACAGAAGGAAGGTTGTATAGGCAACCAGAAACTGTATGTTACAGATTGAGTTCCTGGCTTTTCAAAGTAAACAGCACTACTGAAGAAAAAAAATCCTTTTTAAAAATACATATTCTTATTACTTCAAGAACTTAAACAAAAAAAGCATCCTCTCAGATTGAACCACAGTTCTTCCACATGAATACATGCTTTTGTAATGGGAACAGACCAACAGTTGTCTCACAGACTCCTACTACCGGGAAGGAAGCATTGAGATCCAGCGCACTGGCTTTGAAATCAAGGTAGCCTTGAGGAACCCACTATTCCGGCCCATCCTCATCTCCTAGTCTACACTAGACACATCTACATTGAACATGTCTAAATTGGCAGTTTGGTTCAAGCAATTCTTGTTTTTCATGTAAGTCGTCTCCACTCGCCACATGTTGGTTCAGGTATATGAGGTTTTTCCTGAAATTTGCACTCATCAAAAACTAAACCAGAAGCTCTGATCTAAAGGTTGGAACAACTCGGGGGCATGTCAGTGCTGACCTGCTGCACACCAATACAGGGATGAAACCAACAGATGAATTCAGAGAACTCCTCACCATGTTACCACATGAGAAGGATCCAGGCATTTCCAACACAAGACAGCAAACTGCTCCAACTCTTGAATACACGTGTTCAGTTATTTTAGCATAGTATGATTAAAACAAAACATGAAGAACACACCAGCAAGAGGAGGGAATCATGTACTCCTCTAATTGGCACATGAAGGGGTAAATTGGCACACCAATTGGCTATATAGTCAAAAGGATATTACTACATGTCAAGGATTATCTTCCCCTCCTCTTCTGAAGCTGTCTTGTCACCACAAATCTTTTGTAGTTTGAAATGGTAAGCAGCAAATCCCACAGGAAGTTTATTTGTTTCCCTAAACAACACGGCACTTTAGTCTAGTCTATAATTCTTGAAACAGCTTACTACCAGAAAGAGTGAAACATGTTTTCCTGACAAGTCAGCAAGACTTATTAAGCTTGTGTGTTTAGAGCCCGGGGCATCTTCTTCCCACTTAAATTGGCCATTACTTATTGGTTTAATTCTGTCAATTTCTTTTTTGTTTTTGAAGTTTTTAAATTCCAAGTTTCAGTTTCAAATTATTTTAACTCTTTCACAGAAAAGTAATATAAGGGAAAGTAATCATCATTCGTAAATGAAGCAAAGTCTGGGTTTGTTAAGGATTACTTAAAATGCACACAAAACTCCCAAGTAAAACTTCTTATGTTAGTCTCTGTATGTTCTGTTATACACATCCAAGGCCTTTGCCCTGAAGAGCATACAATCGAAATAGACATGAGGCAGAGACAAAAGGCTACAACCAATCAACTGTAACAACTGTTTACTATATGACTTATCTTTTGTGTGGATAAAATTGCTTAACATTGGATAAACTAAGCAGAAACATTTTTAAAGTAAGCCAGACTGCTGGAAGACAAAGGCAAGTGAAGTAAGCGTGAAGCAGAAAAAACCCTGAAGAAAATGGGTAAACTAACACTCCATGAGCACAGAGTGAACGGGGTCTAGCAACAACTACAGCATGTTCTCTTGAGACACAAAGGCAACTGCTGTAGCAACTTCAGCATCTGTTCTTATTTGCTGGTGCCTCCTGCTTACTCATGCCAGATCTCATGGCAGCATTTAAGAATGGCTGTAGCCACTTCTATTAGCTTAAAAATAAGTACATAATATCACTCGTTACTGCATGTAATGATTTGAAGTGAACACTTCCATAAACCTTTTAGTTCTAGGTCATTCTTTAATATATCAAGTTCTTGTCCACTACATACCGGTTCCACCTATTGAAACAGTGGTAAAGTGACAAATTGAAGTAGATGTTTGTTTTAATAAACAGATGGTCAGGGATTTGCTCATTGTGCAGTTACATCTGCTGGACAGCAGCCTATGAACAGGCCTAAGATGCAGGGCTCCTTCAAGCCTTGTAACTACAACATTTTTTGAGAAATCATACATTGACACTTGGAAACACATTATCACTAATCATGTCTGCCAAGCAAAAAAAAATTTTAGTTCTGTAACAGAGAATAAGACCTTATTTCCCTGCTGCCCCTCACCTAAAGTGCTATACCTTCTCTAGATCTGTCGGACCTGGCAGCAGATTCTCCTAGCAAGCAGCAAACAATCCCAGGTTAGTTGGAAGAATGATGAAAATCAGACTGTTGGACAGCCACAGAAAAGCAGAGAATTCAGAAGTCTCTCCACACTGTCATGTAGAACTTTTACCACAAAAAAGATCTAGCGAGTACCTTTGCATTTTCTGCGGAATTCTAGCCTTCAGTCTGATTCAGTTACCTTTTTGCTAAGGACATGTTTCAGCATTAAATGCCAGCCTTGCCAGTAAAACGAATATATACTTTTGAATGAGCTCCAACAAAGCTTCACAAGTCAAATGAGAAGATACTTTTCACAAACAAAAAAAATCTGAAAAAGCAAAGGCTAGTCCATTTTTCTTACAAAAAATACAAGGTTTTGCAATACAATTCGTGATCTAAATACATTTGCCCCCTCCTCAAATAATTAACAAAGCAGAAATATGCATCACAAAAAGTTCTTTAGATCAATCAAAAGCAGAAATATCTCAGAGGTTAAATCTTTTTGATATTCCAAGGCACAAAAATAGTCAACGTGATGGCAAATTTAGTTTTGATGGATGGAGAATACAAAAAGTCAAAAAATTACTCATTGCACATTTCTTGTAGGTCAGTATTTCAGATAGGGCTATAACACGGAATTTTTTATTTTTTTTTTAAGATTAGATTAAGATATTAGTGGCATTCTTCATAATGCAATCCTTTTATGCAGGCAAACTAATAATCAGTTGTTTTAACTTCAACTCACTGAACTGAGACTTTTCCTAACCTGTCTATAATACCAAGTATCCTTAACAAGTATCCTTGTCACCGGCCTTCAGCAAGAAGGCCTCAGACAACATACACAACTCATTTTCCCTTAGCCCAAACACTGGAAAGACTAAGAAACCACTGTGGGGAATTTCCATAATTACTTGCTTATAAACTGTGTCACTTTCAGATTTTGCATCTGATGCATTTCTGAGCATAAACACTACCTCTTCCCCCCAAAAGCCATATAATCTGAGTTTCTCTTTTTGTTCAAATCTGAAGAAGTCATTACTGAAGAACCACATGTTCTTCAACATGTTTGATTTCTAGACTGTAATCTAGATTTAGGATATACATCATATATGAACGTTATTTTCTTAAGCAGAAAATTGGATTTGATGTTGCTATTCAGTTACCTACCATCATTTTAATCAACATTGGTACCACCAACAAAAATAACTTTATTCAGACAGAAAAATATAATTGGTTTAGAATCATCTATTATAAAGGCAGAAGAAGAGTATTATAAATTAACATTCTCATGCAATTCACACTCAATACTAAGCTGTACGTTTTGTTGTTTTTAATCCATAATCACATGAATGACTATATACCTTAGAAGAGCCAGAAATATGATGTAAAAAAATCAAAGTCATGCACGTAATGCTAGGCAATGGTATCTTAAATGACAAGCGTGCCTCCTCTCATCCCATCCCCTCAGCAGACACATGCAGGAATCACCATGGGGGAACTCTGCCTGTGGTGCAGAGATTGTTATTGGCCATGACAGGAGGGCTCATCCTGAAGTCATACTGGGAATACACTGGTGTTACTTCTCAGCTATTTAAGAAGGTAGCAGGTGGTGAGAAAGCAGAAATTTCAAAGTTAATATATTTACAGGCAATCATTCACCTACTTATAATTGCTTGGAGGTTCCCTCAGAATTAAAAATTGGGAATCAAGTTTGTCATGATGAAGTCATAAACAAGTAAGCCTGATGGCACCACTATATTTACCCAGAGCAAATAAATTGCTTCTTGAGCTGTCAATCTAGTACCTTTCATATTTACTAAATTCATATTTTAAGAAGTGCTCACAAAAAAGGGGGGAAATTGCTAAAGGCATAGGTTGACTTAGTTCAGCATGGCAATATATCACAGGAATCTATCTTTAAAAAAAAACGAGAAAACACACAACTCTTCAGCTAAGCAGACAGTGATTACATTGATGTGATATACTCAATTACTTAACTGCCAGGGGGCCTAACGTTGCTCACGCAGCGAGTAGCAAAATTACACACATTAATAAAGTGATTGGAATTTTCAATATACCTCTTGATATCTCATGACCTATGATTTTTTTTTTCCAGAAATTCATTTAACAGCAGCACAAGATCTGTTTGAACAGCCAGAAGACAAATTCAGGGAAATAATAAAATAAGGTTTTTTTGGCCAAAGAGCTGCAATGACAATTCACAGTTAAAAGGAGATATGACAAACATAAGGTCAGAGCTAAACAGCCAGATGTTGTCATTATGCTTTTAGCTCAGCAATAATTTTTGTCAGATATTTTAAGATGCCCAAAATGTGCTACAGTATTTGCGAATTATGTACTGGCAAGCCATTATGTAAGTTAGATGTATAATATGGCTAGACCTTAAACAAAAAATCCTAGGGTGTTTTTGATAAATCGGCAGTGGTTGTGCCTTGACGTATCTGAACCTTACTGAGAACTGTAGTGGTTTTACTTCAATCCTAGAAATAACTTTCTGTTGCTGATTTTATTGACGTTAAGGCAGAATATTCTGGATTTACAGTGACACTGTAGATTCTACTGCATAAAGGTTTGTGATATGGAAAACAAATCGCTTTCATCCAGATTTCTTAGAGGTTTTTTTAAGTATTGTGTTTCAAGTACCTCAGACGTGAACTTCAGAGAGTCACTGACTTAGAACAGAAAGTGAAACACAGCAAAGATTTTTGATCCAACTCCCCATCTCCCGTGCCTCAGCCTAAATCTACAACCTTATTCATGGGTATATCGTAATGCGAAACTGTGATGACTGCTGCAAAAATGCCAGTAAGTAAGTGACCGTAGCCTCTGAGGCAGTTGCTGATCCTCCATCAAGCTCTATGCCATACTGATACTCTGCAAAGGATGTCCGTGATTCACCAGCAGAATACCATTTACCCATTTATCAAAAAAATTCTACGGATTAAGTCAAAATAAAGGCTTGAAATCTTTTTGTTTACAAGCATGTTTTGAAAGACATCTAAAATTCTTATTTCACAGGATTAATTCGTAAATCAGTGCTACATTAAATGAGGATTGTTACGAGATGGTACCTGCACAGACTCACATCAACTAAGCAAGTTTTTTTTAGAGCAGCAAGCAATATGGCTATTTTTGTCAGAGACTGCCCTTAAACATTTTCACACAATCTTTCATGATGAAAATTCAATCCTGATGGTAGTGACTGGGCTCTACTACATCCTAAAAGATAAAGATCACAGCAGACAGCTTTTACTCAAATATGTTGAGATTCAAAATAAAACAACAAAAACATTAAGCCCAAAATGTAATTAGTAATAATTAGAAGGAAACACAATATGGATCCTTGATGCACCTGCTTCAGGATACAGAAAAAGTCTTTTTAATAATAGATTGACTATATACAATGCTTCATTTTTAATGCTTTAGTTATTGAATATTTATACACAGAAGTGACCTACTATGTTGCTCAATGCAGTTTTATGCTACTACAAGGAAATAGAGCTATTTCATGGAACGTGTTTTTATTTTAATCTTGTGCTTCCATTATGAAATAACTAACACACTTTTACCTATCCCTATTCTGCATTGCACATAGGGATGCATCATATGCGTCAGGGGAAAAAAAGCTAATAACCCAACAAAATATTAGCAGGCTTGGTACTAGATACAGAAATTGGATTTTAAAATCAGTCCTTTACAAATTCTACACCCTACACAGCCTAATACACAGAAGAATGAGTACATCATTATTTAACCCTCTGCACAAATACAGCCCACAACAAAGAGCAACAGAATGAGTATTTGATAGATCAGGAGTACAGGATTGTCAGAGATGGATAAGGTACCACAATAGGCAGTCTCATATTCAAAACAATAAGCCAGCTATTCATAACCCATGGGGAAAGAAAAGCCCCAAAACAAAACAAAAAAAACCCCATGGAATTAATTCACTCAAACAACATTTTGGAAAGCCACTACTACTCGTGAACAAAGGATGCTAGACCTCTCATTAATATTTTGTTCTAGCACATTACTCAAAATGATCCATTTTCAGCAGCTAGTCCAGCAGCAAATAAATCCAGAAGTACATCAGAGATGAGCCAAAATATAACAGAACCCCCATGAAAAATGTAGGTTTGTTTTCTAGGAACTGTATAGAAAAACGTCTCCAAGTTTACTTCACCTAAAAGCCTGGGTAAATCCAGGCTCACGCTCGTGATATCTAAGCGTTTACCAACACGGTGAATACATTAAGCCCCGACATGCACTCTGCTAGATGCGCACACATCCCTCTCTCC
>NW_008825532.1:3248714-3249610 GCF_000699105.1 Pygoscelis adeliae
CGGACGACCCCAGGCGATACAGCTTCACCGCAAGGGATCTGACACCCTTGAAGGTACAAACCAACCACAGCACGGAGCTCTTATTCCCCAGAGTGCGAACTAAATAGCTCCCCTCACCTTGCACACCCTCTTCCAGGCACCGTGTGCATTCACACGAATTGCAAGTCCTCATCCCTACGACACGTACAGACAGACACACAGAACATAACGCCTAATTCCCCGTGAACGCCCCCGCCCTTGCACGCACACAGAAAGCACAACCTTTCCCTCGCTGCACAAGCACCCACAGGCGGGAACCTCTCTCCTCACGGCACGCAGGCAGCCCCGCTCCCCCCGCAGCACAGGCACACAGCGAGCGCCGGCGCCCCTCCCCAGCCCAGACAGGCACACGGAGCACAATAAGGCTCCCACTGCACACACGCACTCCGCGCAACACCCCGCCGTGTGCACGCACATGCACACACGGACGGGGCTTAGCGGGAGCCCCTCTCCCCGCGGAGTCCTGCCTTTGCACACACGCAGCGGCAGCGCTCCGCGCAGGCGCATGCTGCTGGGGTACCCTCGCCCCTTGCACCCCACCTCCTCCGGCACACGGCAGGAGCACCCCTGCCTTTGCACGCACACAGGAGAAACAAGGCCCCTCCCGGTGCACAGCCCGCCACCGCGTACCCACAGAGCAGGAACGCTTCTCCCCCATAAGCGCACCAGCAGAAACCCCCCCTCAATGCACGCAGAGGGGGAACACCCCACCACTGCACACCCCAGATCCTCCAGCCACCCCCGTCCCACTACATGCCGGGGGAGCCCCTTCATTGTCCCGCCCCGAAACGTGGAGCCTCCCCACTATCCCCCATTGCCCTCACACAGCGAGGGCCCCTACTCCTCCCCACTGCCAC
>NW_008825532.1:3250920-3255940 GCF_000699105.1 Pygoscelis adeliae
TCTCGCAGCCGGGCCGGGAGCGGGCGCGGGTCAGTGTGTTTCGGGAGCACGCAGCTGCGGGGGCGGTTCAGGGCAGGGGCCGCCCCGCAAAACAGGGGCGACGTTTATCTGAGACGGAAAACAACCGCTCGGCAGCCAGAGCGCCGGTGAAACGGCATCCCTTCCCGATCGCGGAGCAGCCTCGCTTGTCGGCGGCATGGCCAATAGGCTATTTTCACTCCAGTGAGCCGTTTGGCACCGTTCAGGTTTACTGTCGTATCTATGGCAACACAGATTATCGATTGCTCCTCAGGTTAGAAAGTCACCTAAGCCAGATGCATCAGAGCATCACCTCTGTGTTGGAAGCTAATAACGAGTAGTGCCTGTCAATAACTGCAGATCCTCGTTAGTGGCATGAAAAAAAAAAAATGGTGAGGAATCTCCCATACCAGAACAAAGGGGAATGGGAGTAAAGTTATCACCCTAAAATGGGTTAAGAAACGTTCACAAAAGCCTCAAAGGTGCTAATGCTCTTGACTCAGAATGTGAAAAGGGAGTGGTGAAACATAAATCAGAAGCTGGTTGCAATGTCTGAGGCCCCGTTACATTAATAAAATGCCACATAATTGCTGGAATACTGTATGGATGAATAATTACCTCTATTACCATGTAATCTGTACTTGTTAGGTGCTGCATATTTATCTGTCAAAAATGACTGTGGAGCCACATCTAAGAAATGCTGAAGAAAGGCTCATAGACCCACATTTTAATGCAATTGCTGTGGGTTTGATAAGCAGAAACTGCTTTTATGCTCTGATCCTCCTGAAGGTCCTTAAATGGATATTTTTTTTGCATGCATGCATCATGACTAATTTGGGGATGTAAGGGAAATTCCTTCTATAAGCAGTATGGAAGAGACTAGCCTTCAGTCAGCAATATGTCAGTGAGAGACAGCTGAGCCATTATTAGTCAAAAGAGGAACAGCCCTGTAATATTCTGTGGGTGATATCTGGCTGAAATTCAATAGAAACAAATTAGCCAGGATCAGTAAGAAGGTACTGAAGAGTGAAGGGTTTAATCCTTTGGTGCGGTATTGTATGGACTTCGGGATAACTGTGTCATTGCAAATAGATTGGCTTTCCAGCAAAAGAGGCCTATGTGCGAAATGCATGTGTGGTGGGGGAAGGGCTCCCATTGTCACCTGCAAAAATTGTGGCTGTCTGCTTCATTTAACCTTAGCTGTGGATACTTTTGTGGGCTGCAGGATTAAAGCTTACAGATTAATATCTACTGATCAGTCTGCCTGGGCCAGAGCCTCTGCTCTTGCCCTGAAAAAGCTAATTGTTCCCTGGATTCACAGTAGGAAAATCAGACAAACCTGCATAAACACTGCTGACCGCTGCCCTCGGTCAAGTTTCCAACCAGAGAGGGTGGAGGTTGAATAAACTCACAGGCTGATGTTGGGCCAAGTGTGTATGATGATTTTGCCTGCAGACGTGGAGCGGGAGGTACAGTGGCTCTGCAGCTGGCAGGAATGAAGTGGAGCAGCAGCTAGGACTAACCCTGGTAACTAAATGTTACTAAATGTTAGAAATAGTTGCCCTGAGTTTACAAAGCGGGTGGCTTGGCACAGGGCCAGCTCAGAGATGCAGCTTTGCTATCCTCCCTCTAAGCCACATCACACAGCCGCTTGCTATTTAGACCCTAAGAGATCTCTGCAACATTAGACAGAGAAAGGGGTTCAGCTCGCTTTGTAAGAAATAGGTCTGACAAATTGTCAAAGGACTCAAAACACCATTTAGTCATGGTGGAGTTCTCGTGTATGAGGGGCCTTTTTATCTTTAACAAATACTCACTGTGTTTGCAGGTGTTCCTACTGAGAAGCAAACCAAGCACGCTCAGTCTGCTCAGGCACACACTCACATCTTCAAATGCATTAGAGTGTCCAATACAATAGGCTAGAAGCAATGTCTGAGACTTTTTCTAACAGCTAACCAAAAATCCTCAATTTGCAAACTCTGTCTTGAGCAAATTGCTGCTTACTCAGGCAAAAGCTTGGGAATTGATTGCACGTTCCTATGGTATAGTTACATGCAGATTTACCTGTGGGGGTCATTTATCACCTCAAATAACTGCACAATCAGAACAGATGTCTGGAATGCTAGAGTCTAATTCATTTTATTTATACTGTATTTCACAGCCTTTCAACAGTTCTTTCTCCCCATGCCCCCCTGCTGCGCTTTCTTTTTCATTTCACAAGCAAAACCAGAGTCATTAGTCTAGTGGCAGAAGGCTCCCAAAACCGACCTTCCTGTCATAACGAGTAGTAAGTCATAGCTGTGCCATCCCTCAGTTTCTTCTATAAAACAGAGGTGATAGCATTTTCTTATTTATTAAGGCAGTTAAGATGAGTACAGAAAGAGGTGGAAACGCTCCGATGTTGTAATGAGACTGCACAAGACAAACATATTTTCTTGCTGCCACACCACAGACAGAGTCTATGTTTCAGGAGTCTGAAAACCACTGAAAATCCCCCGCTTCCATGAAGAGCTTCCACTTTGAAAGTCTTTGTGGTTACCCACATCCGCTCTAGATGAGATAAAAACTCATAAAGATATGACGCCAACAAACTTTAAGAGGTAGTGTCAATGCCTAGAGGAATGACACCTAGATAAGGCTTTGATCTATCTAACTTTCAACATGGATTGCAAGATGTTGTTACTCACAAGTCTTGCAACGACATAGTCCTTGGCATGGTTAGCCCAAGCCATGCTCAGAGCAAGCGCGAGAGCTGTGTGCCCATCCTGCTGCTCTGCCTGTGCTGCTCCCACACCTCTTCTGACCCTGCTCAGCATCATCGCTCACAGCTCCAAATTTCCCCAGAGCACTGCCTTCTGGAGACAGCCAGACAGGTTCATTTGTATTGGAAATGTCGGTATAAAATTGATTATGAGGGTATGGAAAGCAAGAGTGGAGTCCCTCATCTCTCCTGTACCTTCATAATTCTCCAGAGTATACTGCAGGCTGTGTTCCAGGTCAGGTCAGTGCATGTGATAAGAACATCAAAGCAGTAACAAAGCCGAGATGCTGCCTGGGTGTCATGCAGTGCGATGCTCCCTCGACACCTCCACCGGACTTGCAGACCTCTGCCAGGCAACGTAAGCTCTGGGCACCTAAGGCCAAGCAACAGGGATTGCCAAAAGCAGAGACAGCCCTGAAGCTTTCAGTGCTCCTGAATTAAATACTTGAGCTGAATACAAAGCAGATCTTTGTCAGTCTAGCTTGCCGTTTGCTGTGGGAAATGAAATCCTCCTGAGATGTCAGCACTGACCTTTTTTTGCATCCTTTAGAGACTTTCTTGCTTTAAGCAATTAAATACCAGAGCTTTCATAATGTTCTTACTATGCTTCTTTATGAGTAGCCTCAGTCCTCCTACATGTGTGAGGTACTGAGATAACACATTCACTGTTATTTCAGCACTCACATGATCCTTGTGCCATCTCCTTGATTACTCTTTCAGTTCCTTCTCACTTACTTTGCATATCAGTGCATGCTCTATTCCTAATTGATACTGCTTTTCTTCTTCAAGACCTGCAAGTGTCCACAGCCTCACACAGGGAGTTAAAATAATCTCCAAATAACCGGATTCAGGATTCATACTAAAATGGCATCATCTGGCCCACTTTGAAAGGAAGGCAAGCAAACCATATATTCCTAGTTAGGTCAAAAGGCAAATGCCACGCTGTCCATGCTAAAGGGTAGTGATTTATCTGAAACACCATTTTGAAAGAGCTATGAATAGCTCAAAATACTCCAGCATCTGATGCTTGAATAGAAAAGAAGGAAGCAGGATTCCATCTAGCTGCTTTGGTGAGCAACATCGGTTCTTAAAAGTCTTTTTGTACAGATCACAATAAGACAGCAGATACATTAATGAGAAGATTCCTGGTACCTTTTCCATTGGGAGCATCTGATTAATTGTACAGCTAGCGATGCTTCATTGAGCACCAGAAAATACATTTCTGAAGGCAGGGGGGAGGGCAACCTCTACCCTCAAAGATGTAATTTCAAGTACCACTTATTCCAATTACACGCACTGGAAATACCTCCTCGCGGTGCTGCAGAGGCCTTTATCCTTAACTGATCATTCTAGTGTGATTTCTAGCAGGATTTTTCCTTTTATTCTATTTTTAATAACTTGTTTGCCATGCAGTAGCATACTTGCCTTGCTTGTTTCTTGGTAAAATTAGAAATGTAGCCCTTTCAGTGAAGGCTTACTTTAATATTGAGAGACCCCGAGAAGCAACATGAACTAAAACTACTCCACTGCAATCAGAAACGCAGCGGCGTGGTGTATCTGTGTATCTCAGTTTACTGGGATGTAACTAGGCTGGTTACAGATTGCACTGAAGCTACTAACTCCCCTGTCACCCTGCACGCGTGTGTGTTGAGTCCAAGCCCGTGCCATTGCAATTATCTTTTATCAAGTATGCCATGCATTTCACAAGCCACGTCTCTGATACACAAAATACAGTCTAAGATAAGAAGTAACTGTTGTCACCTTGTCCTAGATAACTGCACACAAGATGATCAATTGTATTGTGCTTTAATACAAATGTTAAATCATCCTGCAGACCTCCAGATCTAGATGCGCATTTTTATGGGATGACTTTAAGGATGTTCTGCATAGTCCAGAAGTATAGCTAACGGGTATTGTAAGAGTAGTTTTGCATGTACCAGGCTGAGATCTCAATTTTAATACACATACAGAGAGAGAGAGAGAGGAAAAAAACCCCAACAACCCTTCTCTAAATACCTTGCAGTCTGACAGTATACAGGTTGCATCTGCTAAATGTGTAAGAAGCAAATAATGGAACTTGTCATAGACTGTTAACCAGAAGTGGTTGACCTCTCAGCGAACAGTGGTTTTCACTGAGCAGAACTCAATGATATGTGCACCTCAGCCACTTTATTGCATCCAGTCAGAAGTTCTGCATAAAAACTGAAGGATTATCATCAATGTAGCTCACATTCTGGGAAT
>NW_008825532.1:3255952-3259076 GCF_000699105.1 Pygoscelis adeliae
GAAATATTGGCATAATCTGGAGTTTTCTTTTCTCAAAAAGCCTCTTGTTCTCTTCCATCTTCTCCAGAAGATGATTTTCAAGTAGCAACATATGGTTAAAAGGCCATGTTCAGCATCTAACAGTAAAACATAAGCTCTTCGGTGGTGGCGCACCAATTTTGGAGCAAGCTAACAAAGCTATACTGCTACCAGTGTTCCTCATTAAGAGCTCAGTATTATGCTCCTGTAGCTCTCACCAATTAAAAGGCCTAAACACCCCCCCCTTGTGGGCAAAATACAAAACGTCACAAAAGTGATCGGATTTTTGGCCCATTGGATAAGCAATCGTTTATGCTTTGAGCAATCTGATACAGAGTAGAGTGCTTCCATACCCACAGCTGTATGCATGCAGATGCTAAACATTTCCTTGACACATATTCCAACAGCCACTCAGGCTTAATTCCCAAGAAAAAACGTTTATTTGCAATTGCATCATGTAGTTTTGGGTCCGTTTAACTGAAAGTGAACCATATGTTTTGTAATTTTGTATTAAATAACTGTGATACGGGGTACCCCCTGGGAACAACAGACAAAGTGGTCAGCATTAATTTTAAGATACATATTTTTATATCATGGCATAAGATTTATTACAACAACAAATCGTCACAAGGTATTTAACATGCAGAAGATTCACTAAATCTATTAAGAGACTGAGAAAACATTTCAGATAATACAAGTGTTTGAATGCTGGCATGTGTTCCCTTCTCCCACTGACTTCTAATTTTATTTGTTTTTAGCTAAAAGCCTTCTAGGGTTCCTTGGGGTTTGATTATGTGACAAGAAGAGCATCTGATAAACTGAAAGGCTCGGTGCCCCAAAATAACACTTGCTCTTTGTGAAAAAGTTCATTATGCATGTGCCCTCCAGGGAAGGAATACCTGGCACCTTCGGCAGAGGTGACCCAGTTTTCTTTGAGGGCTTAGCTTGACAGCTCCTTGCCACAGTATCATTTAGTCAACACAAACCAGTTCTAGAGGAAATAATGAAAAAAATCCTTTTTTTTCTTTGTTCTTTTCTTTTTTTCTCTTTTTTTTTTAATAATCCTACTTTAACCTTTAGAAAGTCACATTACTGACATTCCTTTCTTAGGATGCAGGGTCAAGTCTGTCTGCCAGACACCTGCAGTCCTCTCCAGTGCAGGGGGATTGTGCTTTAGAGGAGGTTCTGGCTCTTGAGGCCTTTTCACCAACTCCAGTGTGTGTCACCTACACTGTTAATGTGAGAAATTTCTCAGAACTGACTTAATGGCAGTGCTTAGACATACTAAGCAAATGGGACACTTGCCAAGACATTAAGAGGTCAGAGACTGGCAGCTGAGAGATAACAGGGTACATGCCAGCTTGTACTTCCCAGATGGGGAAATACTGCTTGTAAAGGTTTTATCACTGCCTTCAAAGCACTTGGAGAAAAACAGATAATTAAACGTCTCACCTGGTGAAGTGGAATTTGCTGCAAAAGCTGTGTTGTAGTTCAATAAAAAAGCTGTCACTTGAAAATACCTACTACTTTAGAAGCTGGTCTCGGTATTTCTAAACTCTGCCTTTGTCTTGTTTTGTCTCAAATGTTTGTTTCACTAGATGTGATCAAATGGAAACACTATTGGAAATCTCTCAGCTGTTGCTTTCAGATTTTCTGAAGATACCAGTATGTTTGATTTTGCAGAAAGCCACAAAACCTTTCACTACACTGTCCTCACAGCGGAACCAACTCCGGGTTCTTCCCGGTGTGGAAACCTGGGTCATTCAACACATGGCTGGCTTGTACCCAGAGGAGACTGCAGACCCCTCCTGCAGTCCTTCCCTCGTGGCTCCCGGCAGCTGCTGCTTCACAGCTGCCTCCAGGACACCTCCCAGAGCCCTTCTCCAACACCCTCGTTAGGTGCTAGAAAATGACACTGCTATAGACCTCCTCTCCCCATCCATTGCTAAAGGCTTGGCTTATATGGATGCTCCCAGCCCTTTCCCAGCAGCCACAGCTTCCCTGGCCGCTCTGTCTAAATTGCTGGGAAATTTTAATGATTCCCTTTGAAAGAAAGCTCTTGGACTAGGGGACCATTAGAGCCAGGGCTCCCCAAAGAGCAACAGCACCCCCGGGACACCTTGCATATCACAGAAAATTGCAAATGAGGTACAATGACTTTGGTTCCTAACATTTCACACTAAAATGCTTTAATGATCATCCTGCAGTGTCATTGCAAAAGACAGGTAAGGTTATTTGTTGCTCTCTCAACACTGTTCTGTTCTTTTCTTTCATGAAGGAACAGTTCCCTAAACCAACACTTTCAGAAGCACTTGATCTTGCTAAGAGCTATACACATACCAGGAGGCAATCTTTGCCCTGCTTTATTTGCATGTGGAAATTTCTCTCCCTTTTGAAGTGCAATCTGGGAAAAAGAAACTGACTTGAAAACACAAGGAACTGTCTTGAAAACACAAGGAACTGTCTCGAAAATACAGAATGTGCAGACTTTGTTCTGCGATTTATGTGGCCTTTACTATGTATGTGGTGTGGAAGACTATTTCAGAGCATTTATTATATAGAAACTTTAGAAAAAAGCATGCTATTCACCTAATGCACAGTAGCCCTTTGGAAGAGGAGCGATTGTTCTCCGAGTTCTTCTCTTCCGTTTTGTTTGGGTTTGGGTTTTGGGGTTTTTTTCATCTAGCTTTAGAAGTAGAGGAAGATGATTTAGCTCATGTTTTGTATGCAAACTGCAGAATAGCACCAGTGCCACAACCAATGTGACACAGAGACTGAAAGATCCCCCTGAAGAATCTGACTTCTGTGAGTGATCGGGATGGTGCTGAAAGACCAATCCGAAATGGATGCTTGCTCCCCAAGAAGCTCATAAATACAAAAAACAGACTTCATGCCTGAATACAAGCCCAGAGTGCCTCCGTTTGTAAAGTTACGTTGTTTTTCTAGTCTTCAAAACGAGGCAAAGTCATTCCTTCTTTTACATCGCTCAGAAATGACTGATGGGTTTTTAAGATATGTCTGCTCCCGGCATAAACCCCAGAGGAGAGGGTTTGGGAGGGAGAAGAGGAAGAAAGAGGGTTAGCACAGAGGCTGGGGGAAGGGGCTT
>NW_008825532.1:3259876-3292702 GCF_000699105.1 Pygoscelis adeliae
CCATCTCTGTGCTTTGCTGGCAGCACCCGGTAACTTCAGAGGGGAGAGTGTCAAGCGCCGCGGGTTGGGAGAGGTTTACGTAAATGAGCCCTCTATTGAAATAAAGATATGAGACATATCCTCGGGTGTGCAGGCTATTTATAGCAGCTTGCTCGTGATGCTCGCCATTCCTCTGGCACTGGATATGTGAACTGTGCATAAACAACTGCCCTTTTATTAACTCCAAAGGCCTGGATTCCGATGCTTGGACGATAGATCTTGGTGGATTATCATGTTGACATCTCTGCTGTGGAAGGAAAGTCCACCAGCACCTTTTATTATTGGGTCAGCTTCCTAAGTGAAACCTTGTGTCATTTCTTCCCAGCAATGAGCCACTTGTCAGGAATAGCAGAACATTTTCCACTGCAAACTCAAACTGATCCCGATGCACCCTTATTTTAATGGTGCTGTGAGGATTTACGGCAATAGTGGGTCCCTAATTTTTCATTTAGTTTTTTCCCATGGTGTTGCACAGCCTTTTTCTGTGTGCTGGCATGCGATACTCCCTTTGCCTTTGCTCTCCTTTAGTGCTTCCCTCAATCAGACCTCCTGTGGTTCACCTCCATGTTCAATCCAGAATACACCTTACTCAGGGCAGAAGAGAGAACTGGAAAACAAGAGCCCTGGTGAAGAACTGTTACTTTTACCATCAGGTGCTTGTTTCTGTGCTTTCAGATATGTTGGGCCTTACTTGAGTTAGTAGTCATAAGAAATTCCAGGAGTTACTCTAAAGCCGCCCTGATAGATCTAATTCTGTCTTGAGGGCATAGGGGTACCTTAAATGACCTCTCAAGATCCCTTCCAGCCTTACGTAGTACTCCATTACATTGCTCTGTTAACCCCATCATATTTATGGGCGCAAAAGACAGGGTAACAACTCATATCCGAACAAAAAAAGACACTGAAATGTGGCAGACCGGGCACCTGAGCATTCACTTCCTCTCTGTTCCCAGCGAGCTCTTCCTTGCACTGTAGATAGCCTACCCTTGGATGCCTGCATCCACCTCCCTGCAGAGCAAGCAGGGATGCTGTCGATATGCTTCAAAGCAGTCTGTGCCCCAAATAGCACATGTCCCAAAGGCACACTTAGCTGAGAACATTACTGCATTCATACCAAGAACATCGCCCAGCCTCTCCCAGCGTGCTCTCTTCCTGGCAGACTTGATAGAGAAATCACAAAAGCTGTCACGCAACCTATTCTTACATCTGCTCTCGTTTGTTTTCCCTGGGCTTTGTATTAATTTGGACACAGGAGTTTCTTGATAGAAAATGACACGTGACAAGCGCTGGAGGTATGGTGTGCTGTTTGTGGTAATCACCCATTGAAAGCTAATGGCACTTCTATGCTTCCACTCCAGTGATTCATTAAGGAGCTGGAGTAGCCACTGCCTCGGAAAAGGCCTGATTTGGACACTTCTTTCCTCGCTAATTTGTTAAAGTAAAATTAAAACATTCTGCTTGGAGCTTAACAGATGTGGCTTTGTTACTTGCTAAATATTTTCTGGAAGGTTTGAGGTTAAAAGAAGAAATTGTTGGAAAATATGAATTAATGAGGAGATGTCCCTTTGCCTTTGTCTTTCCTCTTCATCCAAACAGCTTGAATTAAGAAGATCCCCTTGATTTCAGACCAACTCATTGAGAACTGAGGGGCTTTGAGCTGTTTCTTGATAGAGCTCTGCGTCTAAAAGTAGTTTGTGTATGATCCAGATACCTCAACTGCCAGTGCTGTCTTTTAAAGAGTTAAAAACACTTGTTTGGGATGGGCATGAGCTTTCAAAACTCTGTCAGGTATACTATGGATACTGCAGGAGGATCATCACCTTCCTTTGTGTCCCATGTGCTCTCTCTGTCATAAAACACAGCAATTCAGTGCAGCTCAGGGGATGTGCAGCTGGTTACAGCAGCAGTGCCTAGGGAAGCAGCCGGGATGCTTGGCTGGGTCCGAACTGGTGAAGCACAGTGGCAAAATGTCCTTGGGAGAAATTTTGTGTCGTCTTCTCAGTGCTACTAATACAGTTTTAAACCAAAAGTGTCTAAATCACAGGGAAAAAAAAATGTTGTTTCATACAGGCTCTGCGCCTTGGGAACTGCATTTGGACGGTGTCTTGCAAAGAAAGCGAGAAACATCTCATAGTTCATGGAAGAGCTCAGTAGAGTACCTTTTCAGAGCTGCCTAATGAGAAGTTTGCGTGAGGGGAGTCCTGGGACATTGGCAGGACATCCTGGGTCCGTTTTGCTGCATTCAGGCTGTTTTATACCCCTTTTGTGGTGGGGCGGCGATGGGGACTCAGAGGTGAGAGGCAGCTGTGCCTGGTCCCAGTGCTCGTATTGCAGCAGTGCAGGAGCTGGCTGGTTGCCCTCCCTCCTGTCTGCAGAGAGTTGTGCAGGGTTCCCAAAATATCTTACTGCTGCTGGCAGTGGGGCAAGCATGGAAATTGAATCGATGTGTTCAACATGAAGTCTGAGAGTTGGTTCCCTTGGTGTGGTGCAGACAGGTCTATACGGGAGAACCAAAGTTTTTCAGGGGAGAGCAGGCATCTCCTGCGCAGTCCTCTTGTATTTGGGATATTCTCCCTCTCTGCTTCACCAGACAACAGCAGAAGCTAAGAGGTTCTTGCTCTGTGGTTGATACATCCTTATCCTGCTGTTTCTAGGTTAGCTATATTGAGTAATTAAGCAGGAGCATCTACCCCAGATAGTCAGAAAATCAGGAGTCAGGTCCTGAAGATTGTGGAACTTAAAATACAAAGTACTGCTGATACTCATTGCGCATGTTACATCTGTTTGCTCACTGGTTTTTGAGCCATAGAGGTTTATGGCTTCAAGCTTCATCTCATACCACTGAGGGCTAGAAACTTGCTTTGTTTTTTTAAAGCACTGAGGTAAGACAGCAGGTAGCTGACTCCAGGAGATGGGAATTGAAAGGAAACCATCCTACAACCACCTGGTGAACCATAAGTGTTTGCGGGACCATGATGTCCCCTTTCTTGACAGTCGCCCTGTACAAATGAGATTCCTTGCCCGCAGCCCTCGCGTCGCAGCCTTTGCTGCACCAAGGTTCAGTTCTTCCCTTTACGAATTTAGGGGCTAGGGGGACATTCATCCCACTTGTGTTTGCATGACACTTGAACAGCGTTTGTGTGATTTATATATCAGGGACACATCCTCTGCACGGGGCAGTGCCTGCGTCCCACACATGGCAGGGGGAGCCCTTGGAGCAGCCATCACAGCATGCGTGCACCCATGGGTGCTTCTGCCCGTTGTCCCCCCTTTTAACCAGCTCTCCCGCAGCCTCCCGAGTCAGACCTTTTCAAAAATGTTCTCTGCCCAGCACTGAGCTCCCGGTGCCACTGCAAAAACATGTTCCCTTATGCTTGTGGGAAATCTGCAGGATCGGATCCCTCAGTGGGACATTGCTCTGAAATCTCTGTCCTGCACGTGGTGGATACGTGCCAGATGGTAGCACATTTTTAAATAATTTGCTGCACTCTAATCTCCAGCCCGCAGGAGCCGAGTAAATTGATCCTGTACTTTCTGAGCTAAGCTTTATTGTCCAGCCAGCATAGCTCACAGAACCGCAAGCTCCATTTTTACTGCAGACAACTGCAAGCACCAAAAGTGAGAATCGCTGTTGGTAGAGACTGCAGGTTTTAATGGGTTTCCCCTTTGCCATTTCGATCTAGATGACATCATAAAACGCCACAGGAAAGAGCAAACAGATGCCAGCGCTGCGGGGGACGGGCGAAGGCAGCAGATCAAGAACAGGAATTCGGCGTATGGGTACGGGCGGCCCCGTTTCCGCACCTGGATGCAGAGGAATTTGCAAGGTAGGTGAGCACCTTGGGACGGCGGAGGCCTGCCAACCAGGAAAACACATTTGTATAACAAAATACAGCTCTTAAATCCTTCTGTCTAATTCCTGTGTGCGTATAAAAAGTACTCGGGCTCTGAATAGCTTTTCTCTCTGCAACAATGGAATATCAGGGCCCTTTCAGAGCATAAATTCATCCATTTCTCTCCCTTCCACCCTCTCATGAGTTACTAATTCAAAGTGACTTAATATCTATTCTCTATTCCCTTTTGGCTTTGCATATTTTAATTATGCCTCTTCCTAATCCCCTTTTTCCCAGAACACACTTAAATTACCCCTTCAGTAACTGTCTTTGATAGCTCAGTTATTGGAGCTAATTTGTCACTTTTGCCAACCGTGCTATTTTTATGATGAGTTTTTTATAATACCGTGTGATCACACACTAAACTATGTTTGGTTCCAGTAGCTTTTATCTACAAAACCAAAGAGATCTGCTGCATGAAATGCCATCTTTATAAAAATTTTGCTTTTTTTTTTTAATTATTGCTAAATCACTTCATTGAAGATTTTAGTGACATTTTGCAGCAATGTCTTTGCAGTCTTCCCTTGAAGTGCCAATGGCACATTTAGGACAGTGGGATCGCTGGGAGCAATCCTGCTTGTCTCCGATCTGCCTGCCACTCTCATGTTCCTGGTCTCCGCCACATATTGCCTTACCGAGAATCGTTCCGGTTCAAAACAGAATGATGATAATAGCCCTCTGGAAATTGATTTTTCTGTCAAAAAGGCAGGCTTTGATATTCTTCCACACTCAAGCGACTGCTGCATACAGAGTCAAATAAATCAAACAAAATATTTTTTTTAGCTATTCCTTAGAAAGGAGAACTTTTCTGTTCATTTATAGAATTATTTCTGCTAGTCTTAGTATTTCATAGGTTTTAACTGAGTCTGAATTCAGCCGTGCTAAGTGCAGGGACTCGCCATGCTGTGTGGAGCTGATGTCAGTAGCAATTTTGGGAAGCTCAGCACGACTGGGAATTTAGCCCATAATTCTTCGGGGGCTCATTTCACTTTGGTCCCTGCTGAAATGCAGTCCCTTGTGGACTGAGATGTGATAACCATTATCAAAATGACGATCAGAACAGCCCAGCACTGTAATGACAGAGCACGGAGAAGGGTATTACGCTGATTAAACCAGCAAGAGAATTCGTGCAAGCGAAGTGCTGTTATCCCTCCTGCAATATGGCTTAAACCATCTCCCCAGTGGGGGAAAGATGATTTTTAATGACAAGAAATTTGAATTTCAAATCTCCATGGAAAAAGATTCTGTCAGACATTGGAGCTTCTCCCCAAACTGGACTTGCTGGGCAGAGGTGCCTCTTGGCCAACCCAGGTGTGCTCAGCACCAGGCTCTGAGCATGCACTCACACAAGGCGGGGGTCTTCCCCAGCTGCTGATGCTGTGGGGTTTTATTCAAATGTTCTTTCATTAATAAATATCTGCCAGACTTTTTGCAGAGATGGAGCCTTCCACGTGTCACACTTCAGGATACACATGACAGACCGAGGCCTTGGTCCCCAGCTGGTGTACACGGGGTACCCCTTGGAGGCTGATGGCTCTGTCGTTAGTTATTTATACTGGCTGAGGCGTGCCTGAGTGCACCGCTGAGCAGAGGCTCTCTAATATGAACTGACTGACAGGGGCATGATTTTCTAGTCAGGGCTGCCTTTTGCATCAGTCCCTTCCATTGCACCGATGCAATACCCAGGAAAGGCAGCTGAGCTCAGTCTGTCTTGCTGCAGAGGAGATGCCCTCTCCAGGGTGCAGGAGAGCTGTGTTGCAAGGTTTGGTGGCCTGCAGGAGAGTGGTCTGGCAAACAGGCAGGAGAGAGGGGCAAGCCCAGGGTGGTTGTTCAAGGGAATAAGAAAGGGAAAAACAAACTGTGGGGACAGAATCAGGAGGTAAAAAAGGGCCATTAAACACAGGGAGACCACATCTGGTCAAAGAGACACAGATTGCCAAAATTCAAGTATTTGTTGGGAGAGGAACGTTTACACACCTGCGCTTCTGCGGTGAGAGGGCATCGTTTGCAAAGAAAATAACAACTGGCCCCACAGAGCTTGTGAACAGCATTGCATTTTTGTGAGTGTTCCCAACCAGCACCTCTGGCTGTAGGGAGAGAATCACCCCAACGTACTGTTCAGGAGGTGCTTCCCATGGGCATGCCCTGGTGCCCTTTTGGTTTAGAGTCAAATCATCTTTGCTTGTATTCCAGTGTAACCAGCCCACGCTGGTGCTGACCGGTGCTACACCCTGGGGCTGGAGCCTTCATTAATCACTGCGGTGATGGCCCCTGACAGCAGTGTCACCGCTGCCTCAGAACACTTCATTTCTAATTGCTCCAAGTCATTATAAATTGCTGTGATGTAGGAATTGATGGTATAGGATCAATACATGCGTCTAACTGCTCTGTGGCCTGTATCAGTGAGGTTCTGCTATACGGTGCAGGGGTTTAACGGCACTCTTGCTGCCCTCTGCCATGCATTGCTTTATGCCTGATTCATACACCCCTCTGAGTATGCGTGCACATTTCACTGGCATAGCGACTCGGAAAATGTCTACTTCATTGTGACTACAGAAGTTTATAATGTGGAGTAGTTAGGCTTTAATGCACTGTGCCTCCATCTGACGGAGTGCTTTCCTCTCGCTCGACACTTCAGCATACTTCAAAATCATAAACAGGCTTAGGGGAAAACGTTAAATGTAAGATGGGCTGTTGGTGTGTATGTACTGTGTAGTTATGTAAAACAGCAGCAGAAGGTGCCCCCTTCAATATATGCAGTAAGTAAGGATATGTCAATCTAAAAAAAAAAAAAAAAAAATTATGGTCCAGTCTTCACTTATCAAGTGCTGTAATGTGGGCATTCAGAGCTATTCCAGTCTGCTGTGGGGTTGGCTTCCGGATGCTCAAGTCGTTTGCGTCTCTGTATCAAAAGGCTTTTTCCATTTCACAGTTAATTCATAGCAATGTGAGCTCTGACAACAGATTGACAGGTTTCCTCATGGAAGTGTTCCTGCCTTTATTAGGAATCAGAATTGTGGAAGGCTTTTCTCTTCTATATTCTTTCAAATCAAATAATGTATTTGTCAGTCCTACATATAATAAGAATGTTAGTGAGACATTGGAAAGATAAATTATTTAATACTCTGCAAAATTAATTTACTTTTCTGGAATAAATTAATGTGATTCTTGCATCACTATTTATATAGATATTCCTATATCATATTAAGTTAACCTTGTAATCTATTTGCAAAACTGTAATCATAAATTGAGTTTTGAAGGATGCTAAAATAAGAGTTTATTTTCATAGGACCTAACCGTTTTAGAAGAGGGTTTGGACAACAACAATACAATCGGAGACAATTCAGAAATGCTGCGCCCGGTCCCAGGAGAAGAGCAGCTGCTGCATTAAATGGAGTGAGCCCTTTAAATCGCCAGGCGTCGGCTCAAGAGGTAGGGGGGCAAGGAAGGTACAGCTGTTCCTAAATGTCATGTAGAAATTTGCTGGGTTTTATGATCCTGGATCACCCCAAAGAACAATCTGCATAAAAAATTTACAGGCACCATCTTTTATATGCCTGTGCACAGCATTTGTATGCATAGGTGAGTACAGACATATATGCATATAAAATAGCAATTTTCCAGTTGGTTTTATAGGCTTATGACTTGGCATAATTTTACTGAATCAGTTCCCATGGGTTTTACAAAAAATATTTTTTAAAAATGTGTTCTTAAAAGATTTTAAAATATTTCCGTAAAAACAAATTCCATGTCATCTCATCTTACTATTATCATTTAGAGGAGGTATGTTAAGATTCACCATTATTTGTCCTCCACCCAGAACATTTTCCAAGGTCCAGTGAAGTCAAAGGACAGACTGTTGTTGACTTCAGGTGGCTTTCGTTCAGAGACATGCTTTTCACTAACAAGGGGGTATCCTCCCAAGAGACACTGATTCCCAGTACTGTGACAGCCATGGGTCAGATTGCCCACGTGCTTCAGTGTAAAATGCATTTTTTTAATTCATGGCTTTCCCTTTTTCAAGTTCAAATGTTTAGGTCTTGTGTCTGCTCAAAAACACTTAAAAAAAAGATTGAAATATTTTCATTTGGGGGTTGAGTTATTTTTAAGGCTAAAGAGATGGTAAGGGAGGTACGTGTTCACCGTTAAAGTAATTCTTACAGCTTTCTTCTGAGTATCGCTAATATTAAACTGGCTTGGTGTAGAAGGTGGAAATCAAGCGGGTAGATAGTCCTCTGTGAGAGATGGTTGTTTTTTTCCGCACTGATGGAAATCCACTCAATTAGGAGGTCACGTATGCTCAGTAAGCTTTTAAAAAACCACTGAAGTGGCCAACATGATGGCACGCTTAATGACTGTGTCCTGGGGGTATAAATAAGAGAGCCCTAAACTGAGCATGCATGTGCATGGATTTGGTTATTCCTGAAAATAAAGACTGTGATGACTCAGATATTGAGTGTGGCTGGGTATTAACAGAAAGTAATAAGCAGTTGCTAGGAGGCATAATTCTATGGTAGCTTCCATTTTGCAGAAGTAAACCAAGTGGGAAGAATGTGGAAACACATCTCGGTTAGTGGGTAGTAACAGTGATGGTGGTTGTCCCACAGAAATAAATGGGGTAGAGTCTGTGGCAGTTTGTCTAAGTAACTGTGGGAGGACCTACACTGCTGAGGGGTCTTCTGATGTGCTTCATGCTTCATGGCTTGGACTGGAGAACATACGTGTCCAAACAAGAAAGAGTCAATGACCGAAAAGAAACCTGAGCAAAGCTGTAATGCTTAGCTTGTGCGAGATTTGCTCTCCATGGACTAATTTTTTTTTTTTATTTCTGCACCATTAGAATGAAACATTCTTCGTGGTACTTCCAGTTTCATGCCCAGGAACTGAGGCACACATACTGATTGTTGACAACAGTGAACACCAAGTCCAAATGTTGAGACTACAGCAAAACTGCTCAGTAGAAATATTGTTGCCGTAGATACAAAAGACCATGGAAGTGACCATTAAAACCAGGTTTTAATAGATTTAGCGAGGAATCAGTTTCCCATCAAGAAAATATCAAAGGAGGAAAAAAAAAGCACTTGCAGAGCAGGGTTGTTCTGTTGCAAGACTGCAGAAGTTGCAAAGGCAAAACAGTTAGGAATGAGAATACGGGAAATGCAGAGCACACACAGCGCGGGGCTGAGCCCCCTTTGAAGCAACTGCAAGTGGCACTGAACACATCTGAGAGCAGCAAGGGAACCGCTGCAGTGTCAGGATCACCACCTGCACTTGGGAGCAGGCTGGATTTCCCCCTAGACAGAGCCAAAGAAAATGCCAAATAAACGCACCGGCTTTTCAGGCAGCAGCAGTTGGCGGAGGGAAGGATGGTCGTGTGCTGTTACTTGCGCTCGCTCCCTCTTCGTTCACCAACACTGCGGCGCGGGTGGCAACTGCTGAGCTCTCGCTGCTGTTTCAGGGCAACAAGAACAACGATGCTTTCGCCAAAAACAGCAGCAGCGGGCAGCCGGAGGGACGGCGACGGCCACCCCCAGGCCCCAAGAGATTCAGAGCAGCTGCTGCCAGCACCCACGCCCCAGGGAGAAGGTAAAATCTTTCGTAGCTCTGGGCTTTTTTGGTTTTCAGCGATTCCCTGTGGAGCTCCTGGGGCTCTGCTCTCGGTCTGTGCCAGCTGGGAGTGGCTACAGCCGTGTGCTCATGCAATGTGAGAAAAATACCCCTGGGTATGTTAGGAAAGCACCTGGAAATAAAACAACCTCATGCTGATAGTTAATAATTCCGGTATTAGCTCTGTCATTTTATTTGAGAAAGCACGGAAAATGTGACCTTTGTATTTTTATTAAACTTTTCCTCTGTCACTTTGGGGAAAACTTTTGAAGGTTGAAATAGCATGTATTTTCATAAAGGCAGGAAATACAGATTCCAGCCATAAGGGACAGGCAGAGAGAGGGAGCCTGTCCCAGTGAGAGGCTGCAGGAGCAGACGCTGCGCCCCAGGGGCTGTGACGAAGGCAGGCTGCCAGGGCACAGTCTCAGTGCCTGTCTCATTGTGGTCCTTGTGTTCTCCGAAATCGAAAGAAAGCTCTGTTGCAATCCTGTCTTTCTCTGCTCTGAGTAGAGCAGGGACTGAATGACCTCTGGAGGTCCCTTCTGACCAGATTTTTTTCTACAATTTTCTTCCATGATTTTTAATTTTATTTTAATGAGTAGAGTTCAGAACAAACACAAGCTGTTTCATTTGAGCAGAAAAATGAGTTGCTCTGAAATCCTTTGCTGGCAGAAAAACCTGTTGGGCTGAACTTGGTAACACACAGCCTCCTTTGCTTCTCATACTGCTTTTTAATACCACACTCAGTTAGGTATTGCAACATTAAACTTTAGGAGAGACCTGGCATCATAATCACCTGTGTCCTTTTCTCTCTCCTCCTTTACCAGCAGGCCTTTCCTGATAAACAGGGGACCAGCCTTCCAGCAGAAGCGGATGCAGCAGCGGTTCTCCAAAGCCAACTTTCAGAGAGGGGTCAGTATCGAGACATTTTTTCTGCAACCTGCTGATGGTGACAAGACGTCAGTTTTACCAGCCTTTGCCCAGTCGTATCTTTGCTTCCAAAAGTAACTGGGAGAGATGGATGACTTAAACAATGAATATATTCCTAGGAAGGTATTTGCAGGTCAGGCGGTTTTTAATGCAGCTTAATATTCTGGCAGCTGCAAAAGAAAACCTGGGCAGGTGATAAAAGTAAGCCTTGCAGCTTATACAGCAGCACAAGCAGGGCAAAGTAAAGCCACCCCGTATGGATCGCTGTGCCAGCAGGAAACCCAAGATTAGCAAATTTCTTGACAACATGCAAGGAAAGAGCTATTCAGATACACCAAATGGAATACTGGAAAATGAATCATTGTTTCTGAGAGCTAATTCTTTAAGTCTTTTTTTTTTTAAATATATTTCACAGCAGATGGATGCTAATGGAGAAGGGAAACCACCAAGGATGAGAAGGTAATTGGTGAACAAAGGCACGCTGCAAACACGACGTGCTCTTTCACGCTCGAATCGAAGCTGGATACATCTCGCTATCTCGGCAGGTGGCAAGTGAAACCCAGCCCCGGAGCAGTTCTGACGGTTTCTGTGGCTAATCCCCAGGCGGGCCAGAGTGGCGCGTAAGTAAATGAGGTGATTTGTTAGGATGGGAGCCCTACAAAAGCCATTGCAAATCCCTTTAGCATTATTGCAGCTTTGCTTCTTCTATAACGAATACACAGTGAATGGTTCAGACCCAAAATGGTTAGCAAATGATGTCTCGTTCCCTTCCCGGCATATCTGAAAGGAGACGGTAATTACCGTGTGGCTCATTTGTTATCCAGAGTAAGGAGAAATGGAAGTGCCTGCAGCACGTGGGAGGTGGCAGGCTGGTTGTGCTTGCTGTGGGGTGTTGCGGGGGAAACACCACGTGCCCCAAAGGGACACTGCACGCTCGCTGTGTAAGAGGAGCGTAGAGGCTGGAAGGGGGCAGATTCACCCCTGGGCTGAGCCGGTGCAGCTGCAGGCCCTGGCGCCCAGCTGGGGGCAGAAAGAAGGGTGGGTGAGGACACTTGGCATGTCCTGGGCGCAGAGAGCACCCCATGATAGCCTTGACGTGACACAGTCCCCAGTGCTGGAACTCTGCCTGCACGGCAGCTCTGCTGGCACCCTTTAGACTCACCCAGGCTGCCGTGAGACATGCCGTGGGACATATGGGGCATATGGGTGTCTCCTTTACTCCTTGCTGGTTTGCAGATGATAGGAAGCGAGCTGCCTTAGCATCCTGAGTGACTGCAGATCTGTGCTTTCCCCAGGCCCGGATCCAAGCGCCCATTCCTGCGAAGCCAGAGGCCCCCGCCGCGGGCGGCAAGGGAGTGCTGCTGAGATTCAACTTCCGTGCGATGGCCAACCAGGTAGAGGATTGTCGACGGGACAGGCGGCGCCTTGTACCCCGCAGCAGGCCTGCCACTAAGCTGTTAACATCACGCTCAGGTTTTTGGGGCTGCCAGTTGGGTTTATCTAGCATAACCCGGGAGGAAAGTCCTGTAGCTGTGTTGGCTAGGTTGCTCACAAAACTGAAGGTACCTGAGAAGACTGTTCAGCAACTACAGACTCAGCCCAATTTTCCCCACTCTGTTGGCCCCTCTTGGCCTGTCTATGTGCTTGCTTGGAGCGGGGAGATGCTCCTTGTGAGTGGTCCTGGCCAGGGGGGACTGTTTCACTGTTGGTGCTCCCCACTCCTCAGAGACACACAGCACTTCTGGGCTTTGCTCTCTCTTTGCTTTGGTGACCTTCTTGGTGCCACGTTTTACACTGAAGTATGGTCCAAGAGCCCTGGGGCAGGTCAGAAATCCTGCTCCACCTTCTTCATTGCCGGCGTTTCTTGTCTGGACGGTTTGGTTTTACTTGATGCCTTGTGCTCAAATGCCATCTGCTTGCTCCTGTTCTTGCCGAGGATGCCCGGTGTCTTGGGGCTGGGCGCTGCTTGGAGGTTTTCCAGCCGCACACAGTCTGTCGAGCTCATTGTCTCCGTGTGCTGAGTGGTTTAATTGACTAACTGGCTGTGAAGCACCGTCCTGACTGCTGGGCTCTAATCAATACCCTGCTACAAGTTTGGCCGTGCTTTGCCACGAGACATGGGACTGACTCGCTCTCCCTTTCCCCTGCAGACCAGCCTGACGCTGGATGAGAGGTTCTCTGGTCTGAGGAATAAGAGGCGCTTTACAGCAGCCAGGAGCGCCGGACGGACGGTCACCATGCCTTAACACCACATGCTCGTCACAGGGACTGCCCATAACAGTCCAGGCCCTGTAACGGGCAGCTCAATAAAACTCAATAGATTTTCTCTGAGATAGCTAATTTGGCAATGTGCCGTCTCCTTCCTTACACACAGAATGAATAAGTGATTGAGGGCAGGGACAAGGCAGGACGAGAGTAGGGGCCAGAGCACAGGGCAGGTGGGACAAGAGTGGGGTGGTGGAGAGGGATGAGCAGAGATGGATTTGCTGGGAGCGCTCTGCTAGGGAGCTGTGGGGCTGGCACCAGCCTTGTCCCCCTGCCAGGACACCCTGTGCTGCCTGGGATGACTCCTGTGAGAGGGAGGGGGGACCAGCTCCAAGCCATACCTGTGGAGCCTTCCCTGCATTGTCCCATGAGTGGGACAGGGTTGAGGGCATTGCACCTGCCTGCGTGGGAGACAGAGCGGAGAGCAGAGCATGTGCGGGGCTGAGGGACATGCCCCAGTAGTGGCACCAGCAGGGATGCTCCAGCTGCCCGCATTCCCCAGCATCCACCTAATTGCCTGATTTGTTGTGCATGCAGGCATCCCTGCCCGGAGTTTTGCAGTGTAAGACCCCTCCATCCTGAAAATGTCTCACTCTGCCCCGATAGTCAGGCCTGAGCACCTTGCATTTCTCTTTGGTTTGCCGTGCTGTTCTGACTGCTGCTGCCGGCCCGGTTGCAGGGACAGGGTGAGACGTGCTGTGCTGTGCCGCCGGAGTGACTGTCCTCAGCGCGGAGCACAGACGGGCTGCCCTGGCCCAAATCAGGTTTTCCAGTGCTGCAGTAGTTCTGCATTAGGGATTTTGTAGGTGCAGCTCCACCCATGCTCAAAGCATCAGCATAATCGAACTAGCAGCTGCAGGAGGGAGGCTACGCTCTACAGCAGTCCGATAAACGTTGGCTGAGATGTTAATGAGCTGGATCTAGACATTTGTTAACGAAGCCCTGCACCGCCTGTGAGTCACTGATCCATTCTCCACCCACTGCTGTAACCCAGCACTGAATGCGCTGGACACAGCCTGTTACTGGGCTCTAAGCTATACTTGTTAAAGTAAATATCTGATAGACTGCTTTACATTTTACACTGAGCGTCTTTAACAAGAGACTGGACTTGGCGTTGGTTTTACAGGAATGTGTGAAATGTTGTTAGTTGATGAGCGGTGATGTACAAGTCCAACGCACTGAATAAAAGACTAACTTGTCAAATGTCACCTCTGGTTATTTCCCTTCCTTCAACAGGCTTTTGGGGCAAGTTCAGCCTCTTGGTGGGGCACAGTACGCACAGCCACATGGGCTGCCGCCTCGGCATTTTGGGGGAGGCTGTGGTCCCCGACGGTGCCCACCTGTGGGCAGTGGGGCACTGGCCTGGCCACGCAAGCAGTTTGCTGCTTGCAAAACTGGCTCCAAAGCACAGCCAAAGCAGTGGGAGGTTTTCAATAGGTATTTTGTAAAGTCTTTGCTGTGATCTCTTTTGCCTTTGAAGTTATCGGCAAAAGTATCAGAGCAGACCTGGCTCTGAGTATGTCCAAAGCGAAATGAACGCAAACTGACTTCCAGGTTAGTGAACTCGGGAGAAGACATCACCCCTTCATGCAAATAATCCGAATGTCATGGAAGATGAACAAGAAACACTGTCACAAATGGCAGTATCCCTGATTTCAATTGCACCTTCACTATAAATATTGACAAAAGATGGTAGACTTGCTAAGAAAACCTGATCACTTCTTAAACCAGGTTGCAAAGAGGTGGAGCCGTTCAGTCTTGAAAGAACAGCTGAGTGTGCAGCATCCCCTCGGTGTTCAGAGCACGCCCTGATACTATTCTCCAGATAGATGTTTTTCAGCAATCTGCACCATATATTTTTTTAAGTACTCCTTAAATTAAAATTGAGGGCTTAATGATAAAAACGACACTTTTTTTCTAGCTTGATTCTCCCACAGGGCTGGGTGACTTTGCATGCAGCAAGAGACAAAACAGGCTTTGCACAGAAGGGCACTGAATGTATAAGTAGCAAAAAAGCATAACCATCGTGCTAAAAACACATTGGGAGAAGGCACAGAGTCAGTTCACTCCAACAGGCATAAAATACCCCTTTCTGCCACAGTACTAAAACCACAGAATAATTATCTCTAAAATTATCCCTGCTGTCGTGCGTAGGGTGAGCTGCTGCGCAGAGCCCGGCTGCTCTTTGGGGAGGGTGTTTGTGTGACGCAGTTCAGCACGCTTCTTTAACCATCGCCTGGGAGATTTGTTTGTCCAGTTGGGCCATTTCTGATGGTTTCTGCGGCGGTGTCCGGTGCCGCACAGGCGGTCCGGCGGTCCCCTACCCGGAAGGTGGCAGCAGCCGGCTGTTGGCCGAGCCCCCCGCCGGGATGGCTGCTCTCAGGCTGGGGCCACCAGGAAGAGGCAGCTATGCAACTTGGAAAACATTTTTACTCTATTTCAGGCCAGCCAAAGCCATCTGCAGAATAACACCTCTGATGGTGTCTGAGAGGTTTAAAAACGTAGGAGCAACTGTACAGGGTCAGAAGAGACTCCCCATAGTGCATCCCAGGGGACGGGGGACACAAGCACATGCACGTGGCCCCGGTTGGCCACTGCACTGAACCCACCGTACTGATGATTTCTTTCTTTAGCCACTTGTATCATTGTGTTTAACAGCATTTGGTGGGGTTTTCTTCCACTATTGCTTTTTGCTGTTTGCTTTCTGTCTATTTGTCTGTGCCTCCAAAGGCCAGTATTACAAGTGAGTATTCATTCCTTTATGCCCTTTGCAATTTATAGACCTGTGCTGTGTTCTCCATTGCTCACCTCCTTTCTAGGAGAGGAGCCTTTGTGTATGTACTTGTCCACTGCCTGGAAGCTGATCCAGAGGGACTCTGGTCACCTTTGTGCCTTTTCTAGCTTTGCTACATCTGCCTGAGACAGCAGAGCTGAAGCAGACATGGTATTTGAGATGGATTTATAGGGAGGCTCTGCTTTGTTTTCTGTTCCTCTCCTAATAATTCCTAACATTCCAGTTGTTTTTTAACCCAGAATAGCCACTTGGAGTAGGAAATGGTAAGGCACATTTATATTGGTTTAATGAAACAACTTCCCAGGGAACATTTTCTGCAGAAGGCAGTCTCGCAGCCCACGTATCGGTGGTAGAGAGGGCACCTGGAAAGGCTGGCTGCAAAAGGATGTGCCCAGGGGTCCGACTTTCCCATCTAAGCACTAAGTGCTGACATTCGGTATTTTCTTAGCTGCTCATGGGATGTCTAGTTTGATGCTAAAAGCTAACTTTAATGAGCTTAACAGATAGGGGGTAGAAGGCTAGCTTTCCCTGTGTATTTCCCCGTTTGTCAGTTCTTGCCAATTTTAGTGTTGCACGATTGGGAGGAGATGTGCATCAGGTTATTCCCCAGTAGTTTGGGGCACGCATATTGCCAAGCTAGCACAGGGCAGGGTCCCAAAGTGGTGTCCCAGGAGCAGGATAGCAGTAGAGGCCTCAAGAATAAAAATGTGTGGTTTGGGGCAGACCCGTTGGTAAAATCTATCCTGGTAACAAAGCAGCAGCCAAGGCGTCACACACGGGGGCTGGCATTGCATGGGGGTCCTTGTGCTGGCATTTGTCAGACTGGCTGCAAAACAGAGTCAGGCAGGGCATGAACTTGCTTCCCAGACTCAAAGGTGCAGGGGAAAGCATCAGTGGAGGTGGAGCCCGCTGTCAGCAGCTGGAGTTGTTAGTTTTTAGGGGTCCTTGGGGGGATTCAAACAGCCAGAAACCACAAGCAAAATATTTAAACAGAAACCTGAGATCCAAACAGCATCTTGGGCACTGCGGTTCCCTCAGGGGCTGGGATAAACTGAGCTACAAGCAGAGCATTTGCCAGGCAGTAAGCCAGTAGAAAAGAGAGTCATAACAAGCTGAGAAAAGACACGCAAACCCCTAGACTGAAATGTGACGGGTGCCCCAAACTGGGCCCCAGACAGCAAAACAACCTGGAGGGGGCAAACAGTCTGTGGAAGGTTGGACGGTACTTTATCAACTACCTTATTTCCAGAAATCTCATGTCATTTTTGAACAAACCAGCATGCTACCCCAGCACAGTGCTAGGTGAGAAAGGGATGTAAGAAAGAGCTACAAACCTGAAGGATCTACCACAATTTCCTAGAGGACCAGAAAAACTAACAGCATTCCCCCAGACAGCACCGGGCAATCCCAGCCCCTCCAGTTGAGGCCTTGCAATGGGCACGATGCCCCGCTTTCATGGCTAGCCCTGCTCCAAGCCAGCATTAGCTTTGTCAGGAACCCACACCCTGCGCTAGGTGCAGAAACTTGGCTCCACTTTGTACCTTGGAAAAGGGATAGCCTCTTCCAGAGTTCGACTAATGGGCCTTTAACTTCCATTTGCAAGAGACATAGTTATTTTTCCCCATTGTACGTTTCATTTGCCGAAGTCTTATTTCCACTGTTCATCTGGATCAACTCTGACCACTTTTATAGGCAACATAACAGGAAGTGCTAAAATGTGGAGGCAAGAGGAACAGACAAATCAGATTTGGGCTTTACTCACTCAAGATCAGAGGTTTAGGATTTAGTATTAAGCCATGTCCTAAAGCAGATCCTTCCTAGCTATGTCAGGACTGCTGCCAGCTCTCATGATTTTACTGAAAGTCCTGTGATGTTTAATGGTGCAGTTAAAACCCCGGGTTCCTGGAGGCAGGTCAGGAGGTGAAAATCTCGGCTTGCCTGTATTAAAAAGTCAATTTGCAATGCTGTGGCTGTGCGGAGAAGACCGTGACCCAAGAGTAACTTAAAAGCTTGGGTGTCAGATGCCAAAAAAACAAGGAACTTCTTAATTTTTTTTTTTAATGTCATGTTTCTAAGTCAACCTCATTATGTTTGGAGCTTGACTCATGACTCCGAAATGCTCAGAGCACACTGCTGGGCCAGAATTAATACACAGTCATGTCTCATTGTGAATGGGAATCTCTGTGCCACCACCAGTGTTTGGAGACCTTTGTCCCCGCGTCCCCCATTGTGGCAGCACTTTGTTGACTGCAGTAATAGCCCCAGCTTGTTGCAGAAGCACGTATGCCTGAGAAACATGAGATTTGCTCTTTCCATAGGTCAAGACTGGAGAAGAGAATGTTCATCTCTAAATCACACCAAGCTGCAACTATTAACCCTCCTCTTGCCGGGCTCCAGGAGGAAGATGACAGGGTGCAGGCTTCCTACCCTGTGCCCTCAGATGAGCAATGGCACTGTCACTCTCTGGCCACCCATCCCTGGAGGCTAAGGATGTCCCTGAGCCTGGCCATGAATTGAGGAGGTGCAATCGAGGTGGGGTGACGATGGAGTGTGGTGACTGGCAGGACCCCCAAGGGGAACCCAGGCTGGGGTGGGAAGCGAAGCCAAGCACCGAGGAGGGAGGAAGGCTGCTTTAAGTTGTCTGTGACTTTATTTGCAGCTGGTAATGTCTCCCCTAGCTGCTCCAGGAATAGAGCTTTCTGTCATTCTTGCTGGGAGCGTTCATAAACCTCGTGGAGGCTACTGTGTTACTAGCAATGCCAGGAACAGGTGAAGCTCTGCACATATTTTGTCCTCCCAGTGACTGTCATTGGAGAAATAAGGGGCTGCCAGAGCTAAGGGGTTTGGTAACCCACAGGCACCCACAGGACCTGGGGCAGGCATGGTCTCCCTCCGCTTCTGCCGGGGGCACCCAGCATCCCCTGCTCTGATGACCCTTCCTAGCTTCAGTTTTCCAGCCTAAATGAGTTTGTGGCCATCTCTGCCTGTTCTTGAGTCAGCCGTATCCTCTGCTGAAATGGCTTTCCCCTCCTCGCTGTTCTGTGTCCCCCCAGGAGTGTATATAGGCAGGTCCCTTCCCAGCCGGCATTTTGCTGAGCACTTGCAGTTGCCTCTTTCAGCACAGTTCTCCCAGCCCTATTAATAGCCCTTCTCAAAGCCCACAAATGGAAAATTCCCAGTCCTAACATCCCGTTCTCAAATGCACTATAGCTGAATAAGTTGTCTTACCTATGAGATATGAGGAAGGCTACTGGTGTAGATGGCCAGCCCTTCAATTTTTGTATTTTTCATAGCTTCATGTAAAAACCCACCCCATGGATGCTCTGGCAGAGCACTGAGAGCTTCACTCACCGAACAGTGCTCCCGCTGCCATGAGGGAACTTCATATCTCTCCTGTGCCGTACCACAGAGCACAGCTCTGGTAGGGAGCACAACCACATAATACTACCAGTTGAGACAGCAAAATTTAATACCAGCCACTTTTGTACCACACTAAGTCGGCCTTGCCAAGGAGGTATCTGTAGGAGTTCCCGGGTTTCACACCTCCTCTGGGCCTGCAGAGAGCACACATCCTGAATTCAGATTTTCCCCCTGCCCTAGACCCGGCACAATGATTCAACTGTGCATTTGCTTAAAGGATTTCACTGTCAACCAATCCAAGGTTTCTTTGTTGACCACAGTTAATTTTGGTATGCAGAAAATGCCTGGGTAAAGACAGAAATCTAGGTGCAGTTTCAGTGTCTGCGAGCTGCCTGCCATATATTAACGACAGACTAAACAGCTCTTGCCAGTTGAGTCCCAGTTTCCATCACTACAGTTTTGTAGTTCTAACACTTCTGCGATACGGAAAATAACTTGTGAAAAACCTCACCTGAGGAAGGACTGAGCTGAAACATCCTTAGAGGTCTGGGTCTTCTCTAATAACTATGGGTATGCAGGAGCCTGTGGGTTTCTTAGTCAGTGTGGATTCAAGCTAGGGAAGAAAATATGGTCTGACATGCAACAAGCCTTGGCTGTAGGATACGTGGCATGGCTGAGGGTTTTCTCCCCGTAGGAAAGACTGAGGTCAAATATCTTTATTTGCATATTAGTGGTGATGGAATTTGCTTGTGTGCAATGAAAAGAGAACACAGTCCAAACAGCTAGAGACTAGAACAAGACTGATTTACTTTTTTTTGCATAAGCCTATAAATTGTCCAGAACTTGCTCCTTTTTCTGAGAAACTGCTATCAACTGCAAAAAATTGGACTAATGCCACCTCAACACAAGAATGATGCAGGGGAGGCAGATTCCTCAGGGATCTCGTCTCCTGGAGAAAAAAACCCAGCCTTTTAAGAGTTCACCAGCTCTACATGAGGGGAAAAAAGCATACGTTTGTTCCCCTTGCTGATAGTGATGAAAAGGGAAAGGACCATCAGGAAAGTGCCCTGCATGGACCTTGGCATCAAACAGCTGAGAGGGACTGGAGAAGATGGAGAGACTGCAAGAGGAAGCGAAAAGGAGACAAAGCCCTGTAGGAACTGCGAAGATCTCTTTTGCTCAAGGGGGGACCCTCCAGTTGCTGGCACAAAGCTCACCTCTGTTGTGTATCTGTGCTCCCTGATCACCTCCTCCAAGTCTAGGAAACCCTGGCAGCGGGAAGGAAGCCGGTGAGACAGAGGCATTTTGCATCCCACCACAGCCGTGAAACGCTGGAGGGTGCGTCTGAGTGTTAGCAAGTGCCAAAGACACCTTGTTCCCAGGCTCTCCTCAGGCAGGGGGTCCCCAGCACTGCCCAGGAATTTGGATGACCAGCACCCTGCTTGCCGCAGCTCGTGGCTGCAATCCCTGCTAAGCAATCCCAGTGGGGAAAAAAGGAGCGTTTTGGGTTGTTATGTTTCTACAGCAATCCAGAAACACACCAACAGCCCCAGGTACGGCTACACCTGGTCTGATTCTGGAGCTGTCCTGGATTTACTGATGGGCATGAAGAGCCTATTGGGTGCAATGGATCTAACATCGTATTTAGAAGCACTTTGATTCGTGCTGTTAAATGTGCCTGGTCACAAATCTATGATGCAAATGAACACCACAGCACTTCTGGAAGGAAAAGGGACTTTTGCGTACTGCATACAAGATATTCTGGTGATGTATTTATATCAGCTCCAGCAGTGTTCATTAAAATAGACACTAATTGCAGCACTTTTAAAGCAGGATGATAACAGAATGTAGCCACAAACAGAATGTGAAAATGTAGCAATTTCCACCCAGCACCTAGCTTTAATGTAAGGTTTTATTTTCTAATTAGAACCCCCGATCACATCTTTCTATGTGTGGTTGTCTTTGCTTGAAAATAGGCTAGGTGGTACAGATCATATGTATTTAGAGAAGTGCATTTTTATATCCGTTTCAAATTACAAGCTGGTTCTCTGCTGAGATACTCTCTTACTAGGGCCAGCCAGGAAAAAAATACTCAAAATGTCATGAATTGAGGCCTAACTGGTATACTGGTGGGGTAGGCAGGATTTCTCCAGGCAGTCATGCAGAGCCTAGGCAGGGCCAGCACAGAGTTTTCCCTCTCTCTGAGCCGTCCTGCCACAGTCTGTGTTAGAAACACACTCTGCAGAGACCACGGTGCGCACACAGACCATAGTGCACACAGCTGCTGGCCACACTTCACCTCCTTTAACTAGCTCCCCAGCTTCTCTTTTGCTCTTGATCCGTCCCCATGTATGCTGTGAGGACCTTGACCTCTTTAGCTGCTCTGCAGCAGCTCCTTGATCTTGGGCAGAGTGCAGTCCCTGCTCCGGCACGGTGCTTGCAGTGTCCTGGCAAAGGCAGAATCAAGCTCATAGCATAAAAGCGCCCATGGCTGCTGCCCACCCTGGACTTGTCTGGCCCATGCTCCACCAGCCTGACCACTGCTACAGAGGGTTTTAATGTGCTGGAGCTGACAGAGCCCAACTCCATCCTGGATCCATGGGCAGAAAACCCTTGCAGAAGTCTCCAGTCCAGCACTCGCTCCATCTAACCAGAAAACTTTGGTGTATGTGCCTGGTTGCTGATTTATAGCTGGGTAATTTCCTGCTCATTTGGGCTGCTGAGGACTTTGGCTACCTTGCAGCCAGGGGCAGATCCTCTGTTATCTCAGCTGCTGGTGTCCTGCTCTGCTCAGCCATGCATATCAGCAACTTCCAACCACCACAGAAAGCTGGAGGGAGGTAGAGCTGAGAAAGAGCCTGGAGCTGCTAAAAACCAACTCACAGTCATTCATGATTCCCAAAGATGTTTCCATCAGAGACAGCCGGCTGGGTGACGGAAGGGCTATGGGAGGTTATTGCATCCCAGACCCACACTACTTGATAACTTGCAAAAAACTGCCAACAAAACAGTGTTTTTCCTTGAAGGCCCTCATGTGGGTCTCTAGGAGCAGCTAGAAAACGGCCATCATCTACGTGTAAAATCCTCACAGATGACAGTTAGAACCAGGAAAGTGAATTCTGGATTTCATTCAAATATTAAAACTGATCAATTAAATTTGATTTGGTGGCAAAGATGGACCAGTTACATTTTCAGCTGTTCAGGTGAACCCCCCCTAGCTCTTGAGGAGAACCAGAAATGTTTTCATGAAAATGCTGTGTTTCATCAAAAAGCTCTCACTGCTGGGAATAAAGAAGGTAAACATTTTTATAGGGGTTATTTATTACATACCAGTGTCCTGACAAGATAGGGGATATTCAGCCTTTTTTCAAGCCTTTTCATACATTAAATCAAGTTGCAGAACCGTTCAACAATTTATGGGCTCCTTTCCACATCGTATCAGTCTCTGCAGGTACCATTATAACAGGTCTCCCTTCCAACAGCTGCTATTGTCTGTGCCTGTCTGTCCTCTCCTTCCTGATAGCCGCTGGGAACTGTAAGCTGTAACTCTGGATGCGGTGAAGGAAAATCTTTAAAAGGTTTTCAAAGAATATTCAGCAAACTATAGAGTTAATGTGACCTGTATGTCAGAGTCAGATGGGTTGAGAGATGCCCTGCTTGGAGGTGCTGCATCATTTTGCAGCAGCAATGAATTTCATCCTGCCCGAACTCAGATGAACATCTTGGGTAGTGCAAAAATGACCAATGATTCTGCCCGCAGCTATGTAAGCCTTGCATTTTCCACAATTCAGACCTGAACATATGCTGCTGAGTGCTGGCTGGCCCTTTGGCCAAGCTGCTGCGTTGCCACACTGCGGTGAGGGGCTCCCCTGGAGCCTGGGAAGGATGGGGGCACCACTGAGGGTAGGCTGTGGGGCCAAGGAACGTAGCTCATCTGCCATCCCCCACTTCTGCAGATTTGGGTGACGCATCACATTTACAGCACGGCAGCCACCTGTCCCTGTGCCTGCTGCTCCTCAGGGTTGCTTGGTATCTTATACTGATGGATGAACTGCACATTCAACTCCTTTGCCTAAAGGCAGATTAAGAGACACCCAAGGCGAGTCCCATCCTTCACCCTGCTAGCAGCAGATCTGTGAGAGGCTATGCAACTATAACTATGCAGAGGAGCAGGTAAAAGGGGATGTGAAGAACATATTTTGGTCCAGGCACTTAATTTTAAACTGGTTTTTTGCTCTGCATTCCTTTAAACCTTGCAAAAGCCCTGATGACTCTCTGCTTTTCTACTAGCACTTGTCTTTTTTAAAGACGTTAAAATAGATCTGACCACAACCCAGATGTACAGACAATAAGAACTTTGCATGTGTCAGGGTTCCAGGACTAGATCCAATTTTTGTGGCATTTTAAGCCGTATTTAAACAAAAACGTTTCTGAATATCAACTGGTCAATTAATTCTTTTTGGTTCAGTCTTGCTGAATTGGATTAATCATGTTTACCAAGCTATAGAAATGCTTGATAAGTTTTTTCTTCCACCCCCTTTTTTTTTTTAAACTCAGCATTCCCAGAAATTGCTGGTTGCTTTTTAAAACAACTGACAAAGTAAAACCCACACAATGCAAGAGAACCAAAAGATAGTTCCACATGTAATTTTGCTCAATTTGCTAAATTGCATTAGCACTGTCAATAAATCTCTACTCCTTACCCTAAAAAGTTACAACATCTCAGCCTTTTGTATTGTTTGCTTGCATTTTTTGTTAGAGGGAGACCATCTCAAAACAGATTGTGCACAATGCTACCCTTTGCTGGACTTTATGCCGCCTTTGCACTGAATGGTTTAACAAGTGTGTGTTAAATGTTATCGTAAGAGCTGAATTGTAAAGTGATGAAATCATCTGAAAGTGCAACAGGCCTAAGAGGCACAGCACGGTTCATGTCCATCAGAGCAAGCTCAGTCACAAATATTCTCTTGATATTTGCCAAGAAAATCTGTTATTTTCCAGCAAACACAGAGGCAGAAAGCTGAAAGCAAGGGGTATTTTTCATTATTAGCTCCTGTCCCTTTTGTTGCATGTTCTGTGTTCCACCCAGGCAATACAGAGACCAAACTCTACATAAGAAGTAAAGCAAATGGGATGAAAAGATTTTTCAGGCTTTTAAAAAATAAATACCCATTAAGGCCAAAGACCCTCTCTGCTTCTACAGAGGTCCAGGGCCATGAGGACAGCAAGAGGGGTGCACTGGGTCCTGCAGGGCTTGGGTGACCAGTATCTCCCCCAAACTTCCCTTACCGCTCTTTTCCCAGAGCCACAGTCAGCAGCCAGCTTTGCTGCTAGGTCGCATCTTCCTCAGAAGTGCAATTCATTGTGCAGGAAGGGCAAGTAACAGCCCTATGTGTGCAGCCAAACAGTTTGTCATCTCTTTTCAGATCATTTTCTATCTTCTGCTGCCACTGCATGCTGTATTGGCAAGTGCAGTGCATTCATTCACATTATCCCGATAAACATGTCAGCAGATTTGAGAAAGCGAACTTGTTTCTGCTCTGCCAAAGCCAACCGATGCATGCCTGTGTTTTCCTTTCAACACAGAAGTGTGGTTTGCTGGGATTTACCAACAGTTACTGAGCAGGATTTCAGTCCCCATTCAGATTCTGTCTATTTTTGGATCTAGAATTTAATGGTAACATTTGGTCAGCTTTGAATGTCTGGCTGATTTTAGCTAAGAAATTTCTTACATTATCTATTAGAAGCAGACCATTTATTTCTCATGATTACCCCCCAAACCAACATGTAAGTGTTTTGCAGTGCTCATATTGTAAAATTTACCGTGTATTGAAGTCTTTAAGATCTACAACATGTGTCTAACAGTCTACACAAAACTGCCTTTGTATCTATATCTTATCTTTTACAGCTAATCCAGAATAAAAACTGCAAGCTCTCTATATTGCACCGCTTACAAACTGAGAGCCCTTCTCCTGCTCTCCCCTGCCAGCATGAGCCAGAACTGTCATCACTGTGAGAGCAAGACATGGTCTCTCCCCAGACATGTCCTGGAAATTATCATCTAACAGCTCTACTCCTCCTGCCTTGCACCAGCCCAAATCAGATCAGAATCGCGCACTCCCAATATAATACCCAGACAAAGACATCTTCTGCTTTGTTCTGTAATAAGATGTGCCCAAGGGACTGATTAGGCATGGTTTGGACACTAATTGCTTGGCAGCCCTGTTTGCCTTCAGATACCTTGTTACAGCAGTTGCATGAGTTTATTTGTTTCATCTAATCAATGGAAGGAAGCTGGGTAGCAGCCAGGTCTGCCAGGAATGGTTTCAGTCCCTGTAGCATCCAGGACAGAAAATAACGCACAAGCTGCAGGGCTCTGTGCTGCCTTGACTCTGATGCAAAGCACCTCTCCTGGCTTGCAAATGGCATCTGGGACCCATGGAGCTACAGCTTATGGCGTGGGAACCGCTAGGCAGAGCTCAGTCCTTTGCCACAAGGAAGATGACATCTCATCGATCAGGTGGTGCTCAGAGTCACCCTCAGAGTCCCACAGCCTGCAGTTACATGAATAGTTGGGCTTGAAAGAAGGTAACGTGGCATGAATGATAAGGAAACTCTGCATGAGTGGAGATGCACAATATCAAACACATCATTAGAGTGGAAGATTTGTTTAAAGTCAGTAAGTCTTCCCCTAAACAGAAAGACTGGAAAGGTTGAAATGTCAGATTCCTGTGGGAGAGAAACTCTGACTTTCCTAACTCTGCCTGTTATCTCTGTGCAAACTGCAGCGCAGTCTCTTACCACCATGCAAAGCTCTGGTTTCCCAACACATGTGGATCATCATGTTAGAGGTTTCAGGAGGCAGAGCCATTTGGGCTTGCTGCTCTGCCTCGTGATCAACACAGAATAAAGCAGGCTCAGTGTAGTTCTCCAGACGGCACGTTCTTTCTGAAGTCCATGTCCTGAACAAGCTTATTAAGGACGATTTCACATCAAACCCAGGCAACTAATCACTTGGGATTAGACAGCGTGCTCCCTTCCCCCATGCCACTCGCTTCTGGACAAGACCAAATAAATACCATTGCTTTAATTCCAGACCAGCAGCTCCTCCAGGGAGGCAGCTCCATCTATGTACATCCTTTTGAAGATTTTGGCCATGCCAAAATGTATGGTTTTAGATGCTGTATTAACTACACTTACCATTTTTCTGCTGCTGCAAATGACAGAATAATTCTTTTCTGACATATTCTATGGAAGCTGAGTAGGAAAGGGTTAACATCCTGTGGCAAATACTCCTAACCAGAGAATTATGCCAACATCCTCATGAATTCTCTGATATAATAATTTGAGGGACTTTAACGATCAGCACTGAGTCGCTCAGAATATTTTCCTCAGAGAAATGTCTCACAGCAACACCTACCACCACTAGTGTCCTGAGTTTACTGACCTCCTGCTCCTCCAAGACCTGCATCTGCCATCCAGCAACACTCAGTTACCTGGTGGAGAAACGCACACCCAGTCAGGCCTCGGAAGCAAAGAGCTGGAACTGAATGGGTTTAAGAAATTCAGGAGAATAGACAAAAAAGACCAGAGGCTAAATGTTAAGCTGAATCAGGGCCAGTTGAAGCTGATTTATAATAACCATTACCAATTTCCAAATAAATAACAATTCATAGTGGATTTGTCCCATTTCTTGGCTAAACAGTGAATAATTGGATCTAGTCCAAATATTGATCCAGAAAATGACTTGCTTCTATTGAGTAAACACAAACAAGTTTTGCTAGGAGGCCATGACTGAATTATCCTGTTACATTTCTTACAAAACCCTTTTCCCCAGTCTTAGCTGGCATTTGCTCTCAAAAAGGAAGCTGAAGTAATTACTTTAAACAATAGACTTGCTAAACGTCATCTTAGCATAGGAGTTTGAGATTCAAATTTTGTTGCTGAACTTTCTTGCCAAGACAGGCTTATGGTTCTTTGACAAAAGTGCCACTTCCAGGTTTTTGTTTTGCTTTTTTTCCATTTGCAAATATGAAATCCTTCCATTTTTCTGCACAGGAAAATACAAGCTGCTTCTTAGTTGGTAAAAATCTCTTTTCCTTGGGTAATGGCAATTTTTAATTCTGCCACAAGGGAAGATTATCATTAACTGTAAACTGCTGCTCAATCCAAGCTTTTGCTGAACAGAGGAGCTCTGACGTGAGACAGCACTTTCCTCTCCAGTAAGCTGCACCTCAGAAGCCACACAGATGGAGCAGCAGGACCCATGATGTCTGAACTGCCTGTGGTAGCAATTCCCAGCCCTCTGTCTGCAGCATTAAAGGAGTCACAACCAACGCTGGCATTTCTCCTTGCTTTACTGCTGACAAGCCTGACCCTGTTGTCCTGGATAACACCCCTACACATCGCTGTAAGCTTGTGTCACCCCACCAAATACATGAAAATAGCTTCACTTGGGGATTAAAGCCCTGATGGCGGCAGGAGAAGCCTTGCTTAGGAGCACACAAGGTCAGGCTTCCTCCCATGCGTGGGAAGGCGGTGGCAGGTAGACCCTGCCGCATGGGCAGGAGCGGGGTAAGAATAGAGCTGCAAAGACAGAGCCAGCTCAGCTGGCACCTGGGCTCGCAGAGCAGTATAACCAGTTAAGATTATACAAACACAGCTTTGCTCTGGAATTAGTTTTAGGTGTTTTAAAGGCCACGCCAGGTCTCCAGCAGATATTCCTCATGTTTTATTTGTTTGTATACATATGAGATTTCTTAGAGAACAGAACAGTCTCATGAAAGAGTTGTTAATGAAACCTTTCAGCCATAACATCCCAAAACTGCAGGAAATGCTGGAATGGTAAATAATAAATATTTTCATAAAAGCAGGCTGTATGTTGTGCTCTCCCTCCATCATTTTCTGCAGCTGGCAGACCTCATCTACAAGGTCTCTTAAGTAGTACGCTTCTGTGATACTTTGCTGTTTGACAAGTACAGCCAAAGATCTGTAAACAGAGACAAAAGTCTAAGAATATGTGTCCAGGCTATCACAGCCCCAACAGCATGTCCTCACAGGGGCTGGGTGCCTGTGATTGCTAGGATGACACCAGTTTCTACAGGAGCATAACAAATAACATCAAAGAAGGCGATAACATGATAAGAGTGGTATCCACAGAAACTGGAAACACCCACATCTTTTTTCCTGGGATGACCAGACAGCACAGATCTGTACTAGAGTACTTTCCCTGATGCTTCTCAACAAGTTGGGATTTTTTTAGCCCAGATTCAGAATGGATCAGAAGCCATCTCTATGCACATACCTCTTTCCTGCTGCACAGAGATAGAGAACTGCAGCTCTGCTCCATGGCATGCTGCTGCTTTGCCCCAGGAGAGCTACACAAGCACACCTACAGCCACACCACTGACCTGGAAAGGAGCAGAGAATTAGGGGAGGGACTAGAAAAGGAGAGCAGCTGGTAGCCTTTTCTGCTTTATAATGAGGTGCCCAGGATGCAAATGAGGAGCAGGTTTTATAAACTGAGAGCCACAGGTACTGCTTTAGTACCATCTCTTTGTAGCTACTCCTGCTTTATGCTATAGCTGCTTGCAATAAGTAACTGAGTGGGACGTTCAGCTAAGAACTGTTGTTAACCGCTGGAGTTTTTTTCCCATCTGGACAGCTAACTGGAAAACTGGAGGAGGCTGAGGAACTGCTGATGAACAGAGCTGATGGAAGGACTCTGTCCTGCACTTCACATGGACAGTGTGGTGGGTAGGTCAGAAATGCAATACTCCTGCTCTGTGTTGCCTTGGCTCTGATGCAGAGCACCTCTCCTGGCTTGCAAATGGCATCTGGGAGAGGTTCAGCTCTATATAGGAGATAAAAGAGCTGCTTTCAAAGAGGAAATGTGCAAATTAAAGATGTAACTGGATTAGGCTGTGAGTATAACTTGCCTTTAGATTATTTATGTCCCATGTGCTTAGTCTTGATCATATTCATTACAGCAAGTACAGCCCAGGATTGTTTAAACTCAGAGCCAGGACAGTTGAACAACAGCCTTTGGGCAGCAGGGTCTCGTGGCTGCTGTGAGCAGGTTGGTAGGGAGGTGTCAGGAGAGTGACTGTGGCTTTGGGCTTGCTTCTGAATCACACATGCTATTTCAGGATGATCATGGGACAACAAAATACACAAACAAGTCACACTTCTACCTTTTTTTTTGTTATTTTTAACACATCCTTGCCTGATGAGTTGCCCTGCCTCTTGATGTCTCTACCTTGTAAGTGGAAGATCCATAGAGACTCTCTGAGCACTGTTGATTGTGCCTGACACTGTCACCCAGAAAACAGATGGGGTAATGCTCTGATTTGCAGGTGCACAGCATGCCAGGCCCAGCCACAGAGCAGATACCTGCCCCTTCTTCCTCCAGAGCAGCTGCTGCGTGCCCTCATGGGCATCTCTGCAGACAAGGACTATGGAGAAGCAGCTGATCTGGTTCGGAGCCTGTCCTTAGGCTGCTCTGAGCAACAATGGGAAGATAACCAGTGTGTTTGACCCATCCTGAGTAAGGTGGACTCCCATTTGGGGAGCTGTAAGTGTTTACGGGCACATGTCCTTTATTCATCCATTGCAAATGTGAATACTTGGACACATCGCAGCTTCTTGAGATACTGCATATCTGCTGAGTTACAGCAAGTAACTGTGTGTGCTCTTAGGCCTCAGCAAACACAAGTTAAAACTCATTATGGTGCTTTGCCTGGCTGCTGATCCTTGAACGTACATAGCTTGCTACTGAATCATTTCATGGCTGCATTGCCATGATCAGCACTTTGGTTTCTATTTGTTTAGGAGCCTGTTGGGAGGTCAGTGAGCACTGCAGTGTGCTCACCACCTCCCAGGGTAAACTCCTTACCCACTGCTTTAAATAAAGTGACATTTGGATTGAGAAGCTCACCTCTTTTTGTGGGAAAGCAGTTTGCACAGTAAACAGAGGAGAGAAAATAGATTCAGACTTCATGTATGTGAAGACATGGAAACTATAGATTACCGTTCTGCTGTCTCATTGCTTGAAATGACAGACTTCAAGGGTTTTTTACATAACAGATTCAAACATTGGCTCGTGAGTCCATATTTATTTAGACACTTGCTCAAGTTTTAAGAGTACCAAACACCCAGAATCTCCCACTGAGGTCAGACAGGATGTTTCTGGGGTGAAGAGAGGACCAAGATGCTCAGCCTTTTTTTATAAACAGACTAACTATAGAAGAGAATTCTAATTTTTGGCTTGTTAATTTTTGTAGCTATAGTCTGGAAGCAGCTTCCTTTTTTGAGCTGACCTTGGAAAATGTGTTAGGAGTATTTTCTGCTTTCCATATCAGGAAATGTTATTTGCATCTTAGACTCCTTTTTCCTTTTTAAAAAGAACAAAAAAGAACCAAATCATGTAGCAACAAACTGCAAACTAAGAACTTTATTTCATAGTTTAAAACAAAAAAATAATTTTTTATATCTGAACCTTCTTTTTCACCATGGAGATACTTTAGTCCAGTGTCCAGCTAGTTCTGTGTTTAACTGTTACAATTTGGTTAGCATAAGTCTGTGTAATGCGTAACAGTAATACTGTCTTTGTGCCTTTGCCATCGCATGTACCAAGACTGTAAGTGTTAAAACACTTCTGTATTTTTGCAGGAATAGTCCCTCAGTGCTCTAGGAAGGTACCTCAGGGATCAATCCGAGCAGTGTAAACAAGCTGGCTTGCAGAGAGGCCAGCACCATGCCTGGCGCTTGAAGCCTGAACCGCCACATCAGCATCACTTGCAATAGCAAGTCCTAGAGGAAAAGCTGATGCTATGGAGGAAAAGCAGCGACAGGAGGGTCTTGCTGAGCCTGACGCTCAGGGTGATGGGTCTCAGGGATGCCCACGGCCATGACACACAGCTGAATATACCCTGAGCTGCATCCAGACCAGTGAGATGAGCCACCTTCAGGTAGAGGAGCACATGGGACCATGGCTAACACTGCCTGGCATTGACCCGACAGCTCTGCTTGTGGATATCCCCAAGTGGGGAGGGAGGATAAGCCACCAAGAGCTTCCTGTGTCACATCCCAGCCCAGATGCTCCATGGGCTCCTGTGCCCTTCTGTGGGTGCTGGGCTAAAGTGAGACTGTGTATTCTGGCCACCTTCTGGTCCCACAAATGCCACAGTGAGGCCTGAGCTGGCTCCAAGACCAGCCAGATTGCTGTCTTGTTTTCTCTGTAGCACCATCATCCCACATGCTTCTTCAGAAGGTCTCATAGCTACTGCATGAAGTCCATACAAAACCCAGTTTTAAAAAGCTGGATTCAAAAAAGAAGAATCATATTAGTGAGATCTAAGATAGACACCATCTCAGCCAGTTAATTCCTGGCCTGTGCTGTATCTTTGTCAAGACAGAGCAGATCCAGCAAAGAATGTCACCACAAACTAGTATGTTTTAGCAGAGAGGTTTTCCAGAGAACGTGGGTTGGAAAAGAAGCTCAGAGCTGGATAGCAAAAACACAGTTCAACATTACTAGAGATGCTGCATCATTTTGCAATAGGATGTGAACAATTCTTCTCCTGCTTGTATCATTTCATCCCAGAATTGCTGTGTCACTATCACACAGTTTTTGGGCTCCAGGTCCTAGGAACTGTGAATTTGAAGAAAAATTCAGCTGACGCAACCATCTTGGAAAGGTTGCTGGAATAAACACTCTCTCTAGTCTTGTATGACTTGCTCCAACCCCAAATGTGGTCCAGAGTTGCTCCAAAAGTTCTGGGATGTTCTGATGAACATAATGAGTTGTTCCTACTTTCAGACTTGGCACATTTTACCTAGGTGTAGTTACTACCTGCACAGACTCATACCATCAACCTGTCCGCAATGGCCTGGCTCCTGAGAAGTCCTTGCTCACAGTATTTAGACAAAAATCTGTCATCAGTGCTGCAGAATTCAGATCAGGCCAGGAATTCCCCCTTGCTCTTTGAGGCATGTGAAGAAAAGTCCCATTAATGTTAATAATAATAAATCATGCAAGTCTTATTGCTGTTAAAAGGAGGATGCTGAATGGATGAGAATTCCCTGAGCCAAATAGATGGCATTGTTCACACCTGGGAATGCTACACATGGATATATTCCAAGCAAAATGAAAGGATACAGGATGACATCTCTTGGAAGACATTAATGTGGGCTGTACATCCTCATTGAGCAGCTCCTGCATCCAGCCTGTCACTGCTGAATGTGCTGCAGAATATTTTGTAAAAGGCCAACAGCCACTCTTTCTGTTGCTATTAATGTGATGGAAAAATTTACGTTCTTTCTGAATTGTCTTAATGATTACCTAACTTCATTACTAGCTATTTGCATCTTAATTTCAATTTTCCCATTTTAGGTCAATTTTAAAAGCGCTTGTTCTTGAAAATACATCCTCATGTAGACAAACTGTGATCGACTCACCCTCCTTTCTTCTCCTGGATAAATAGACTGCTCAGCTCCATGCTCTCATGCTGAAGGTATGTTTCTAGATTGCAAGTAATTTTTGTGGCTATCCCTTGAGCCTCTTCCAAGCATTGAGCATCCTGGAATACATTTACATCAGAATGGGAGGTGCTGGATTTTGTTTGCTTGTTTCTCCCCCGTCCACTCCCTTGGCTTTGTAGAGCAAACTTCTGCTTCATATGCACAAGTGACGATGCTGCATGGATCTCAAGTTCAAGTTACCATGAATTAATTTGTGTGAGAAAAGCTGTCTGAGCATGATCTGAGTCGCTTGTATGCCTGTGTCCTGGTTTCGGCTGGGATAGAGTTAATCTTCTTCCCAGTAGCTGGTACAGTGCTGTGTTTTGGATTTAGGAGGAGAACAATGTTGATAACACGCGGATGTTTTAGCTGTTGCTCAGTAGTGCTTACACTAGCCAAGGACTTTTCAGCTTCCCA
>NW_008825532.1:3292833-3320903 GCF_000699105.1 Pygoscelis adeliae
GTCGGCGGGTGGTGAGCAACTGCACTGTGCATCACTTGCTTTGTATATTCTATTATTATTATTATTTTATTTCAATTATTAACCTGTTCTTATCTCAACCCATGAGTTCTCTCACTTTTACTCTTCTGATTCTCTCCCCCATCCCATCATGGGGGAGGGGGGAGTGAGCAAGCGGCTGTGTGGTGCTCAGTTGCCGGCTGAGGTTAAACCACGACAGCCTAGCAGGGAGCCATTTTGTTTTCTAAGGAGTTTCCACTGAAAAAGGGGAAAAGCACTTTAAAGCAGGACCTGAGGCTGACAATGAGGTTTCAGACTGCGCCAGCACAAGGTCTGGGTTTGCAGCAGTCTAGACAGCTGCTGCCACATCTTGCGAGGGTGGCTGGAAAGCACCGTGCCCTCAAACCAAAGCAAGCCACCAGCAGTCAACAATTTTACTTTTTTGTCCCATTACCCAAGGAAATATTTCAGAACAATGTAATTTACCCAGGTCTAACAAATCACCTGCCTTGAGCTCCATTTGTCACATCCTCTGTCATTTGCCTGCTTTACTAATAACCTGTTCTCAATTACGCATGTGATGGAGCTGGTCAGGCAGCCACGAAATATCGATGATGGGGTAAGCTCCGCTGCTCCAGTCTCAGCCCACTGGGACCGATGGCAATGGGCAGGGAGTGACTGCCTCAAGCCGACTGGGGCCAATGACTCAAAGTCCTCTGTTATTCCATTCCTGGATTTCAGGAATTAGAAATGCTGATTGAGTACTTGTATTGCTTTTTCGCCTTGCTGCCTAGTACAGGCAGATGGAGAGAGTAAACTGGAGAGGAGACAGTTCTGGTCATTTCCAACAGTCCATGTTCTTGAGGGAAAATGAAACTAGTCAAGAGGTTGATAAGCTTTCAGGAAAAGGGCTCCACTGAGACAAAAAAAAAATCTTAGCTACTTGACAGCATATTTTAAAGCTTTTCAGCTCATTAGTGAGAAGATGACTATACTGGCATCTGCAGGATTAGTTAATATTGATCTTCTATCACCTTTAAATCTAATTTCATTTTACTTTTTAGCAAAAATCCATAGAAATTACTTGCAGCGGTAGTATGGTACCTTCCCTATAGTTTTTCTGCAGTAATTCTCCATTTTTGAGGATACTTCATCTTGTTTTTAGGATAAAATCCAGTATGATAACCTTTCTTCCCTTGCACTCTTGAGGTCATGGAGATAGAACTTCAGGCATTCAGCAGCCCAATTTCAACCCTCATCAGGCTTGTTCATGGAGTAAATGAAAAGAGGAGATTTTTCTTCGGGCAAAGTTGGTGTGGAGATGGGAAACTGGGAGCATGTGGCTGTGGGCAGAGCTGTGAGCAACTGCAAATTCAAAGCTCACATTTATCTTGCTGCAGAACAGAGTCGCACAGCAATGATTTTTTCCCCACTTGCAGATGTCAAGATGAGATATGCCCATGAAAGCTTAATGCTCAAGCCTGATGCTGAATTTGTGAATAAAACATAATGTCTGGCAGGATTTACAGCTGCATAGCAGAATTAGGAAGGTAGCAAGCCTATCTGTAGTGCATGCAGGCAATGGTGAGAAATCCCTTGTAGCTCCTCCTCTCTCTCTGCCCTAAACTGTTTTTGTATGGAGGGAAGAAAGTGTGCAAAGATACTAAAGTCCTTCTGCAAGGTGGTTACAAAAATGTGGTAAGAATAGGAAAACTGGAAAGTTTTCATTACATTAAGCTAAACCAAAACAGAAAGTTTGTATTGCAAAGAGTGCTTCTCATAATGCATCTTTTTTTTCCAACAGCATAACACAGTTTGTTGTCAGACTATCAGTCACAGAAGCATCCTTGATGGTTTCTAGTTGTTTCCAGTGATACTGGTGGATCTAGCAGCCACTGCAGGCTGTATTGTCTTTACCGTCTGGAGCACAGCACCCTCCTTGGTGAGAAATGCTCTTTACAGTACACTGTATTCCAGCAACCAAGACTTATGACATCTCCATAAAAGAAATAGCAGGATGATGTTGTGGTATATACTGGAAATGTTTGCCTGGTGTAAACCGGTGCTGTTTCATTGCCTCAAGCAAAGTTTTTTTTTTCTTTTACAGCAGATGAATACTTGTACTTTTATACTACAAAGAGCCTCCAGACCTCATGACATCGTTAAATTTTGCACAACCAGCACTGAATCTCATCTTAAAAACAAAAAATGTCATAGTAGATGGGTGAGCTGCTAGAAAAATGTGACACTTGGAGAAAATCCAGTTGATCTGGGAACAGATTAAGACTGTCTAAACTTGTGGTAGGTCTTAGTTCTGGCTACACAGAACTACTGTGAATATTGCACAATGTGTCTAGGAAGTTTGGCATTTTCATTCGACTCAGATCTCTGCTACAGCATAAATTGATGGTGTATGAGCAATTGGCCTGACCTAATGCTGCAAAATGTTCACTTGAGATGATATGTTCAACTAAGCATGTCACCTTGTCTTGTCCCATTTGTGCAAACAGTCATGCACGCAGGGCTTTGCTAGCATTAATGTTCACGGTGGCTGCTGCTCTGACAAATCAGGGCACTTGTGAGACAGAAGGGATGATGGTTATTAGATGTCTTCCAGTATAAATGCGGTCAGACTGTTCCACGTTCGCTCCATGCCTGGCTGCTCCCTTCTCTTCTCTCCCAGAAACCTCTTACCCAGAGACAGGCCAGTCCAAGCAAACAGCACCTCACAAACAACTTACCATCTCAAGTATACACAGGCTTTTTACTGAACAGTTACTGACAACAAACACATCAATAAAAAAGTACGTGTTCATTTGTGGATAACTCACAGGCAGAGGAAAGCTGGCCTTATGTGGCCTGGTAAATTGTTTGTAATGAATAATTCAACCAGCCAAAGTGCATTTGCTAATAAAAGAGAATGGGAAAGGAGATGTGTTGCCAAGCCAAGATGAAAATGAAAGCCAGAAGTAGGGCACTTTGCTGCCTTCCCTCTCTCCCCTGCATTAATACCCAAGAAAGTTTAGACCCTTTGAAAGCCTAAGAGTTTTGCACGCTGGCTGGGAACTCCAGAAATAAAAGAGAGGGCACTGTGTCATACCGTTCCTTCCTTGGGATTCTGGAGCATGCACAAATACATCATTTCTGTTACTGCACATTTCCATTGAGATGGTGTCCAAAGGCTCTGGTGGGGCTGGCTCATGCCACATGAGGGGCTGAGCAGCATCTCCCCCCAAAGCCGCTGAGGCTCAGGGTGACCGGTGAACATGACGGCTGCGCACACCAGCAACTGGTGAGACCTGCTCTCTCTGCAGCTGTCAAGTTTCAGCCCAGCGGCAGGATTATGCAAACACTAACTGATTTCAAACACGCTCTGGAGAAATTTAGGAGCAGCTGGTGATTAAGAGGATGGAATTATCACAACAGGTTTCTTACCGCCCTGCGTGACATTATCAGCCGGACGCAGCATGCTGCCCACCAGCTGAATCAGCCAAGGCTGTCGTTAGCATCAGGGATGCTGTGCGTTTTTGACCCTGTGCTGGTCAAGGTGCTGCCTCCACTTGGAAATGAATATTAGCAAAACTGACTGGGCATCTGCAGGACAGCATGCCTGGCCTGCAAAGAAAGTGGTGTGGAAAGCTGACAGTTTTACAGAAAAGCTTCCAGGCTTTTCTTTTCCCTCTTTTCAACTTCCACTTGAGCTGTAATATTTAGGATAATCAGATAAATCGGGACATTTCAGATAAGTCAGAAGGAACATTTCTGTGTGCGTGTTACATCTCAGTCTCAAAAGATGCAAAGAATAATCTTTGTCTATTCAATGTGCTGCGCTGTCACCTTCCTCGTGACGACATGCTTCCACCGTCATGGCTCATGGTGCTGAGGGCGGTGGCAGCCAGGCTGCAGGGACTATGTAACCGAGGAATGCTGCTATTTTCATCACACTTTGGACCATATGTGTTGAAAAGGAGGATTTTGCTACACACACCTCTGCAATGGGGAGTGTCATACGGGGCAGACCTTGGTGTGGGACAGGAGCTCAGGCAGAGCTCTCTCCATAGCTGATGGCTAGGTATTTTTCCCTAGCTGAGCCTCAGTCGTCTTATCTGTTCTTTGGGCACAAGGGGTATTAACCTCATTGGTAAAGTGTTTGAGATCCACTGGGGAAATCCCTTTGATAAGATGAGAGGTTGTTATTAAAACATTTTAAATTCCTCCATGACTGTTTTCAAACCCTGCTTTGCAACACAGTGGAAAAAAATGTTTATTAATGCCTCTTTCTTCTCTTGGCTGCTCTGCCGCAGCCGCAGGTGCTTGCTTTAATACTCTCCCCCTCATGCTCCAGTCTCCTTCTGTAACCCACCACCACAGTTCACTGTTACCTATATACTCCATGGGCCAGCTAACCATATGCATGTCTTAATTTTTCCTAGATGATCCTTGCTCCAGGGGCCACTAGAACAAAATATCGCTTGGGAAAAGACCTCTTCTCCAGTTCTCATCCTGATACTTGGCAATGGCTGGAGCAATTGTGTTCGCCTTCCCCAGGGTGGAAATTCCTTTGCTGTGTTTCTTGCTACCCCATTCCTGAATGCTGCAGCCCCTCTCACGGCTGATGGTGCATTTCAGCACATGCGATCTCAGCTCGGTGGTAATATTGACTGCTGAGTGTTTTGGGCAGAGGATGCATATATGTCTGTCCAATGAGTAATGCACTGTGTGCGCAGTGGGGTGCATTAATTCTTTATTTTATGAGGGCTGGCAGTGTTTGCTGACTTCCTCTCTTGCAGAGATGAGAGTGGAAGCACCGTGCCCCCTCACCAGAGCCGGCCTCTGACCATCGCTGCTGTTTGTTATTCACACACCAGAGACCAAGACCAACGGTGGTTATTATGTTATTCAAGGGAAGGAGACAGAAATTGCATTAAACAGAGTGCAGTGAAAGAGTTCAACAAGGGGCAGCTTTCCTCAAATGCATCTTAAACATCTTAGTGCACTGCTGGGATGCCTAAAATGCTTCTGAATTTACCGTAGGTATTTCTTTTCTTATGGGAGCCGGTCTTTTTCCTTGCAGGGCACAGGGATTGAAAGCACTTAAGAGCAACAAAAGGAGGCCAGTTCATTTGATGACTGAACGCAGGTTGCTGTTGTGAGAGCCAGAAATAACAAACCACTTTTGAAACAGAATTGCAGTCAGAGGCAAGGAAAGGGACATCAGCCTTGCATGCTACACGAGGCTGTCAATTTAACTGCCTCCAGGAGACGGGGAGCAGATCCTGGCTCACGCCTCACAAGAGTCAGTGTTTCACCAGCCCCATTTGCAGCCATCCCGGACCTTGCCGCACAGGGCATGGTACCCAGCCCCGAGGACTGGGTTGCTCAGCTCCCTCCACCCATAGCATCCCATGTCCCCAGCTGCCTTTCCACACTGTTGATGCTCCTTGCAGACAGGGGGGGCGGTCAAGGTGATCTGCTGGAGTAAGATTTCAAACCTTGTTATGGTGCACTTGTTCTCAGTCAAAATTTATGTACCTGGCATGCTCGTTGCTTGGCCTCTGCTTTCTCTGTCACCGTTAAAATTAAGGGACCTGTGAGGGTGACAGCAAAGAAGAGAGCATTCAGCGTCTATTATACTGGCTAAGGAAGAAAGCTATGGCAGTACAGCATATTCCCTCCCGGCCTGCAAAATATTATGTCCTTATTTGCCTTTGAGACAGCCCAGAAAAGCACACTCTTCCCAGTGCATCAAAACTTACTGCCCCAAACTCGCAGTTCAGGAGAAGCTGCCGGCCTGAGCCACTTGCCTAACCTAAGCCTGAGGACAAGGCTGCTGTGAAGAGGCTGGTTTGCACCAGGAATCGGCAGGGACAGCGCAGCACCCCAACACCCAGCTCTTTCCCCTCAACTGCGTGTCAGCAGGGGGGGGGAGCGGGACGGCACCGGCTCACTGCGGTGGCATGGGCTGCGGAGCTGATGTCCCACGGGTAAGCCCGTCAGAGCCACACGCCAGGACTGCCTGCAGGACAAGTACACAGTGTTTCCCTGCTCCCGACACCACCTCTGCTCTGCTATTTCCTTCGATTAACCCCACGGCAATTTCCCAGCTGGAAGCAGCTCCCTCACACCCAGCCTGGCCAACGGTTAGCACCGTGTTCAGGACCGTTAGCATTTAGTGTTGTTCCTGATTCCTCCTCTGAACTTTCCCAGTTTTGTAGACGATCAAATCTGAAAAGGATGCTTTTTGCAGAGAGGCCCTCCTTCTCGCTGGCCCCCTCCCCACATCCATGAGCCGCCCCAGGGGCCGGGCACGCAGGCTGCAGAGAGGCAGAGCACAGTTTGTTGGAGCTGCATGGCACTTGAGTGCTTACGAGCTGGGTGGAAAAAATGTTGAGCTGTGGGAAGCAATGATCTTCAATAACCACTGAAAAGTGTACAGGCAGACATTTAAGAGCAGCCCTGGCAGAAGAAACAAAGAGAAGCTCTGGGTGAACTAATCCAAAAACAACAAAAGAAGTTTTCCTTTGCCCCTCCTGGGTTAGAGCACTGCCTTTCCATAACATAGCCTGTCTCACTGTCTCTTTCTCACATGCACCCCATCTACTCCTGCCCAAAAAGTGTTCAGAAAGGAAAACTCTGCTGGGGAACATTAATTTGCAGATTTTTCTGTACTGCAATGCAAGAGGAGAAAGAAGGGGGAAAAAAAGCCATGAGATGGCACACAGCATGGGGTAGGTCAGCCCGCAAAGGCAGATGAGGAGCAGCAGAAGCAGTGCTGTGCTGCCAGCACGTGACTGGCAGATGCATGCTGCTGCACTGCCTGCGCTGCCTGCGCTGCCTGCGCTGCCTGCAGGCAGCTCTTATGCCAGCAGATCTGCCCTGAAGGGAAGGACAGAGCAGTAGTGATGGCGTGCACAGAGATATGCAGCGGGACAGGGACAGGGGTGGTCTCTTCTTCCTCACCTCGAACACACCGGGCTGCGGAGGGTAGATCTACAGCGCGAAGGGGAAATGGCTGTTAAGAGAATGGGGGAAAGAAAGCCATGTGGGTAACCGTTACTCAGCCGATCTTAGTTTAATTACTCAGTTGAGCTTAATTTAGTAACTCGTAATCATAACACGTCACAAATGACACAGAGCATCTCTTGATGAACAGCTTGGCTTGCGTTCCCACCCCAGATTGGACGGGGTTTGGTCTCCTAAATATACGTATTTGGCAAGGAAGGAGAGCTCACCTCCTGCCACGCTGTCACAGAGGCATGAAAATATGGATCCTCTTTGCTTTTAGGGTTTAAAAGGTTTTCAAAGTGAGTCCCAGGAGGGCTGTGATGACTCCATCCCCATAAGCATGGCTCCACACCTGGACCCTGAGCCTGCATCCTCGGGCCCAGGGCTGTCACCATGTGCTTCCTATCACACCCGATGGGCATTTCCAGGCAAACTCTGCCTCACTTGGAAAGTTCCTGCCTGCCTGGAGGTTATTATTTGCAACAGCGCTGGCTGTTGCGGAGCGCTGGATGTGAAAGGCAATGCCCCAGGGAGCATCTTTCCTTCAGTCCAGACAGCTGCTTTCTGCGCCGGGCTACACCCAGACATTGCCGCATCTCCTGCACACCAAGGGAGCAGCCTAGGGAGACACCTGGCCACACCTGCATGGAAATGCCCTGTTCCTCCTCCGTTTAGGTGTCTTAGGAATGCAGCAGGCAGAGCTGCTCTTAGGCAACAGCTCATATGGCAATAGCATTCACGGGGCAGTTCTGACTCCCTTGCACATATGCCTGCATCCCTCTGCTCCTCTTCAGCAGGTCATCTGCAGCTTGCTGCCTGTAGCAGACAGGATACAGGGGCACGATAAGCCTCTCAGCTCACCCCTTGCTTGCCCAACAATGAACAAGAAAAAAGAATTATTTGCTGTTTAAACAAACAAAATTCACTAGATTTGCAGGATTAGGGAAATTCTGTATTTTTATAAAAATCTTTTGGCATCTGGCCAAATGAACACGGTAGTGTTGGAGCAAATCTGAAGACTTAGAGAAAATAGACTGATGTTTTTATCATCCTTTGCAATTACATTTCTGATTTTTAAAAAATGCTGACCACTTTAATAAATTATTTTTTAAAAAAGCAAAGAATAATTACGTATGAAAAAATAAGTTTCCTGGAATAGTTTGAATCACTGTGGAAGATGAGTTTCTAGTTTCAAGAGCTTTGGAAGAAACAAATTCCTTTGCTTTTCATGGGACCAGGCATGGCTCGTGGCCGGGGAGCTGCAGCCGGAGCAGGATTTGTCCTTCAGGGCAGCCAGCAGCACGGCTGAGCTCCACAGCCCGGGCTGCACGGAGCTGCATGCCTCACCAGCAGATCCACAACCAATTAATAATTATTTCTGCATTAGTCTGTGATGGCTATTGTAATATTTTCATTGTCCATTTCTGCCCTTTTGCAGGCAGCAAAGCCGACATCGTATAAATTAGAGGGAGGTGAACAGCAGGGAAGAGCACGTTTCCATGCAAGCTTCTCTTCTGTTAGAGAAAGGATGGTGTTGTCCAGAGTCTCTGCGTGTTTATCTGTTCCTGCCCCTTCCCTGACTTCTTTTGTGGTCGTTATTTCTGCATGTTATCTCCTTGTGCCATTTGTCAGCAGGGAAGGACGCTGGGCTTCCCTTCTGGGTGGGACCAGACAGGCGTGTGTGCTCCTGCAAACCCCTTCCCCAAATGCATCGGCTTCTCATGGCAGTCCTCGGGGCACATATCTTATGAAATAGTACAAAAATAGTCAGCACACAACTAAAATAACACACTGCTCTTTCTTCAGAAGTACTCAAGACCTGGACTGGTTTGGGAGGAAAAGATCGTCCTGTGAACCGTCTCCCTTCCCAAAAACTGCTCCTTTGAATGACTTCCCAAAATATCCACACGGCTCCAGGAAAAGCTCCAGAAATCTGAATTAGAGAGGCTTGCTCTGCAGTCAAGACTTCAAACATTGCCATTTAGCAGCCTTCTGAAATACAGTATTTCAGTGTCTCTTTGCACAATAGCAGTAATACGACGAAATCTCACAAGCACAGCTGGTCTAAATAACTATGTGTATGAAATATAAACAGACTTCTTGGGCCTAGTGCATACATCCTGCTGCTCTGGATGATTTCTAAACACAGAACACAGTGAGCATCAATTGACAACTCATGAACTATTGAAAAGGGATGCTGGGCTATTTCTGTACCTTGAAAGTGTGTACTGTCTGGAGAAAGTGGGAAGGAACAGTTTTAGTTTTGAACTTAGCTTTAGTGAAAGGATTTAGACAGCTAAGTACATTTAAAAATACCTTGGCCTATAGTTTCGTTTCTTTTTCTGGAATACCTATTAAGTAGCAACTTAACCATGTATTAATGCAAACATACAAACAGCCCAAGCCCAGAAATGCTCAGTGAATTCTTTCTTGAGAGGGAGAAAAAGGAGACAATCTATAGCTCTCAATTTGGGAGAGAGTTATCTCTCTGCTGTCTTTTCAGCCCTCCATGAACCCACTTCCCTGTGCAATGGCTGCAGATGGCTGCAGAGCCAGCAGACCGCTGTGGTGCAGCGAGCTGCACGCCTCAGGTTGGGTGTGCTCCGGGCCTTGGACTTCTGTGTGACCCATATGCATAACCCAAAAAAATTAGAGCATTGCACCCAGGGGATCAGCCCTGAGCCATTTCTGACAGGAGTTAATATATGGCACGAGATCTGCTGAAGGACAGAGGATAAGAGGCTTATTTGTCAGCCTCTCCAAAGCAGTTGTCTTCCAGATATATTTCAGCATCTCAAATATTTTGCAAGCTGCTATCTCATGCAACTGTACTAAATTTTTGCAGGCACTGCTGTGGTGGCTTAACTCTGGGTAAAGAGGCCACATTATGTTTCATTACTGTCACGTTGTAAGCCTGGCACTGCTGCACAGGCTGAAATCCTGGGGAGGGACTCTGTACCTTGTCTTAATGATACTGTTGACACCAAAGCCAAAAACTATATGTGGCCAGTTACAGAGATGAGCTAAGTGAAGGTTTTAGTTCATTTCTTTCTTTCTTGGAACAGAGAAGGAAGTGTATATGTTATAACCATATATATTAGTGAACATTTTTTGTGATTTACTTCTCTCTGCTCCAAAAATGGTTCTTTGCCAGTTCAGACGATCATTATTTGATTCTTAAAAACATGACGGCAGGCAGAGGCATGTTCAATATGCATAAAAATAATAATTTTGATTTATATAATATGCACAAAAATTCTAAGGATTTTGTCCACATAAGTAAGCAATACTAGATATCCATTGATCTACTGAAATCACTAGATCTACTGATATATTGGACACTGTAGTTTGGAAATCAGCTATCTTTTTAGGAACATAGAATCTATCAAGAAATAAAAGAGGCTGCAGAAGTCTCTGATAAGGGAGAAATCTTCGTTGCAGTGGTGAAGTCTTGGTAACAACATCATCTGCTTCCAGATACCAGGATCAGCAAAAACCAGGAAAATATTGGAACAGCATTTAATGATACTTTTCTATGTAAAAATTCAAAAAGACAGCGCAGCGGAAAAATATGCATTTCCTTGAGACGTGCCAAAACAGCACTGTGAATATTCCTGGTGTGACTGTGCACCGTGCCAAGCGCACGGTGCGGGTACCTGCCTCCAGCGCAGAGGGTCGTGGGGCACTAGGCAGGGGATCTTCAATGATCAAATTGTCAGGAGAAGATTTCTCCATTCAAAGTGAGAGTTCAGTAACTTTTTTGCAGCTTTTTGTCTCTCACCAGAATATTCCTGCCAGCAAACTTGTTTATTTGGATATTTGTGGAAGGTGAATCATAACAAAGGAATCACAGACGCAGCTGAAACAGGCTGCCGCCCGGTCCTCATTCTGGCAGATCATTTTAGGAAAATGCCACTGATTTACTGCCATTAACATCCAAAATCCTATGGAGCAATCAGGCCTTTGCTTCTCAGACACACGTGTTTGATTTTTCTGGCTATGCTGGGTAACAGGGGAGTTATTATTTAAATGGAAACAGTAAGTACAGTGTAAACAAAAGAAAGAAAAAGGGAGAGAGCATCACGACTGCTGTGATACCTTCAGCTCAGCAGCATGAAAGTTGCGTGACATTTCTGCAGAACGTCAGGCCAAGCAGTGCTGCTTGACCACCCGCTTCCTCTGTAGTGCTGTGGGAGACCTTTGTAGGGTTAAAGAGGAGAAGGCAGCGCTCACTGGCTCTCATCCCCCAGCCCAGGGTGGCCCCTGCTGTGCTGCAGGGATGATGCTATCTGCTGGCGATACTGTGATTAGGGACTGTGCAGGTTCTTGGTTCTGTGGCCCATGCCCAAACAGCATCACAGCATCAGCCTACAAACCCCTTGAACACGGTGTCTTCACCTACCGTCTGGCAGCATCAGGAGTGTAACACGGTAAAGACTGCAAGGAGCTCATCTGCTTTGGTGCTGGGTGCTAGGCAGGGCATTGCTCACCTGTATTTCTGGCCCAAAAGCCAACCTACAACATCAGGAAGATCCACCTTAAACAGCACAGAGTGCATCCTTATTTAGCTGATACATGCATGTTATTTTGGGGATCAGACACCTTATTTATGATAGGAGCCATGGTCACTGCATAGTGCCTTCTGTAGAGCTAAGGAGAGGACATGGCACGAAAAGCTTCTCAGACTGCGCAAGGGGAAACTGGGCAGCAGCACTCAGGTTGTGTCACAGGTTTGTGCACGTAATGGAATTTGGGGGCCAGATCTCTAGCAGCAGAGTGTGGGAGCTCCCCACCGTGTGGGAGCTGGCCGGTGGGTTGTGCTCCCAGGATCGCTGTGTCAGACAGGGGGAAGAGACAGGCACTGCTGCGGGTGATTTCTCCTCTCTGCCACTTAGGTACCCCGGGCAGGAGTTTGTCCTCCTAATGAATGGTGTTGCTGAAAGGTAATGTTTCAAAGAACTTCTGGCATTTAGCATATGTTAACTTAAAATCTTACCAGGATCAAAATGCCTCTGATATAAAAAGCCATTACGAAGTTTTTTTTAATGGCTTGACTTTCTTTGCTCTGCAGTGGATACAGTCCAAGGTAAAGTCCAAACCTGAGACTGTCACACTAGCCGAGGGACACTCTTTTTGCTAATGCTGACACTACTTTTCTAATGCATCTGAAGCTTTGCTGTGGGGGTAGATGCTAACTCCGAAAAATGAGCCACCATCACTGCTGCTATCGCAGGGTGGGACAGGATCTTTCCTGAGTGCTCCCCACCGGGCACCAGAGTCCTTGGGCTGCACGGCTGGTAGGGGCGATGCCTCTGGGAAGGGAAACAGAAAAAGCATGTTGTGCCAGGATCTGCCATGCCAGAGCCCAGCAGAGCAGCCCCTCTGCATGGCCACGCTTGATCTTCTCATCCATACTCTGGGTAATCAACTCGTGAATTGAAAAGCTTCTCTCCAAAACTCTTCATAACCAAAGATCCCCCTTAAATCAATTGTTTGCTTCACGCTTTAGCTGTTGGAAAAGTTATATCCTGTTTCAGAACAGGGAGCAAAGTACTGCACACTGAGGTCCAAATGCTCCTGCACAGGGAACCTGCAAAACACCGCTACAAAGTCCGCAGGCTGGGAGGCGTCCTAGCAGGGAGGTGGGAATAAAAGGTGCCGTACATTGCACCTTTTGCCCCCTTGATGCTCTGCCGCCCTCGAGCTGAGCCACCCCTGACTTTGCCAGTGCTAAGGGACAAGTCCTGCATAAACACTCAGAAGGAGCTTTGGCCCCAAAGGGTGTGTCTGGCACCATCCTGCCCTAAAAAACATAGAAGCCAAAAACTCCAGGCTCCCCTGCTTGGCAGCACCCTTGGCCCCGCCTGATACCAGCAGCCTCTCAGCTGCTGAGCCTGTCTTGCTCCATGGCAAGGAGGCTCCATTTTCTTGTCACTGCCTCCAGCACTGGATACTCCAAAAACTAAGCCAGAGGGGGCTTATCGGGTATGAGCCAGATGCCAGGCTCCAGGGCTGATGAACTATGGCACCCACTGCTATTTGCAGTCGGGTGATCATATGTTCATAACAAATATGCAGTTAGTTCAGTGCAGTCAGGAACCTGTTTCATAATGTGCACGCCAGGGCACAGGTACAAGCTTGAGCTGCCTCCTTCTTCTTAAACTCTTTAATGATTTTTCTCTTCTGCTGGACAGCCCCATAGCTGCTGCCCATGAGTAGTTCACACATCTCCCCTTCACAAAATGAATGCACAAAGGCATTTGGGGAGAACTGAAATTACTCATGATTTTGACAACAGATACAGCTGAAAAATGTTTGTTTCAACGTCTTCTGTTTTCCCCTTTGTTTCACCTTAGGACCTCTGCAACTATTTGAATTTCCAATGGAAGTTTTTAAAATGCATTTTTTCCATTACAAGTGACCTTAAGTATAAGGGGAGTTAAATATAAGGTTAGGAAACACAGCAATGTCCACGTTGAACTAAATGCTTTTGATTGCTCAAGATTAAATATTTTTCTCCTCCCCGTCTTGCTAACCCAGACCTGTTCTCTTTGTGGTTTGTTTTGACCTCTGAGCTGACAAACGTTCCTGCTGCTGTGCCTGCTCGAGGGTAGCTGTGTGTTACAGCTACAGTAGTTACAGTGCAGTAGGTACACCTTGTAGTACGTTTCGTGTTTCTCCGCCCAGCATTCTCATTTGCCTTGAGCTCTTCAAATTTGAAGCCTTCATCTCTGCTTTCCAGCACATTTTCTTCTCTGCCAGCTGAGACAAGGCATGTTCAGCACTGCGACCGCGGAGGCAGCCACGCTAAGCCCTGCGGGCAAGGGCTGTGGCAGAGCAGGCTCACGGAGCTGCAGAAACCTGCTGCAACCCTGAGTGCCAGCATCAAGGTTTCTCTTATGAGAAAGGAAGGATGCTTACACTTTCGCTTGGTGGATTTTTTTATTTGTGAAAGAGCCAATCTGACCTCAACAGGTCCTCTTGCACATCTCGCTTTGGGTAGAGCCAAGGCCATGGACCTGCATTACCCTTCATTACCTGCATTACCATTACCACTTTCTTGGGAGTACTCTAGTGGCAGATGGGGACATAGTCCTCTTTCATCGTGAGTTTTATATTGCCTACTCATCCGCTCTGTCAGAGCAACCTCTGCTGTCAACCTGACTGGGTGGGCAGCAGAGGAATCCCCATCCCTACCCTCCCGCATGGAGGGGCAGCATGGGAGCAGCTCCAGCTGTCACCTCCAGCCGAGTGGGTGGCTGCCTTGCCACACCGACAGTGCCGGCTGCATGGGTGGCTGTTCCTTGCCACGTTGCAGGTCAACTGTCACTGCTGAAAGCATCCTTACTTTGCAAGACATGAGGATTCAGAGGATTTTGAGCTTGGCAAAGCATTTCGGAGATGCATCGTGGCACAATAAGATTCCTTGGTTTGTGGTTCCTTCGCTTTCTGCACTTCATTTCACACGGATTCCCAACGCTGTTCACTTTAGGATGGGTATTTATCACACACTTAAAGCCTGTCTCCAACTCATCAGAGACAGCCCCTTTATCCAGACTAGCAGTTTGATGTGTGGAAGTTTCAACATCTGCATCGGTGGCTTGTCTAATTCTCTTTCCCGATCTCCCAGCATGGAATATTGCCATCCCTGATCCTCATGCCAATGCCTGCTTCGGGTACAGAAATGTCATAGGTGAGAGTCCTCATTGACAAAGCCATAAACACAGGCAGCTTTATGGGAAAGCTGGCATATTATACACGCTGCAGATAACTGTGCTGCTAGGAGAGAGATAGCACAGACAATAAAATTCAAACAATGAGTGTTTGCCCAGCAGCTTGTGAACTTGCAGCAGGCTGCTGGAGGAAGCAGGGAGCAGCTCGTGTCAACTACTTCACAGTCAAGGCCAGAGAAGACAGAGAAGCAGCAAAGGAGAACTCGGGGATGATCTCCTGACAGCTGGGACCCCCTTGGGTAGATCTGCATTTGTGGTCCCTTAGAGACAACTGCAGCCCTCTGGTCCCAGCCGTCCTGCTAAAACAGGCCATGAACTGACCACGTGTGACTTTCCCCATCTGCCTTCCACACTGAGCTTTTTACAAGGAAAAGGGAAGAGAAAGCAAATGCAGGTGCAAGCAGGAGTGTGGACCATCCCCAGCTGAATCATGCTGTTCATACAGCAAGTGAGAAAATATTATGCTTTTGCATGTGTGCCACTGAATAAATTATGCATTTAAAAATAGTAATGAGGCTGAAAATCAGTTTTGCACACACGTGGGTGTGCAAGAGTGCCGACAGGAGCTGCCCCCCCTGCAACAGGTGATTCCGTAAGCCACCCTGGCTGCCCACACCACAAGCAGCTGCCTGCACCCGGGGCTCGACCTGCACAGGCTGTTGTTTTAGCAGTTGTGTCTTCCTAATCCCTCCCACCACATGTTAGTGCTCCCTTGGCATGCTCGGTGCTACCGGCGATGGCTGCAGCTCTGCTTGGGTGGAGCAGCTGGGAACATGAGGAAGGGTGGCCTCCAAGATGTCTTTATTTTCATGCTGATAAAGATCAAAGTTTTTCTCTCGAAGGCTTCACAGCAGTTCCTGGCTGGGGAGGCGGGCTTGCTTGGGAACTGAGTCATCTGTCCCAGGGTGAAGGCAGCTGCCACACCAAAAAGACAGGGCTGCATGTAACGCCGAGGGCAAATCGCAAAGGGCAGTTTGGGACAGAGGGACTGTTAGCCCCTGGCGAATCTGTGTCCAGAAGGTAAAGCTGTCATTAAAGGTCATTCGGATCACAGCATATGTGTCATCCAAGGGCTTGTCTGTAGAAGACATGGGTTTGCATCGTCATAGCCTTTCCCAGCCCATCACCCTCCTGTATCCCTTGGTGATATCACTACTGCCTCCGTAATCATGTCTCTGAGAAATCCCGTGTGTGGACCAGCACCCCACTGTGCTAGATGGCACATGGGCACTGGACATGATCATCTTTATCCCAAAGCATCTAAATACTTCAAATAAAGAGTGAAAGATGGCAGGTGATGATAGACATACAGAGTGGTGTATTCAAGGAGGTGGCACTGTTAAGGAGGGTTGAAAATTTTTAAAATCATGCAAAATATTGCAAGTCTTAACAGAAAATGTTGGGGAATATCCGAGTCACAGGCCTGAAGGATTCAGCAGCTAGGTGGCATTAGCTAGGGTGGGACTTGATAGAGGAAGCTTTAAGAATCCGGTTTTGCTCACTCAGATTATTATCACGATGAGAAGAAGATGCCAGGGTCTCAAGCTGAGATTTAAACCTGAGGGAGCTGTGCATGCGCCATAAAGATGGACATATGCAGAAAAACCTTCCTCCCAGCTGGGCATGTAAAACCATTACAGGCTTATTTGCATTGCAGGGCAAAGGGTTTGTTTGGTATGTGTTACACACAGTGCATCTTCCAGCTCCCAGGTCTGTGAGGCTGGTCCCCAGTGGGGAAGTTAGATTCTTTTTCCCAGTTACAGGATGGGAAAATAAGGGTTTGGCTGGTGAAACAGAACAGGAGAAGGATCAGTTATAGCTGGAGTGAAAATAAATGCTTCATTTAAGTGTTGACTTGAACACTTTCAACACTTGCAGCCTCCTTTAAACGTTTAACCTCACATTCAAAATGAAGTGTCAAGTGACATTGCTTTAAAATGTTGCACTTGAATCTGTTGTTAGAATTTGTATTCACCAGGATTTGGGGGCAATTTGCTGAGTTTGACCTGACTCCACACACTTTCTGTTGTTCACCAGAGCTGACCTTTTGGGGGAAGTTTACTATCCACCATACAGCTTACAACCAGCTTTTATGAGAAGGGCTGGTCTGATGCTGTTTGTGGTTGAGTAGCAGCCCAGAGGCAATAGCAGGGCAGTGCAGAAGGGTGAACCAGGACCCATGGGGCTGCAAAACAGAACCACAACTCTACACCTGTATTGGGTTTGCATGGCAAGGTTTTGGTAGCAGGGGGCGGTAGGGGAGGGCTACAGGGTTGGCTTCTGTGAGAAGCTGCTAGGAGCTTCCCCTGTGTCCGACAGAGCCAATGCCAGCCGGCTTCAAGACGGCCCTGCCGCTGGCCAAGGCTGAGCCCATCAGCGACGGTGGTAGCGCCTCTGGGAGAACATATTTAAGAAGGAGGGGGACAAAAGAATAAGAATGGTGCAACTGCAGCGGAAGAGAGAAGTGAGAATATGTGAGGGAAACAACTCTGCAGACACCAAGGTCAGTGAAGAAGGAGGGGGAGGAGGCGCTCCAGGCACCAGAGCAGAGATTCCCCTGCAGCCCGTGGGGAAGACCATGGTGAGGCAGGCTGTCCCCCTGCAGCCTGTGGAGGTTAACGGTGGAGCAGATATCCACCTGCAGCCCGTGGAGGACCCCACACCGGAGCAGACGGATGCACCCGAAGGAGGCTGCGACCCCGTGGAAGGCCCCTGCTGGAGCAGGCTCCTGGCAGGACCTGTGGACCCGTGGAGAGAGGAGCCCACGCTGGAGCAGGTTTGCTGGCAGGACTTGTGACCCTGCGGGGGACCCACGCTGGAGCAGTTCGTGAAGAACCACAGCCCATGGGAAGGACTCACGTTGGAGAAGTTTGTGGAGGACTGTCTCCCGTGGGAGGGACCCCACGCTGGAGCAGGGGAAGAGTGTGAGGAGTCCTCCCCCTGAGGAGGAAGGAGCAGCAGAGACGACGTGTGATGAACTGACCGCAACCCCCATTCCCCGTCCCCCTGTGCCACTGGAGGGGAGGAGGTAGAGAATTGGAGAGTGAAGTTGAGCCCAGGAAGAAGGGAGGGGTGGGGGGAAGGTGTTTTAAGATTTAGGCTTTTTTCTCATTACCGTACTCTGATTTGATTGGTAATAAATTAAACTAATTTCCCCAAGTCGAGTCTGTTTTGCCCGTGACGGTAATTGGTGAGTGATCTCCCTGTCCTTATCTTGACCAACGAGCCCTTCGTTATATTTTCTCTCCCCTGTCCAGCTTAGGAGGGGGAGTGATAGAGTGGCTTTGGTGGGCACCTGGCGTCCAGACAGGGTCAACTCGCTGCAACACTGCAGCTCGGAGGAGTCAGCATCCCTTTTTGCAGCAAGTCAGTAAGTATGAGCAGGACTTCTGTGCTCACAGCAGCCACCCTCAGCATAGGGCCTCAGTGGTGAAAAAAGAAATCAGGAAGGTATAGCTGTGAGCCTGGGCAAGGAGAGCGGGGATACATCTGCCAGCGTTGGGTATCACCTCCCCGTTGGCAGAGCACATCCGGATCAGCGGGACGGTGGGGAGCCAATCTCACCAGTGAGCTCATCAGGACCTTTCACAGTGTGTGATTTCCAACTCTTTGTAAAACAGCTCTTTCAATATAATCTTTAAATAATTGCATTAATAAAGAAATGAAACCCGCAGTGAACACAGGCTTTTAAAGTAAAGTAATCTGTAAACAAGGCCAGATTTTCCAAGCTGCCTACATAGCTAGCTGGCCTGACAAATCCATCAGACGATATTGTAGTCATCACCACTGCAGAAAGTGTGTTTCAAAAGATAAAGCAAGTATTAGCTACTTAGCAGCTATGTGACAGAGAAAGCTACCTCAGATTTTCTTCCAGTACCAATTTGATGGACCATAAACATATAATGATTGGAAAAGCCTCTTTCCACAGATCAGGAGGGGATACTTAGTGGCTGAAAAAAGTTTTTATGTGTTAATGCCTTTGGCATTGCTTCATTCTCAAACTTCTTATGAGATACATGTGGGAACACAAAACTAATTCATTTGTAAAAATATTTGGGGCAAAATCAAACGTAAGGCCAAATGTTGCTCGCCCTACTTCTAGAAGAAGTGCCTTTTATTCATGGCTTTCACACCAGCTGAAGTTGGTCTGGATAGGAACACCAAAAATATGACAAGTGAGGACAGATAATGCTAAAACAGCAACAAAAAGTGTAGGAAGAGATTAAAACTCTTCACACTGCTGAGTTTAAACATGAGATGAGATCTCTGTGGGCCAGACATGTGTTACTCTGTCCATCAGAGGAGCTTCTTACTCCATCTGGAGTATTTGGTGCTGGTAGCTCTTAACACTGTGTTTTGTCTCCATCTGGAGCACAGGAGATGCTGAAGTCGGGAGAGCTGTAACCACAGACACCACCCGCCCCAGCCAGCTCCAGTGCCTGGAGGCAGGCAGCTGGGCTGCAGGCTGGTGAGCACATGGCCACCTCTCCTGCAAGTGTGGCCCTTGGAAATGTCTTGGACCATCCACCCCTTGTCAAAAAAGCTGGATCTCTAAAGAAATGCAGTTTTGGGCTCTTCCGTTGGAGTGGCTGCTGGGGCAGCGACACAAAAGAGGTACAGAGACCCAGCCCTTAAACCTCGGAGTGATAAAACGCCTGGGGCAGATGCTTTGGGGAATATCCTTGGCTTGGTGAGGCTGGGGAGCAGGGGCCCACAGTGTCCTTCTTAGAACCAGTTTGCTCTTTCTGTATAGGTCAGTATGGCCAGGGCCTGGTTATCTCAAGTATCTTCTACATGCGGGAGCTGAGGACCTCTCACTGGTATGATCTACCATCCTTAAAAGACCTTCAGTGCCTGCTACAGAAGCAGGAGGACATGGAGTGCCCTTGTTTGAAGACAACACAGCCTGTTCTCTAATTCTGCCTGTGCCCAGCCCACTAGAGAAACTTTTTTTTTCCCACAAGAATATTATTTTTTTCTGTTTTTAAGCCACGTTGCAGCTATGAATACCCTTCCATCCCGCACATCCCTATCAGCTCTTACAAAGACAGTGAGATGGGCTTCTGGGAGGAATTCTTTTCTGGAGCTGATGCTGAGAAACACTTTTTATGATCTGTTTACTGTCCTTTTCCAGTAAATTACTTTTTTTACAGAGCATGTTGGTCAAAATCTGCAGACTGTTGTGAGGCTGGAATGTGAAATGCCAAGACAGCATCCGGTTAAAAGTTGCTGTGATGGAAGTTATATGAGTGCAGAAGACAAGGTTTCTGCGCACCCATCTTAATTGCCGCAGATGCTCTCCAATGTCAGCGAAAGCGAATATCCATGCAAAACACTTTTTGCTATGGATTCATAAAGAATTGCCTGTCCAAATGAATTTTTAACTTTCTGCAGCTTCTTCATTGCTGAGGACTCTCCCCTCAGCCAGGACAAGGTACAAGCCTGCTCTGGCCAAAGAGTTTTTTTGGGACACAGGAGCTGTCTGTGAACTCCTCGCACAGACTGTCCCAAGGCTGCACACTCCTCGGAGGCGTTGTTGAAGTACTGTCTGCAGGACTGGGCTTGCTCTCAGACCTGGTGACTGCTTTTAGAGAAAGGTTTTACGTTTTGTAAGGTGGTTGTCATCACAGTAGAGCTGTTGGTTTGTCCTCATCTCCTCCTGCCTAGGAAACATTAAACATTAGCTACAGACTACTGGCTGAAGAGAAGGCATATGGAAAAGACTTTAGTCCCAGCTGGAAATAAGCGTGGTAATGATTCCAGAACACAGACTGGAGGGGAAATGAGCTGGGCTCTTGCCATGTGAAGGCCAATCATTTTACAACACGGAAATGCAGTTTTCTTGTTCTTTTTGAAGAAAATATTCCTTTTTTTTTAAAATGAAGCTTGCAGGAGTTTTGATGCTGATTAGTCATCATTCCAAATGAGGTCTTCAGTGCGTTACCAACCCGCAGCCCAGTGCAGATGATTTCAGCAACTGACAGTCACATACTGCAATGACCCAGCTACCTAATAACCTTGCCTAGAGTCAGGCACCAAGAGAAAAATTAATTTTAACACGTCTAGATCAGCAAAAACTAGAACAGCCAGAGCTAAGCACAGGGAGTACAGTGATGGGGTCAGGAAGGAGAAAGCATGGCTGCCAGCTGGATCCAGCACTCCCGCACGCTGCTGCCTGAGGACTGAACCACGCTCCTGTTGCAAGGGGGATGGAGCTGAGCACTTATGGGGCTGGGGATGAGGCTAACCACATTGCACCTACATCCTGCAGCTGCTCCATGCACTGTAGCTGCACCCTGCATGCTGCTTGGGATCCTGCACAGATGGGAAAGGGGAGAAATCCCAGCGTGACTGGCACTAAGAGGTGCTTTTCTGCAACAAACAGGAACTGCAATAGCAGGAGATAAGGCTGGAAGGGCCTTGGAGAGGGTAGCTAGTCTGTCCCATGACCCACAGCAGGATGACCTGAACCTGAACCACCTAGATTGATCTTTGTTTGCTCGGCCTCTGCAGTTCCTCGTGTTCTTCTCGTCCATCACAAGCAGTTCCTCTGCTCTCTTCCCCATCCCGCACATCAATTACCACAAAATCACATTATTTTCAGCCAGTTCTCTCCTTTCTGCTGTGACCATAGCAATAAAGCTTAGGGAATGCAAAGCACTGAAGCACTGATACATGTGTTGGGTGCTGTGCCAGCACCAGTCAATGCACCCCACCTGTGCTGGGGAGGCTGGCACCCACCAGAGCATCCCTGTTTTGATGCAGCAGGATCTGCATCAAATCTGCCCCAGCAGCACTCTGCTACCTGGAGATGCAATTCAGCCCAGGAGGGCAAAGCAGCTTCCTCGGATTTGCAGATCTGCCTTGCTGCAATGCAAGCCTGTAAGTTCAGGGTGCCTGGCCTGATCTCTGCTCTGCAGGACACAGGAGGATGCAATAAAACCTTGCAGTTACTAGACCTGTAAGAGAAACTGCTCCACTCAGTTTGTCCTGGACACCGCGTTGAATTTCATGCATGCTGGGCCCAACTGGAGCTACACGAGGTGTTTAGTTTGGCAGGCATGGTGCAGCCTGGCCTCAAATCTGGGAACAGTCACCCCCAACCATAGCCTGGCTACAGAACTGCAAAGCAACTTCTGTACTGGGCAGGGTGCAAAGGAGCCGAGCATGTGTCACAGATATACTGCCTTTTATACACAGCGTAGCGCCTGCGCAAACCCGCATATGGCTGGATAGAGAGATATGCATTTAAGGATAACCTATTTGTTCCCCTTGGTAAATATCCTTATCCAAAATCAGCTTATGGGAATTCTGTGAGTCTTATCTTGTTCTGCAATTTTCCTGCTTTACACAGTCACTAATCGTTCCCTATTTATTAGCACTGGCAGATATCCACGTTGTCTCCCAAGCCCGGGCCTTGCAGGAATGTAGACAGCCCTGCTCTGCTTCCACTCTTCATGGATTTTGGAGGCTGTGGGATGGCTGAGTTTTGCAGGAGCTGGGGGAACTTTGTGCCAGCATGAGTAAAATGGAGGAGGAGGCAAAAGTTAGGGGGGCAAAAAAATAAGAGAAGTGAGAAGAAAGTTCAGAGAAAATGAGAACAAAATATTCACAAACATATTACAGACTAGAAAGACAAAAAACTCCAAATTAGTTACTAGCAAATGGGGAAATATTAGGAATGCTAGAAATAGTGTCCTTAAGCAGCAAGAACACTTCCTCAGTTACCGAGCACAGCCTCCCACTCTCATCCTGTAGCAGATGAAAATTATTCATTAGCTGCCATACAGTCTCTGCATACCTCATTGTAACTTGAGTTGAGCCAAAGGAAGGCAGAGTGGAGAGAAAGAGGAAAGCAAGGCCATTGCTTGCAAGCCTGACTGGCATGAAGGCCAGCGCTGTGCAGACAGAAGTCCTCGTTGGAGGCCCTGTACACTTTCCAGTTCATCCCATCCCAAGCTCTCCATACCATGCAGAATCGCCTGCGTCAGCAGCTTTTTTGTTTCCTGCCTCCAGTCTTGTCCCAACGCAGAACCAACTGCATGAAATATCGACCTGGTCCTAGCTTGCCAAACCACCAGGCTTTTCCCCCTTCAAACCCTTCCTAAAAGCTCATTCCAGGGTGACGTTGTCCAGCTCTGAGTGGATTGCCAGGATTTAATAATAAGAAGCTGCACGCAGAACTTCAAGCCACAGTAATAACCAGGTTACTGCACGCCAAATTGTCAATCTCGACAAATGACCAAAATGACCTACTGTCAGCTGCATGGGCAGTGACTGTATTTTCCACAGTTTGCAGCTAACTCTGCTTGGTTTTTCTGCCCCAAACAACCTATGTCTGTCCGTTTGCATCTTGTGCTTTCTGGAAACGTGATTTTCTTTGGAGGCAGTTGTTTGTACCTTAGCTAGGAGAAAGGGAGTGTGGATTCAGTAGCTTTTGAGAGTCTGCTCTTGATGGGTTGATAAATTAAGTAAAGAGAAGAGACAAAAACACCTTCTCATTGCCATGCTGCTTTTTTGTTTTTGGTCTACAACAGTGAAGAAGGGAAGTTCACCCTGTTGATATGAACTGCAAATAAAGTCTCAAGTCACCCACTCTCCTGCATGCTTCAAAGGTCAATGAGTCCTCTGGAAGCTCAGCCCATAAAAAAACTGTAGTTAAGTGTTGTACAAAGACATAACGTGAATAACTGGCTTGCCGCTGCTGGGTTGGCAGTGCAGAGCTCTCCTTATGCTGCATGGGCAATCACTGAAAAACTCCCCCTGACAGGAAAGAGCACAGTTTCAAACAGATAAAACATATACTGCAGAATAGAGGCAGCATGAAACCCTGGGCAACCCCTTCGCCTAAGCACGAACTTGCCTTACAGCAGAATAAACAGGAGGCACTGGTGGTTTCACAACACGGTCCAGAGTTCCATGTCCCCCATGTGATCTGTTATCTGGCAGTCAGAACAGCGAGAGGGGAGGCAGCTGGCAGGCAGCTTGCCTGCAGCCAGGGAGCCTGGCAAGCTGATAACTTTGGTGGGTAATCTATGTTCACATGAGGAATCTCACAGACTTCTTTAGACTTTGACTATGGATTCCTTGCATGGGCCAACCTTGCTGGATAAACCGATATTTATTTCCCAAAAGTTGTTCTTAAGTAAAGAAGTGCCCAGAATTATTTGACTAAATGTTTCTAGCAGGAGGTAAATTCAATTTGCTGTAGTTCAAAATATTATGCAGATTTCCATCTGCTTTCTTGCAATGGAAAAAAAAAAGTCCCAGCTTATTAATCTATTCATAGCGCCACTCAGTTGTTCTCCTTGGTTGATGACAAGTGTTTTTGACGTAAATATCTTGGTTCTTAGATTCTGTTAATGTTGTGGGTAAGTATTTGCAAAAAACAAAACAAAAGTCTAGTTGAGAACAGATGCCCTAATTCTAATGGAAGAACTTCACACCAACTCCTTTAAAGCCCATTTCTTTAAAGGCCACTTCTGAACCCGTATGGTTACCACTCCCCCAGTATGTTTTGCAGTTTCTCTGTCTCTTTGGCATACTGCACATCAGAGACACAAGTTTTTAATTACCCCATCAGGCTTCCTCCCCTTCTTCCTGATTGTCACCACCCCTCACTTATGGTCTATGATGATCTTGATCTTAAAGCAGCTAGCTTATACATGGGATATCAGGCGTACCTTGCAAAGATGCACACCATACGATGTTTCACAGCATCTCTTAGGACCATATTGTTTCTTTTGTACCCTTTCCAAAAGGCACTGCCTTCTCTTTAACAAACAATGGGCTTTCTTCTTGTTAGTGATGTTGGCAGGAGCTCTCAATCAGAAATGAGTTAGACTGGCCACTGAGAAGACAAGCCTTACTTAACCTCATAGTCCCTCTCTAACTTTATTTCATCTGAGCATTGCCTCAGTAAGACACTCTCACAGGTAAGTGACCATAATTATATGCTAAAAACACATATTATTCAATAACCCAGCCAAAAGCAAAGATGCAACTTTTATACAATGAAACAGCAGTACAGGACATGTATCACTAAGCTGCCAGATAAGAACCTTACACTTAAACAGACATAATTAAAATTCATTTTGCTTCTGTAGGCACCAAGTCACACTAACATTAATCCGGCAGTGGCAAAGCCTGTTAAGGGCCGGTCCAGCTTCCACTGGAGTCAGTGGCAAAGTCGTACTGGAGGCAGGGTCAGCTCTTCATCTGTCTGGTGACGATTATTACAATAAATTGTATTTATGGAAATTCATATCCTTACAGTTAAAAATGTTCAACACAAAAATCCAGCAGGCAGTCCTTCCATTGTGGCTTTATAGCCAAGGCATTTTCTGATACCTGTTAAATTCACCATCAGTGCATATTTTCTACAAAAATATGCTAGTAGTTTGTGAAGTCAGCATCTTATAAGTGCGTATTTTCTACAAAAATATTTCACTACAACTTTATTTAAAAGTCTCATTAAATAAAACTGCCCATGGTGTAAATCAGGTTGGAAATACCTGTTGCCTCTCTGGCCCTGACCTCTCTGCTCATGCATGCCATTATGCGGAAAGTCCCTCTGCGTAAACAGTGCTCTTTGTCATTTTCTTAATAGCAATCTTTTTGAAAGGGCTTTAAAAATGTCCCAAACTTCATTTCAAACACTGGCCAACACTGATATTCCATATCTACCCTGTGCTTCAGTCTCTGTTTAAAATCTCCATGGGACTTTCTATAAGGGCACTGGTTTTCCCCTGTGACCTTTGCCAAAATTTCACCTTTCCCCCCCCAGCTACATCACCTGTGGATGCAGTGAAATAAGAATACAACTGTGTGCTGTCAGGTGCTCTTGAAAAGGTTTGTTCACTGTTTCACAAAGCAGTAATTGCTGAGCCTTGTGTTTATTTTTTGTGAGAAAGGGAAGCTAGTATCTGTGTTAATGAGTGTTTTTGACCATAAATAATCACCTAAGAATGTGCAGTTGTGTGTTTTTGCAAAGAAGGCATTTGCTAGTTATGTGTAAATGAATCTCCACATTTTGACATCTCACTCAGAATATAGCAATTACATTGAGTACGCAATAAAAATCTTAAACTGAGCTTGATGACTATATCAGGATACTAAGCGGTGGTTGTAGCTGAATTAATGGATTTGTCTACTATAGCTTAACTTTCTTTGTGCATGAAGACATGGGGAAATCCCAATAAAGAGGCAACTGGTAAATGCTCAATATGTTTAATACTTTGCTCCCTCATTTGGAGAACAAAGAGTTGCCTGTTTCATACTACTGGTTTGGACAAAAGCAGGGCACGGGCAACGTGTAATCTGCATTTTCTGAATAGTCAAGATCTGCAAAGATGATTTCATGTCTCTAGCTCTTTATGTTGGCATGCTAACAAAATCTGACAAAAAAATCATCTAAAGTATTTTTTTTTTTGCTAAAATTTGCAACCAGAATCAGAAATATTCACAGTTCTGTTGTGTTTGTAATGCAATGTGAAGCACTGGCCTAATCTGAACACAGGACTACCACCACAGAGCATAAAATTGAACTAATCCTTTAAATCAGTATAAAATTACTACTCCTATTTCCTGAGAGCTAGTCTAATAAACTGATGAATATGTAAGAGTTTCTGACATCCAATGAGAAATCCAACTGTATAAAAAGAATAAAAGGACGAAGGGAAGAGAGTCTAATTCTTCTCAGGAAGCTGCTCCTGCTAATGTGATGAGGAAACTCCCACTGTGAACCGTGTCGCTTCCATCATGTGGGACCACTCTGTGAGACCTTGTCATTTTGTAGCTTTGGAAAATTAACTGCAAAATGATTTTTCCTGACGGTTTTGACAATGAAATGTGTTTTGTTTTATTCCGTAATGATCGGACTGACAGTCTTGCTGTAAATAATTCATACAAAGACTCATAACGTATGACTATGCAATTCAGATCCAGAAATGTGCACCTGTAACATTGGCAACACAGAGAAATAAATACTCATTACAATGGATTTTACTGGGCAGTTCTAGTCAAATATGCCCTACATTTATTTAATTTTTAAAGAGAAGAGAGACAATGATCTAATGTTGGTGTGTACCTTATCTATTAATAGTTTGTTAGGTAACTGTCGCCTTTCTGCAAGTTTAATTTTTCTGATAGTGGTGGAAAATAGTTAAACACAAAAAACGGGACATGTGCTATTACTTTATGCAAGAGCTAGCACCGTGCACTAATGTTCTTGTTTTATGTCTGAATTTATTACTTCTTGCTGTTCTCACCTCCAGGCACGGGAATGGCTCATCTTTCTGACCTGAAAAGGGTCTTGTGCGCCTGAAAATATATCTGCTTTTCTCCTAAAGCCAGAAGAAGGTATTAGTACCTGAGCCCATGTTTTGTCCTGGGCCCAGTGTCGGGCCGCGGGGGAGGGAAACGGCTTCCCCCTTTTCTGGCCCAGCTCTGCGGTGCAGCTCTGGCCCCCCGGCTCCTTCTCTCTGTTCACCTCCTTCTTCCCAGAGCAGGTTTTTGCTTTTTCTTTCTCAGTTCAAGGCCTCTTTTGAATTAACTTCTGTTCTCCACCACTTCTACGCAAAAGTGTCCCTAAGGCCCCTGGTTTCCTGAGCCCTTCTAGCAATTTTCGGTGCGAAGGTCTGTGTGGCAAATGTAGAAATTAGGACAGTTATGAGGCCACCTATCCCAAATCGGACAGCTGGAGGCCAGGTGGGGAAAGGCTGTGGCAAGGCTCTCTGCCCAGGAGCACAGAGTACTGGGTGCAAGGGCCCGGGCACCCGCACCCCACATGCTCCCTGTGGGAGCCAGGCTCTGGGCCAGCCCCTGGCTCCTCTGTGTGGGGAGCCCCTTGCCCAGCGTGCCCACCAGCACCAGCTTCCCCTGGGCATCCTCAGCACCACCCAGCGGGGTTGCTCTTGGGGAGACAAGGGGAGATTGCAAGTGGAACCCAGAGCTCCTCTGCCTGTGTGGCAGGGCTGAGGGAGCCAGAGCTGCCCATGCACGGGAGAAAGGATGCAGTCTTGCGTGGGAGGAGGGACGCAAGCACAGGAGGCGGCAGGGATGCTTGTAGGGAAGAAGGGACGCCTGCTTGGAGGAGAGTTGCGTACAGGGGAAGAATGAGGGATGCTGTGCAGGACAGGAGGAATGCATGCACGGGAGGTGGGACGCACGCAGGGCGGGAGGTGGGATACAGGCAGGACACGAGGGACGCAGGCAGGGCAAGGCAGGGGAAGGCAGGGCAGAGCCGCCCGGCGACGGCGGGGACGGGGGCGCGCCCTGGCTGGGGCGGCAGCTCCTCCCCGCCCTGAGTGACTCCGCGTCCGCCTAATCGCCGCG